>NW_027411755.1:163744206-164127645 GCF_047663935.1 Musca autumnalis | reverse complement strand
TTATATATATATAGATAGAGATATATCATATTTTAAATTATATATTATATTATCTTTATTAATTTTATTAATTTTACATTTTTTTATTATTTATTTTTATTATTTTATTTTTTTTATTAATTTTACATTTTATATGTTAGATTTTATAGTTTTTATTTCATATTTTATTTTTTATTTTCGATTGTATTGAGTTGAGTATTCCCCCATTGGCTCAACTTCATTTATTACCCTCTATTACAGAGAGTAATGTTTTTCAAAACGAACTGACAGTGTTGCAAAATTTTACTGATCGCTACCAATATCATGATTTCATCCCGGCGAAGGGAATTATCAATTGGCTGTTTTTTATTTTTTTGGCTTATTTTTTATATTTATGTTTTATATTTTATATTTTACTTTTCAGATTTTATATTTTTGATTTTTTTATTTAATATTTTTTATTTTATATTTAATATTTTATAATTCATATTTTATATAATTTAGATTTTATATTTTTGATTTTTTATTTAATATTTTATATTTCATATTTTATATATTTTAAATTTTATATTTTATAATTTGTATTTTAAATTTTATATTTTACATTTTATATTCTATATTTCGTATTTTATACTTCATATTTTATATGTTATATTTTATATTTTGTATCTTATATATTATATCTTGTATTTTTTATTTTATTTTTATATTTTACATTTCATATTTCATATTTTAAATTTTATAATTTATATGTTTTAAATTTTATTTTTTATATTTTATGTTTTATATTTAATAGTTTATACTTATATTTTATTTTTAATATTCTTCACTATTTTTATAAGCTTTTAATGCTCATACCACTACATTCAAAACTTTAATTAAACTCATAGCGCACCATCCTTTATCACAAACACAAACATTGCACTAACATAATGCCATAATATTTTATTTTGACCAAGTTAATTTCCTCTTTTGTGCTGAGTCATAATGACGCCTGAGAAAAACTATTTCCCCGAAAAACTTTTCCATTTGCTTTCATTTCTAATAAAAAATAAAAAGGGGAAAACTTCGTCGTTCATTTAAATTTTTATGACTATTTTTTAAAAGAATATCAAAATATTCGCAAGACAATTGCTTCAGAAGTTACGGGATTTCTTCTTCTTCTACACAAAACAGATGTTTAAAAGAACTCATTAGCGTGGTTGTTTAGTCTACTGGGAGTGGCTGATATTTCTTTTGGGATGCTAAATTTTTGGGGGAAGTTGAATGATGTACCTCCTCTCTGAGGGAAAGCATGATTTTTGGAGGACGCTTTTTCACATTTAGGAAACGTCGACTTTACTTTTGTTAAACATCAAATTGCCAACAGAACAATGACAATTTATTTTCATTTGGAGGGTTGAGCCACTTTTTCTTTATCTTATGCTGTGTGTGTGTCTGTGCCAAATATTATTTGCATAATGCAACTGTAATTGAGTTGCTGACATTTCTGCAATTCTCGTCAATTCCATTTTTTTACATTTTCTCTTTTATGTCTTGCTCTAGTTGGCAGTGAACTTGATGATGTTTGAAATTTACTTCTCATTTTTTGCAGCTGTGTCTTTTAGACAAAAGTAATTTGAAGATTTACTACTTTTTGGCACCAACTTTTTTCTTAACTGAATTTTTATCACGTCTTCTTTTCCTTTCTTTTCGGATGATGATGGCTTTATCTTTGTATTAATGAAAATTTAAAGATTTGCATTTTCTCTTTAAATGTGTAGGGAAATAGTTGGACTGCATTAAAGGCAATGCAGGAAAATAACAATTGTGAATATTTTTCACATTAATGTCAAATAAAAAAGCCTCTTATCTCTGCAAGTATGCTAGACAAAAAATCCCAATTTACATTAGGAGAGTTTACTTGCGGCAATTGTCAGTTTGTAGGTGAGAGAGGGTGCTGAGAGGCAAAGGGTTACCATATGCCTCACCTCTCTCTCCAACAAAATGACAATTGCCGCAAGTAAACTCGCCCAATGTAAATTGGGACGAAATGTTTTTTATATGTTATGTAATGGATTTTAAAAATTTTCTTACAGAAGTAAAATAAATGATAAATGGTGATATAAATAATGTCCATATCATAGCAAAGAAATAAAAGGATTACCATAACCATAAGGGCGGAGCTTTGATAATTTTGTTTTAGGAACTACTAAATATCTAAACGGGAATTTTTATGTTAGAATTAAAAGTTGCATATATATATATTTAAAGCATATACATACATTAAAAACTATCAGAATTTCAGAATGTTAAGAATATTGTTTAGAGAATCAGAGATTTAGTTTTAGATACTCTTGAAGTATTTCCGGGGCTGTGGTCCTTGTTATCGTTATATTTTCATGAGGCCATTAGAAGTAAAGCTGCATAGTCTAAAGCCAGGATAAATTTAAATAATTTTTTGCGAATAACTTTTCTATCTTTTAGGAACAAAAAAGCTTAATTCGGGGTTACTCTTCTTATATGGGGGCTATAAAAAACGTGGATCTATACTGTATGATTTGTTGCAAGGGATGTATTGACGTGTTTTGTACCTAGCGAAGGCTAGGTAAAAAGTGTTAGTTTTCCGGTTGAATAATGTGGCTAAAACTTTCAAAATATGGTTAAAACAGTCACATAATTAGAATGTTATTCATAACAACGCTTTTCTACTCTTCGATATCATATCAGACCATTGGAGTTGATGTCTGTCTGTCCGGCTGGCTGGAGCGCACGATAACCCTCGAATGCATCAACCGATTCTGTCAGAAATTGGACCTACATAATATTTTGCCCAAACTTAGATCAGTTCGAAGATGAGTCATATCGGTTCACTTTTAATTTTAAATAGAGTAATATATTTCTAAGATCTGATTTGAATGCATGTTTTTATTAATTTTCAGATGTTTGGTATCGAAATTGTTCGATGTTTGTCCACGTAGCACCGTTGAAGAAATGGAACAACAGGATGAGGTACAAATCGCTTGGGGTACTGGCATTGCTGGTCATGTAGCGGAGAGTGGTGAACCTGTAAATATACCAGATGCTTATAAGGTAAGTAAACAAATTTGATTTGTTATTAATTAAAAACAAGTAAGAAAGTGTCAGTCAGCTGTGCTGACAGAGATATACACTCAGCCTACGACAAAAAAAAAAAAATCAACTAAGGACGGGACCGATACAGTCCATATGCCAACTTGAAACTTGAATGGATGAAGTAATACGACGTGCAAAGATTGGACCAATCAGAAAATACCTGCGAGATTTGTCTTGCGGATTTTCCATTTTATTTGGTGCCTCACAATGGTTCAGAAATCAGTTTTCCTGGCCAAACCCCATTTTTTTGTCGCCACCGATTGTCAATTTCCATATGGGATTCGATAGTAAACATATTGAAACTAAGGAAACCAAAAACGACAATTTTTTCGCAATTTTGGAAAATACGTTATTTTTGCAAAGTTCTGGAGAAAGAAATAACTACTTCTAGGAAATTATAACAGATATTGTGTTCATTGTTTTTTTGTTAGGTAGGTAGGATTTTTGCAGAACATGTCGAAGCTGAAAAATGGCATCTTGTGGCTCTTTTATTGCGGTTCTTGAAATAAAGGACGAAAAGGACATGGAAGAAAGAGTGTTAGAAGGTCAAAATTATATACGAAAAATATCCTTATTAGATTTGACTGCAGACATGTTATATCAAAAATAAGCCAAAACAACAGCGAACAGCGATATAACGCTAATTTCTGATGGCTTATAGGGTCTCCAGTGAAAAATTCATCACGCCATAACTCAAAAGTTCAAATCACAGCGGATCTGCCCTTTGGGGTTCTGTATATACTCTTCAAGGAATTTTCCACCCCCAAAATTTCGGTTCACAGTGTTATTTATTATACACTTCACCATAATACAAAGGGTATATCTGTCATTCCGTTTGTAATACAACGAAATATTCGTCGGATACCCTATAAAGTATATACATATCGTCACCATAAATGCCGGAAGACGTAACCGACATGAAAATCGAAATTCGTTTTTTGGTAAAATCTGATACATTAAGCTAAAATACATGCTCTGGCAAAATTTCAAAGTTCTGCGTTTAAAAATACAGATCCTATTCAAGGAATGCCAAAAGACGTAACAGCATACTGTAATTTGCATAAAACGCAAAAGGCGTAACCCACATTATTTGAAAATTAAACAGCAGTACAAACAATTTAGTCTTTGATTTTTGCACAATTATAATGCCAGAGGGAGGGTATTTTGAGCTGATTACCGAAATGTATAATTTCCTTTAGGGCGGATCCGGCTATCCGGTTATTTGATCCGAAAGTCCAGATTAAAAAACCGGGTTAGACCCGGTTCTACTGAACCTATTACTACAAAGTGGGTGTCGTTTGGAAGCTTATAGAAATACCTATCACATGGCATGGTTATTTTAACCGGTTCGACTCTTATGCGGCTTTTTTCCCTGTATGTTTAATTTGACTCTCAGATGACGATACCTCATGACTGGTGATTCCGTTTTAAAAATTATAAAGACTAATTTTTAAAACTACAACTTTTACTTTAGGCGGTTTTTGTAACTCGAATAACTTTTTACACCAAAATTCAGATTTGTGGGAATTTTGGATATTTCCCCTTATACGCAGGTCATAGCCAAAACCCAGGTTTGGTAACATGTCGAAAGTTTTAATAAAAAAGTGATTGAAGTGTCTAATTGAAGATGATGTCTGAAGACCGACCTATGCAATGATTTAAATAAACTCCCAAGAACAACAAAAAAGCAAGTGGTTATTTTGAAGACAAATGACAACAAAAACTGATGTACGTGACAAGTCTTATGAGACGTTGACCCGAAAACGTGTATATGCCCAAAATTTTCGTCGGTCTAACACAAAGATGTTTTTTTAAAGACAACTACGATTACAGTGTAAGTTTGCCGAAAAATGTACTTATCAACCCGTGGTATAACATATATAATGGCTTGAGATTGAATAAACTCAACTGCTTTTAATGATATTCAAATAGGTCCAGAGAAAAACGCAACTTTTCTGTATTGTTTACTTATGCAAATAGACAGGAGATCCAATAAACTGCAAACATTAGGGTTTGATCCGGAGATTGTGGGGCAGTGGGTCCTCCTTAGATGTACGCACAGAGGCTTAAAGTTTCAAAAAAGAAATTTCAGCACCTGCTAGACTTAAAACACTTAATCCCAAGTGATTGTCATTACATTTATGAGAATTAAAAGTTACATTTAAATTGTTACACATCACTTAATTTATATTAGCTATATTTTGTCGATAAATTGACTTAAAAACCACAACAAATATAATATTCTGGATCTGATGTTTTAAATATCGTCTAATACACTTAATATTATAAGTACAGTATAACCTCGATAATCCGGACACCACATGTTTCGGCTGTGTCAGGATTATCGAATTGTCCGGATTACCGAGTAGTAACAAAAACATATAATTTTGTAAGTTTAAATCATTATTAAAGGACGTTTAATAGATAATACTCTGACATCTAAGGTTATCGAATTAATTTTTAACAAATATAACGGGCTGCGACCTTTTTAAAACTGGGAGTCGATTTCCTGGCTACCACTTTTACTTCTTATATTCCTCCAGTATAACTTAGGTGTCATTTCCTGAGTATTTTCGTCTAAAACCTATATACAATTGATTTATATTTTGTTCAGTGTTTTTAAGGATATAGACTTCGTAGCCTATGTGTATACATTTCACAGACGTGAAATCGAAAAACATAAAATAGACATTGATTTATATAAATGTTATAGCCTACGAATAAGACAAAATGGAATTTAAATCTATTGGTTGCATAATTGCGCGAGTACAATACAACAATCCCTATACCTACCTGTGATTTTTTTTAATGTCAAAGAATATGATTTTTTTAATAATTTATTGAAGTTCTATGTTTCCGGGTTTATTATTTTTAAAACGTTTAATCTAATCGAAAAGTGACTAAAGTAAATATTGTAGACAGAAAACTTATCTTTAAGTTCGGCCTTTATAATTCGTTTCCTAGAAGGAACCATTCTTGAGATATAGTTGTTCTGAAAAACATATGATTTTAATGCAAATATAATGGAAATATGCACATACACAGACGAACCGGCTAAAATAACCGAAGTAACCGGATCTGTTTCCCCAAGATATATATGTTTCCTTGAAGAGCGAAATTATACCTTTTAAAACAAATTCCAACAAAATCGGAGCGTGTTTACTAGAGTTATTTCATGTTAGAGTAATTTTATGCAAAAATAGACCATTTAACCCACATGTGTAATTGAAAGCCCAACGGGAACGAAGGTAGGGTTTGTTGCGCTGATTACGGATAAATATAGTTTTCACGGGTGGCGGATCCGGAAATTATACTCGTAGTTGTGTATTGTAGATAATTGTTAAATCTACAACTTGTACTCTAGTCGGCTTTTGCTAAGTCTTACCGTTTCTGAGACAAATTAAAAAAAAAAACTGAATAATGCCTCCAAAAATGACCTTTGTCCCCGAAAAACTTTTTTTGCTCACATGGGATCGATGAGCACTTCTTGGACGTTGCTTCTAATGGTAAACCCTAGTTCTCCACCAAAATCCAGCTTTGTGGGAATTTTCGCTATTTCCCCCTTATACGTATGTCTATTATGACTGGGCTATTTAAATGTTATAAAAATTTTTGGGTAAAGTATTCTTGGAATACATTACGTGCTCCTAATGGACATTCTCACTAATCATAGTGCAAATGAATTAATCCTTTGGAGGAAAGGAACACTCAACATTAATTGCAGTGCTGGTTGGAATAGACAGTTCTCATAATTGTGATCCATTGATATATCACCGTTAAGATTGGGAATTGAACCCAACACCGCCAGATTGTTAGTTAAAAGTTCGCTTAGCCGCGTAGGCCAATAAACTAGTTCTAATTTAATTATAATTTTTCATTTATACTACTATCTTCAAATGTATACTCAATAAATTGTGGGTTACGTCGTTTGGCATTTCAGAAAAATACTTACCAAAAGACGTAACCCACACAGCTTCTAACATTCTGGAAATAAATTTATTTTTTTTTTCCAAAAATATATTTCTTCTCTGTTTTAAAACACGATACTAAAAATGTTCGATATTTTTTTTAACACCGTTTTCATTTTATAACGTTTTTTGCTCCTCCTGTAAAGTTTTATTTTTGTGGGTTACGTCTTCCGGCATTTATGGTGACGATATATTCTTGATAGACATAAAATTCTCTGTCCGTTCGTCAGTCTGTCTGTTGAAATCTGTATCTTGATCGCAATTTTTAAGATAGAACTTTATAATTTGGTATAGATGTTTCCATTACTCCTTGGATGTTTGGTATTGAAAATGAGCTATATCGGTCCACGCATAGAACGGTACCTCCCTATTTTCGGTATTTTGAAGGTTTTAGCTTCATTATTTACCGAAATGTCTAAAGTTTGGTTGAAATTTGTTAGTATAGGTCCACGTCTTCATATAGCCCCCATAGAGCGGTACATCCCGATTATCGGCATTTTGAAGGTTGTTGCATCAATATCCCACCGAAATAGCTAAAGTTTGATACTTTTTGAAGGTTGTGGCCTCAATATTCCTCCGAAATGGCTAAAATTTGGTATTTAGTCTTCGTTAGGGATATAAAACTTTCATCCAGAAATATGTCGGTACAGTTGGTATAAAGCTTTCCGCCAGAAATTTGGTCCATACAGGTTCACTCACACCTTCAACTTGTCTTATTTTTCATTGTGGAGACTGAATTTCGCGACAATTGGGGCAAGGATATTTTCCTTTCCAATTTTGGCATTAGGCATGGACAGAACACCTGTCATATAATTCCAAGCCCTTGTAAAATATATCATTGGTCTGCATGTCATGCATGACAGTAATGTTGGCAATAGTTCGAACAGTAAAATCACTTTTTTTTTTGAAAAATATATGGATGGGAAAGGTAAAATTTTAAACAAGTTTTAGTATATATATTAAGTCTCATCTGTCAGGAAATACAAAAAATTCTTTCCTTGAAAACTTCCCCTTCCCCTCGATGGTAGTGTTACATTTTTGATACCTATATTTTTGGGTACTTTACTAATAAATTTTAAAAAATTATAAAAAAATTATATTAAAAAGTAATCATGACGAATTATTGCCAATATATGTAATCGTTTCACAAAATATAAAGAACAGGATTTACATGCGCAGGCGCGACAGTACATATCCGCAAGGTTGACTGTTCGAAATTTCGTACACTGGTACTTATCCTACATGTCGGTGGCTATACCAAAACATGGAAATGTACTCACAAATTGTGGAGAAAAATTATTATAGCCCCATAGAAGACTAAATAATAAATTTCAGCCATTTCTGTAAAATAGTGTAGCTAAAACCCTGAAAACCGCTGAAAGGAGGAGGTACCGGAGGTACCGTTCTACGGGGGCTATTTAAAACTTGAACCTGTGCTGACAAATTTCTGAAGGAAAGTTTACAGCCATGTCTGTAGGATAATACAAATAAATCTCTGGGAAAAAAACGAAAATTGGGCGGTACCGTTCTATGGGGGTAATCCAAAACCTGGACCAGTACTGACGCATTTCAGGGAAAAGTTTTGTAGGCCCAAAAAAGACTCAAAACCAATCTTCAACCATTTTTTTTTTCATTCAAAAATGATAAAATAAATCAATAAAAGAGCAACTAAATACATTTTTCACTTCTAATCATATAGTATAAGCGACAGTGTTCGAAATTTCGAACAATTTCGCGGGAAAACGAAAAATCGGAAACTTTTTGAGTAGATGTTTGACATTGTGACATAGTGGGTGCTAAAAGACTCAAAACCAATCTTCAATCATTTCTTCATTCAAAAATGCTAAAATAAATCAATAAAACAGCAACTAAATATATATTTTTTTAGTTCTAATCATATAGTATAAGCGCCAGAGTTCGAAATTTCGACCACAATTTTCAGGGAAAACGAAAAATCGCAAATTTTTTGAGTAGATTTCTGACATCAGTGGGTCCTAATTAACATAAAAAATATTGTTTTTTATAAAAAATAAATAAAAAATGTCCGAGACGAAATGGGTGGGTGGTCGTAAATTTTAGAGGGGTTTCACATCTAATATCGCTGATGAGTTGTTCAAACATCGCGAGATAAAAATTGTTCAATATGACTTATTTTTTTTTTTTAAATACACTTTAAGTTAATTTGAAAGTCTAACTTTAGTTTTTCTCAAAGCAATTTTGATCGACGAAAAACTAAAGCACAGGAGTGAAGCCCTTGCTTACTTTAAAATAAAATATTCTTATAAGTATGTTTTCTTTTACTGGTAATCCATGTGAGTTATATGTTCCCTTTATCAACCTAAAATATTCCTACGTTATGCATACACTATTTTCCAATTTGTCCTCCTTCACAGCTAGCATATCAAATACTTCGCCCTTATTGCCATTTGAACAAATTAAATTCCGTCCATAAATTATTCAGGAGATCAATTGGGTGTCTTGTTATAAGAAAAATTGCGTTTAATGGTGTTGGTCAAGTAGAATTGAAACGTCACGGCTTCTAACAAATACATATCTACCCTGAAGGGTTTTTTTCAGATTCATGTAGAATAATATTATACTACAGATAAACGATTTCCTTTTTTTGTCTATGATACATATATCACAAAAACACTATCATATAAGTGAATACGACATATATTTGTATACGATGAATAAATCAAATTCTAAACATCAATAATTCATGCAGATACCAATGTTTGGGGGAAATGGATGTCCAAAAATAGGATATGATCTTTTTTTTTTTTGGAAAAATAATAAACCTCAACAAAATGCAAAATACCAAATCTAACCAAAAAGAAAGAATGAAAATAGAAAACATCCAATGTTTATAAATCATTATTTGATTGTGTTCAGACACACACACACCCAGCTACCATGAATGACATGTCCAAAACACACTGTGTGTTGTCCTTGTCAACTATTAGCATTTATCCTTGTTGGTCAAGTGAGAGTATATATAAACAGGACAAAACAGGACATTGGTTGATGTGATTTTGGTTAAAGCTTCAAGGGTAGTTTCAAGAGAAATTGAATAACTATTTTTTATGTAAATTCATTTCCAAGCTATTTCGGTGGAAAACTGAACGACGAAGGACAATTTACCAATGCCAATCTATATAAATAACAAGTAAAAAAGTATCAGTCGGCTTTGCCGACAGAGATATACCCTCAGCCTGTGCAAATTGAAACACTTTTTTCACAAAAAACGTATGTATTTAAGGGGTTTCAAAATTTTGGTCGTATGAACCGACAAAAATGTTGATTAGGATTAAAGTTCAAAAATTTTGCGGAAAACGTACTTAAAGGAATGGACCGACATAGACCATGGGGGTGCCATAGGGGGTTTTTACACCATTCGGGCTGTTTTCTCAAGACGTATGGACTTGCCCCTGAAACAACTTTTACCATCGTAATTGAGGCAGCGATAGCAGGTCTTAAAGTAAACTTATCCAAAATTTTGTGTGGGAGGTACGGGATGGAGTGGACAAATGTAGTCCATATTCGAACCTGTTTTATATCTGGTAGATATTATGAGAATGTGTAAAGTATGGACCAAATCGGTCACTCCCATCAAGAGTTATCGTGCGCACAATTTTTCCGAATATTTTTGAACTTTTGTGGGGTAGGTACCTGAAGGAGTGGACCGATATGGCTTATCTACGAACTTAAAGTAAGTTTGGAAACAATATTACGAAGGCCAAATTTTGGCCGGAATCGGCATTTGCGTTCAAGAATTATCTTGCGCTTCCACCCATAATCATGGTGTCATGGGGTTTGTTTTTCAACTTCCTGTCTATTTTTTCAGGAAGTATGGACTTGCCCTTGAGGAAACTTGTACCTTCGTATAGGGGACAGTGAATACAAGATTTTACAACAAAAACCAAGGCGATTCGAGAGCAGGTCCTAAACTGAACTTTTCCGAAATTTTGTGTGGGAGGTTCTCGAAGGAGTTTATCGCTTGAGTCCATATTGGAACCTCATCTAAGTCTGGTAGAAATTTCATAATGTCCAAAGTATGGACCAAATCGGTTACTCCCTTCAAGAGTTATCGTACGCACAAATTTTCCGAACATTTTCGAACTTTTGTGGGGGAGGTACCGGAAGGAGTGGACCGATATAATCCATCTTTGAACTTGAACTAAGTTTGGACAAAATATTACGAAAGCCAAATATTGGACTGAATCGGCAGATCCGTTCGAGAGTTATCTTGCGCTCCAACCACTACACACGGTGTCATAGGGTTTTTTGTAACATTCTGGCTATTTTCTCAGGAAGTATGGACTTGCCCCTAATGAAACTTACAGCGTCGTATAGAGGACAGCGAATACAACTTGCGTAAACAAAAATCAAAGACTTTCGAGACCAGGTCCTAAACTGAACTTTTCCGAAATTTTGTGTGGGAGGTACCCGACGGAGTGGACCGATTGAGTCCATATTTGAACCTCATCTAAGTTTGATAGAAATTACACGATGTGCAAAGTATGGACCAAATCGGTTATTCCCTACAAGAGTTATCGTGCGCACAAGTCTTGCGACAATTTTTGAACATTTGTGGGGGAGGTACCTGAAGGAGTGGACCTATATGGCCCATCTTCGAACTTAAATTGAATCTGGACAAAATATTTCGATACCCAAAATTTGAACCGAATCGATTGATCCGTTCGAGAGTTATCGTGCGCACCAGCCTGCCAGACAGACAGACCGACATACAGACAGACAGACGGACGGACATTGCTAGATCTACTCAAAATTGTCTGAAACGGATATCGTACAAACATACTTGGGGTCTAAAACCATTATTTCGATGAGGCACATTTTTGGTCGTATCAAAGTGTAAATACCCTCTTTAGCCTAAAGGCTAAGGGTACAAAAATAAAATGTCGTTCATTGGTAATTGAATCTGTAGAGAACTGCTGGACCGATTTGGATAATTTATTATTATTTTTTTTTTTTTTTGAAATGTTCGTCATAACCCAACTTAGATTTTTATATAAAGACATTTTCACAACGCCCACATTTACGCCCACTTTTTTAAATTTTTATCTTTTCTACAAAAACTACCGAACCGATTTTCCTAAAATTTCACGGAATGTACAGGGATGGCCCCATATTTTGTTGCATTTCGGAAGGGGCGTTGTACCTCCCCTATGCCCTATTTAAAAAAAACGCCATTTTAGCACGCCCATTTTGTAATATATATCCAAAACTACGTAACCGATTTTTTTGATAAATTTCAGAGAATGTACAGGGGACACCCATTGACATTTCGTAGTAGGGGGGGGTGGGGTGGGGGGGCGTTAGCACGCCCACTTTTTAAATATGTTATATATGCAAAACTGCTGAACCGATTTTCCTGAAAATTTTAGAGAATGTATAGGGAGGACCCGTGGTGAAAATAGGTTATATTTTTTGTTGAATTTCTGAGGAGGCGGGGAACTCCTCCTATGGCCTATTTTTTAAAAACGCTATCTTGGCAAAACTGAATAACGTATCGGTGAGAAAATTAATTTGCGAGGCAATGCACACTGGTCCCAACCTGCGACAAAAATCGAAAAATCGATATCAGCAAATCTCTGCGACAATTCAGCAAATTTTCTCTAAACATATCATATTTTAATATTCCAGCACTGTTTTTGTAATTTATAACGATATTTAACAAAAGAAAACAGAAGAAGTTGACATTTACGTGTGATCTCTCAAAAACTCTAAAAACATCAGCAAGGTTGTGACTTCTTACAAGGCAAGTAACTCAAAATTGTAAGGATAAAATTATTTTTTTGAAATGGAAGTTTTAGCACAAGGTTTCCTAATTACTTTTAAATAAAATTTTGTACACATTATTCGCATAAAATGTACTGGAAATCACATTTTTTATAATACTTTCTTTGTGGATTTTTTTCAAAGTCCTAAAAATTGAAGTTGAGTTTTACTAACTTCGCCATCCTTCGCCACTCTCCAACTTTATTGAAGAATGTTCGAAATAGTGTCAAGTTTACAAAAAATTTAGTTCCAGCTGCATATATTTGCATTTCCGTGTGTGACATTAAAAATACTGACGATGCCTCTGGTCGTTTCAGTGAATATGCCGTATTACTGTATTCTCAGTTTCTTCTTTGTTTTGTGTTTTAATTGTTTGTTTTGGTTTTATTCTTTAAAGATTTAGACATTTTTGTTTTGGGATCTACTTATGAATGTATTTTTGTTGATATTTGTATATTTTTGATTCTATGATGCTACATATAATATGGAAAACAAGTAAAAATGTAAAGTTCGGTCGCACCGAACTTTATTATATCCTCTACCATGAAATATTCTGACCTCAAATGGAATAATTTGTTTCATTTCCTGTCCACGATACCAGTCGGACACGTTTTTTGACCACTAAGATCTCCAAAAAGCAAACTACAACCAATTCGAACCGAAAATGTAGATAAAAACCTCAAAATAACTGAAATGTGGAGGTACGGTAATATGAGGGCTATACCGAAACCTGGATCTAAGACCACAATTTTTGGCGCAGAATATTTTTGATCATTTAGAACTCCAAATGGCAAATTACAACCAATTCGGGCCGAAAATGTTGATAAAAGCTTTAAAATACCTGATATCGGGAGGTACCGTAATATGAGGGCTATACCGAAACCTGGACCTAAGGCAACAATTTTTGGAGCAGAAGGTTTTTGACCATTGGGAACCCCAAATATAAAAGTACAACCAATTAGGGCCTAAAATGTAGATAAAGGCTTCAAAATACCTGAAATCAAGTGGTACCGCTACATGGGGGCTATAGGAAAAACCGGACCCATATTGGTGATTTTTTGCCTAAAGTATTTTTTACTTATTTTTAGCATATTCTGAAAAAATCAGATTGATCCGATGATTATAAACATTTTTGTCGCACCTTCCCATACAAGTGGGACCACTGTGCAATGGTGGTTGTGTCTCCGACCCTAGGTACTCATTTGGGGCCTAAAGACCTAAACTACTGTCCCGGTTTTCTTGAAAACTTTAGAGAATGTATAGGGATCACCAGTGGTGAAAATAGCAAAACTGACGAACGAATCCGTAAGAAAATTAATTTGCGAGGTAACAACTTCTACCGCCCCTAGGTACCCATTTAGGGCCTACATACCCGATCACGCCCCCTTTTTTAATTAAGCTATACATCCAAAACTACTTAACCGATTTTCTTGAAAATATCAGAGACTGTAAAGGGATGATAAGTGGTGAAAATAGCTTAAATATTTGTTTGAATTTTGGAGGGTCAGGGTACCTCCCCGGGCCCTATTTTTAAAAAAGTCTATTTTAGCAAAACTGACGAATGTATCGATGAGAAAATTAATTTGCGAGGTAACGTGGTCGAATCTCTGACACTAAGTACTTATTTGAGGCCTAAAGACCCGACCACGCCCACTTTTTTAATTATGTTCAGGGATGACCCTTGGTGAAAACAAGCTTCATATTTCGAAGGGAGCGGGTTACCTTCCCCAAGCCCTATTTTCTAAAAACTCTTTTTTGCAAAACTTACGAACGTATAGGTTAGAAAATTAATTTGCGAGATAAAGTTGGTTAAATCTCTGACTTATTTTGGGTCTAAAGTCCCGACCACGATGACTTTTTAAAGGTGTTATGTCTCTGAAAGTACTTACCTGATTTTTCTGAACATTTCAGAGAATGTACCGGAATGACCTCTGGTGATAATAGTATATTTGCATTTCCGTGTGTGACATTAAAAATACTGACGATGCCTCTGGTCGTTTCAGTGAATATGCCGTATTACTGTATTCTCAGTTTCTTCTTTGTTTTGTGTTTTAATTGTTTGTTTTGGTTTTATTCTTTAAAGATTTAGACATTTTTGTTTTGGGATCTACTTATGAATGTATTTTTGTTGATATTTGTATATTTTTGATTCTATGATGCTACATATAATATGGAAAACAAGTAAAAATGTAAAGTTCGGTCGCACCGAACTTTATTATATCCTCTACCATGAAATATTCTGACCTCAAATGGAATAATTTGTTTCATTTCCTGTCCACGATACCAGTCGGACACGTTTTTTGACCACTAAGATCTCCAAAAAGCAAACTACAACCAATTCGAACCGAAAATGTAGATAAAAACCTCAAAATAACTGAAATGTGGAGGTACGGTAATATGAGGGCTATACCGAAACCTGGATCTAAGACCACAATTTTTGGCGCAGAATATTTTTGATCATTTAGAACTCCAAATGGCAAATTACAACCAATTCGGGCCGAAAATGTTGATAAAAGCTTTAAAATACCTGATATCGGGAGGTACCGTAATATGAGGGCTATACCGAAACCTGGACCTAAGGCAACAATTTTTGGAGCAGAAGGTTTTTGACCATTGGGAACCCCAAATATAAAAGTACAACCAATTAGGGCCTAAAATGTAGATAAAGGCTTCAAAATACCTGAAATCAAGTGGTACCGCTACATGGGGGCTATAGGAAAAACCGGACCCATATTGGTGATTTTTTGCCTAAAGTATTTTTTACTTATTTTTAGCATATTCTGAAAAAATCAGATTGATCCGATGATTATAAACATTTTTGTCGCACCTTCCCATACAAGTGGGACCACTGTGCAATGGTGGTTGTGTCTCCGACCCTAGGTACTCATTTGGGGCCTAAAGACCTAAACTACTGTCCCGGTTTTCTTGAAAACTTTAGAGAATGTATAGGGATCACCAGTGGTGAAAATAGCAAAACTGACGAACGAATCCGTAAGAAAATTAATTTGCGAGGTAACAACTTCTACCGCCCCTAGGTACCCATTTAGGGCCTACATACCCGATCACGCCCCCTTTTTTAATTAAGCTATACATCCAAAACTACTTAACCGATTTTCTTGAAAATATCAGAGACTGTAAAGGGATGATAAGTGGTGAAAATAGCTTAAATATTTGTTTGAATTTTGGAGGGTCAGGGTACCTCCCCGGGCCCTATTTTTAAAAAAGTCTATTTTAGCAAAACTGACGAATGTATCGATGAGAAAATTAATTTGCGAGGTAACGTGGTCGAATCTCTGACACTAAGTACTTATTTGAGGCCTAAAGACCCGACCACGCCCACTTTTTTTAATTATGTTCAGGGATGACCCTTGGTGAAAACAAGCTTCATATTTCGAAGGGAGCGGGTTACCTTCCCCAAGCCCTATTTTCTAAAAACTCTTTTTTGCAAAACTTACGAACGTATAGGTTAGAAAATTAATTTGCGAGATAAAGTTGGTTAAATCTCTGACTTATTTTGGGTCTAAAGTCCCGACCACGATGACTTTTTAAAGGTGTTATGTCTCTGAAAGTACTTACCTGATTTTTCTGAACATTTCAGAGAATGTACCGGAATGACCTCTGGTGATAATAGGCTACATAGTAGGGGGCGGGGTACCTCTCCTAGGCCATTCTTTTTAAAAACGCTATTTTTGTAAATTTTGCGAACATATCGGTTTCAAAATGAATTTGCAATTGTGGTTGTGTCTCCCACCCTAGGTGCTTATTTGGGATCTAAAGGCCCGATCATCCCTTTTTTATATCTGTTATATCTCTAAAACTTCTGAACCGATGTTCATGTAAAAGAAGCTATATATTTTATTGAATTTCAGTGGAGTGGGGTTTGAAAATTAATTCGATAGGCAATGGTGGTTGTGTCTCCGACTTATTTGTGGCCTTGAGACCCGACCACGTCCACTTTTTTAAATATGTTATACATATCTCCAAAACTTTTGAACCGATTTCCATGTCATTTTCAGACGATGTACAGGGATGGCCCCTGGTAGAAATAGGGCATATATTTTGTTGACTTTCGCAGGGGCGGTTATCCCCTGTGCCCTGTTTTTTTTTAAATGCGCTATATATGTAAAACTTACGAATGTGTCCGTTTCCCCGAACCTGGGTACATATTTTAGCCATAAGACCCGACCAATCCCACTTTCTTAAATATGCTACAAAACAATGGAAATATCAGATGTTATGCATAACGAAGTTTCGGTCTTATTGAATCGATAGATATAGCTTCATCAGGTATATAAGATACAATATAAGAAGGTGGAAGGACGACACAGTCGGCCCTTAAGTTGCCACTGGATGCTATGATGGGTATACATGCAATATTAAATAGAAATTATCATCTGGAACGAATGAACGATGGCATATAAAAATTCCCTAGAATCTTTACATCGATTCTTGAAGAATTTAAGAAGCAAATCACGTTAAGATTTCACACAAACACTTCCATTTATTGTATTCCAGCAGATACAATAAATTCATGCATCAATTAACAATTTTTTGGCGGTACCAACATTACTGAAGATACCGACTAATTAGCGATGCAAGAAAAATATAATTGACTTATGAAAAAGCTAACATAAAAATGTTTGAAGTGCCAGCAACGCAGACCGGGTCGGCTAAAAAAGATTTGAATTTTTAACTACAACAAATTTATAGGCAGTGATGTAAGGTGAAATATCGTTTTCGTATATTTATTCCAAGGAGTCTCACAATTTCCTCTTAATTAAACTTCCTATTCATCATATTCCTTGTGTAAATAATGAAATTCTATAACAATTTATTCATATTTTAATTTTAAACAAATATGTATAACATTTTTGTTTAAAAAATCTGTCCACATCTTTTCACTACCAAAAAAAAAAAAAAAAACAAATAAATACGTTGGTAATTCAAAACTCAATAAACAAAACATAAAAACGACCGACCAAACAGCCAACCTAACGACATCATCATTTTCAATGATAAATATCATCCATAGAGAACAAAATACCCATCGTTGTTGAAATTGAAGAAAAAAATGCAAGCGTTAAGACGTAGACGTTCTTGAAGATCATAAATTGATATACAAATAAAATGAAATACAAATAAACACAAATGACCGTTTTTTTGGAACAATGCCGCGTAATTTTGCTTACAAATGCATAATTTCAATTCCCACAATGGAATAATTTAAACAATACTGTTGAAAATAAATATTTAACAAAATTTGAAAATTTTTGTTATTTTGTTTTGTGTGGTAGATAATACAAAGTAATTGTAAATAAATACAACAGAAATTATGTAAATATATCAATCATGGGAACATGATTTCATAATAGGTTAGAATATTCCAAACGATTTCCTTTGTCATGACGATATGGTATAACAAGGTAAAATTTGATTAAACGATTTCTTCATAGGAAGAGTTTAAGATGCATTCTCGCTAAAGCAGATCCAAGATCTGCGTTTAGTGTTCTTTATTTCACTGTTGTACATATTGAAAGACACTTTGTAGATCTCCCAATCTGTGAACAACTTCATTTTATTGGTTTTGTTGTAAAGCCTTCTGCTAATTTGCTACATCTTTCGACCACCAGACCGGTTGACATCTTCTGTCTGTGTGAGTAAATGACCAGGCTATGCACTAAAACCTTTGTCACAAGCTTCGCTGCACTATCAAAGGATAATGTGATACTCCCAGATTGGAGTTTATTAGTTTAGTGAATTTGTTCCAGACAACTTTCCATGCATATGCCATTGGTTTTATTTTGAAAGGTGTTTTCATTACCATGTTATATATTCTAAGGTTATGTCTTAAAATAAATTCGAATACTTACTCACCAACGCCATTCGTGTCGCTGCTACCCCAGTTGAAATGGTGAACATTCGTGTCATATCCTAGGATTATGAAGCAAGATGGTCAACCGATAGGCTGTCTTCCATTTTTACTTCCGTGATATTTCTTCCACAGAAATTAAAGAGTTACCTTAATTTCAGATTCGTTTTGGCTACTTTACAACTTCTTCCCTTGACTTTGTTGGATGTGGCGAGCCCAGCAACCCTATTTATAACCTCATCCTTTAGGCTAACGATGGTATATACACTTTGATAGGACCAAAAGTGCTTCATCCAAAAAACGGTTTTAAACCCAAGTATCTTTAGATGAAATTCATTTCAGCCAATTTGGAGTCGATTTAGCCATGTTCGTCCGTCTGTCTGTCTGCTTATCTGTCTGGCTGGTGCGCGCGATAACTTTCGAACGGATCAACCGATTCGAATAAAATTTGGGGTATTGTAATATTTTGTCCAAACTTAGTTCAAATCGGTCCACTCCTTCGGGTACCTCCACTACAAACGTTAAATTTTTTCTTTAAGATGGTGTGAACGATAACTCTCGAAGGGAGCAATCGATTTGGTCCAAACTTTGCACATCCTATTATTTATTCGAGATATATGTAGATCGTGTTCGAATATGGACTATTTCGGTCCACTGCATAGTGGTCCCACTTATGTGAGTAGGTGCGACAAAAATATTTATAATCGTCGGATCAATCTGATTTTTTCAGTATATGCTAAAAATAAGTAAAAAATACTTTAGCCGAAAAATCATCAATATGGGTTTAGTTTTTCCTATAGCCCCCATGTAGCGGTACCACCCGATTTCAGGTATTTTGCAGCTTTTATCTACATTTTCGGCCCTAATTGGCTGTACGTTGGTATTTGGGGTTCCCAAAGGTCAAAAACTTTCTGCGCCAACAATTGCGGTCTTAGGTCCAGGTTTCGGTATAGCTCTCATATAACGATCCTCCCGATTTCAGGTATTTTGAAGATTTTATCAACATTTTCGGCCCGAATTGGTTGTAATTTGCCATTTGAAGTTCTAAATGATCAAAAGCCTTCTGCGCCAAAAATTATGGTCTTAGGTCCAGGTTTCGGTATAGCCCTCATATTACGGTACCTTCCGATTTCAGGTATTTTGAAGATTGTATCAACATTTTCGGCCGAATTGGTTGTAATTTGCCATTTTGAGTTCTCAATGATCAAAAACCTTCTGCGCCAAAAATTGTCTTCATAGCTCCAGGTTTCGGTATAGCTCTCACATTACGGTACCTCCCTATTTCAGTTATTTTGAGGTTTTTATCTACATTTTCGGTTCGAATTGGTTGTAATTTGCTATTTGGAGTTCTTAGTGGTCAAACAACGTCTCTGACTGGAATCGTGGACAGGAAAGGAAACAAATTATTCCATTTGAGGTCAGAATATTTCATGGTAGGGGATATAATAAAGTTCGGTGCGACCGAACTTAACATTTTTACTTGTTTTTCATATTATATGTAGCATAAGTGTATTTTTTGATACATACAGTTAGGCAAGAAATGTATTGCAAAAACCAAAATTGTAGAAAATTTCATATCAATTGTTCGTTTATGGCAACAAATTATGTAAAAACTATACGGTTTTTTGTGCAAATCTCTTGCTATAGGTCCTTACAACAATATTCCGTCAAAATATGCAAAGGTTATTTGCGATTTATAACAAATACGGGCAAAAATAAGAATTAACTACTACTTGGGGGTGACAATAAAAGTATTGCAACGGGAAAATCAGTACTAAAAAACTATAAAATTTTTGCAATTTTTTGCGGTCATTATGCATTTTTATGACTTTTGCGGCTAATAATAGACTAACAGTATTGAATGCAATAAAGTTCAGTGATAAAAAATGCGGTCATGGAGGGTCTTCAGACAGGTAAAAAACGCATGGGACCATATTAACAATAAACAACGACGAATCGGCCACAGGCAAGTATGCCAAGAATGAATATTTGACTCAATATGTATTGTAGGATAATGGAAGAATGCAAAACAGTCCGATTTTGGCTTTGAGAACATCGAAATACCTCTGGAAAGTATATGGAAAAAATTGACACTAGTGTAGTATTTTGAAACGACCTACGACAGAGCACTCTTTCGTCTCTCAATGGTATTGGTATGATTTAATTTTTACTAAGTAGATAGATATTATCCTCTGCTATCATAATAAATCCAAAAAATTGCGCCAAATACAATAAAACCCATCAAATATGGAAATTAAACCGCTACTGGAGAAGCTGGAATGCCGAATATTTGGGTACTATATTCTTTACATGGAAAATAGTATGCCAAATTGGGTTCACGGATATAATAATGATTGGGAAGACATCCCCACTGACATCATTAAGAAATATTTAATAGTCATTAGTCTGAAAGTCAGAAAAATCGATCCCGAAAGCTCAAACAAAGTCAACTACCACCATTCCAAAGACCAGATCATGCCATGTTAATCTTATTTGTGTAAATTTCCGATGTAATATAACAACACAAAACTCTTAAATACATCGGACCAACATCCTGATATCAACCCTCATAAAATGTTTGGGTCCAATTTAACAAAAAGCTCCAAAAACATCCTCCAAAGAAGGATCAAGATTTACTAAAAATTGGGGAACCAGTATCCTTAGAGTGGAACATACCGAGCCCTAATTTGTGGTTTAACTAAGCTCATTAATGCTCCAATGAATGTCCAAAGTGGATAGACAACTCATTAAGGAACACACCTTTGGCAATTCTCGAAGAATCCACCGATTTTGTAATTTTTGCAATACTTTTATTGTCACCCCCAAATAGTAGTTAATTCTTATTTTTGACCGTATTTGTTGTAAATCGCAAATAACCTTTGCATATTTTGACGGATTATTGTTGTAAGGACCTATAGCAAGAGATTTGCACAAAAACCGTATAGTTTTTACATAATTTGTTGTTATAAAAGAACAATTAATATGAAATTTTCTACAATTTTGGTTTTTGCAATACATTTCTTGCCTAACTGTACATACATATATCACAAATATACAAATGTAAAAAAATACACTAATAGGTAGATCCCAAAACAAAAATGTCTAAATCTTTAAAGAAAAAAACCAAAACAAAGAATTAAAACACAAAACAAAGAAGAAACTGCGAACACAGTAATGCGACATATTCACTGAAACGACCAGAGGCATCGTCAGTATTTTTAATGTCACGCACGGAAATGCAAATATATGCAGCTGGAACCAAATTTTTGTAAACTGGACACTATTTCTAATATTTTTCAAAAAATTTGGAGAGTGGCGAAGGTTGGCGAAGTTAGTAAAACTCAACTTCAATTTTTAGGACTTGGAAAAAAATCCACAAAAAAGTATTATAAAAAATTTAATTTCCAGCATATTTTATGCGAATAATGTGTACAAATTTTTATGTAAAAGTAATTAGAAAATCTTCTACAAAAACCCCCATTTTGAAAAAAATAATTTTATCCCTTCAAATTTGAGTTACTTGCCTTGTAAGAAGTCATAACCTTACTGATGTTTTTAAAGTTTTTAAGAGATCATACGTAAATGTCAAATTCTTCTGTTTTGTTAAATACCGTTATGAATTACAAAAACAGTGCTGGAATATTAAAATATGATATGTTTAGAGACAATTTTCTGAATTGTCGCAGAGATTTGCTGATATCGATTTTTCGATTTTTATCGGAGGTTGGGACCAGTGTGCACTGTTTCGGGTATCTCCCTCAGAAAATTCGGATAAAATGAAGTTTAAGAGCACCGCTCGGATCGTTTTGACATTTTTTTTTTAGCAGGTTAACCTTGCAGCTTCCTTTACGACGGTAAAATTTTTTTTCTGTCGCAAGCCCATACTACCTGAGACAATGGTCTAAAACCCCTAAGAAACCTTAACGGCAAATCAGCAAGATTATTCTCTCAGGGAGATTTTGATTGATCTAAACTTTGCACATCGTATTATTTCATCAGGTCGGAATATTTGCTATATTAGTCCCGTTCTTCGGGTACCTCCCAACAATTATGGGAAAAGAACACTTTAACAACTCGTCTCTGATAGTTTTGCTTTTTTTTTGTAAAACGTTCATACGAAAAAAGCCTGCCGGCACTAACTAAACTGGGGAGTACGAAAGATAACCCTCGAAAGGAGAAACCGAAATCGTCCAAACGTTGTAGCGGAACCACCCTGTACACTTTCCAGCCTTCGTAAACGATGTGGATTGCCAACGACAGGTTGACAACTTTACTCGACTCGTCCAGCTGTTTCAGCATTAGTAAGGAGATTTCATTAGGGCCCAACGCTTTGGATGCTTTAGCGTTCCTGATGGCATTCGCAACAGAATTCATTGTAAATTGTGGTTGTTCATCTTCGACGGGAGGAGATCTAATACCACGTAGTACCCTTCTCTTCGCCCTGTCACTCCCGAGGTGCTAGACAAACTGTCGATTGAAATAACTTGCGCACCACTCCGGATCAGTCAGCGTGACGTCTTATCTTCCTTCTTTCCAGGGTTGCAGAATGACTTAACACAATTCAATAGTTCCCGCTCCAATGATGCAACTCCTCAGATGATGTAACCGCTTTTCTCGCTTATACTCACCGACCAACCTGTTAACTTCAGGGTACACGGGTGTTGGCACGACAAAGCTCATCACGATCTTTTGGTAATCCCGTCGCCTCTGCTAGGTAGTTTGGCCTCACTTCGAGTATTCGACCAGCAGCTATATGGTGAGCGGCTGCAGCAGTGATGATGTCTCGGAAAGTCTTTTCTGTTACCCGAACGTCAGAAGGGTTGGGGAGATCTCTGAACTCTCTGAACCTTGGCCAATTAGCTTTCCCACGATTGATGGAAGTGCGGCGTTCGGAGGTCCTGAAATCGACTGGTCTGCTGATGGAAACATATTTTGGGAGATGGTCTGACCCAATAGAATGACTTGCCAGGTGACGTCATTTGTAACAAGATGGTTATGTCTGGCGAACTGTAACCATCACAAGGCTGCAAGCTGCAGTTGTTGTTGTGCTTTGTTTCCTGCACCGCCGAGACCATTAAATACACCATTTCCTCGCTCTAACCTCGGAGTCCATTGCAATTAAATTGAAAATAGGATGCATTACCAGGGACTGGAACAGCAACGGCTGGTGTTACACGATTGCTGTGTGTGCGGCTGCTGTTAGGAAGACTACGGGGGAGTAGCCCAGCCTAATGACGACGACGACGACTCACTGCGGACTGTGCCCATGTAGCATGCTGCAACATAGTCCCTGTTACATGGAAGAGACCAGAAGAACCCCTGAGATGCACCTACTCCCGCCATCTATTGCATTCATCTGCGATAAATGGGACATTTACACGATAGTTTTTATAACATCTACGACTACATCTGTGTGAATGCTATCCAAACCGGCTTAATAACGATTCTCTATTATATAATTGACCTCTCTCTGTAGATATGCCTGGGTGGGGGAGTCCTGATAGGCGTGACAATTGTTCTATCGCCTTGCGTTTATGTTTGTGGAACACAATGCACAGTGGATCCACTTGTATGGAGAAAGTGGCCAAAAATATTTAGAGTGTAAAAATCAAGCCAATTACCAAGCCGGTTACAGCTTTGTGCTGCTGCGAAGAGTGTTTTAAGAAACCACGAGCGTAACATTCTCCACCCCCCCCCCCCCCTTTCCCCTCTGGAGGGGACTTGGGGAACAAAACAATCTCCAAAACAGCATAAAATCCAACCAATTTAGAGGATGTTTTTGTCTGAAAAATTGGTAAAATTTTTAATATAGTTCTTATAGCGTTTTTCCTTGAAGGTACGTACCGCCAATGTAAGACAAATTTGGAAGATGATTTCTTCATCTTGCCACTGATTACAATTATGTTAAAGTACGTGGTCAGATCACAGAGTTATACGCTAATATATCAAAGAAACCCTATTATAGGGTAGCTTTATTCAGCGACCCACTATTTATAGTCTGTCACTAGATGGCTGATTTTAATACTGAATAATCTTAAACCCATGAAAATGATTCCCGAGTTGGGCACTGGTGGACATCATGACAAAAACCTTAGGTCAAATTTAAGTATATGAATTGGCATTACGAAATACACTAAGAAAATATGCAGCTAACTAGAATTCCACAACACGTTAAAACACTATTTTTTAACGAAAATTATGCTATTACCTCCTCCTTCAAAATCCACTATAATATTTTGCTATACTTATTAGTTTCGCGATATTTTGAATATATTAACTTGCACTTAAAATATAGGTTGTACGCATAACAAAAAATATTAGTCAAATGTTCCGACTTTTGAAACTATTCTTAAGAAGATCGCGTTCGAATGAAACAAAAACTAATATATTTTTAAAAAGGAGCATGTCATAACTGTCAGGGTCAGAGTTGCCAGATGTTGTACCCAAAATTTTGACATTAATTTTTGTATTTTTGGCCAATGGGTGGATCCACTGTGCACTGGTGCCGTATAGCTTACCTCAGACAGAAACAAATTATAAATAACAAATAACATTAACAGAATAATAGTTGTTATTAACAAACCTATTTTTCTTATGACCCCATCTTGTAGTATTATTTTTTTCAACCTTAGCGGTTCACATCCTAGACATTGACTTATGGCCTGCATTAAACATATTCAGTTTTCCAAACATAAAAAAATGTTAAAAATAATGACACCCTTAAGCATTGAATGCCATCTAAATTATTTTTAAATTATCTTTCAAAAAAACTTATTTGATACTTGAATAGTTTTTACTCATATCCATTAACTTAAAACAAATATTTATGTCACCCATGAGTATTGACAAAAAGGCTCAGCTATCCATATGTATGTATACTTATCTTTTGGTTACATAACGTTTATCATAGTAGTTGTTGTGCTACACATTTTATTGTTGTACAAAGTCTGTAAGTGCAACGTTGTATGCTAATGGCAAAACATTTGTTCTTACAACATTGTTTCAACATTCCTCTTTATATGAGTACATATCACGTAGATGATATTTAAGCTATGAAAATGATTTAGCTTTTCGGCTTTAGTTTTTCTGGTTGTTCTTGTTATTATCCCTCAATGAAAACTTGACAAATGAAGAACACTTTCTTAACAATAGAAACACAAAAAAGTTACAAAACAATACAAAATTTTTTGCAAAATTTGATCACATGTAAAAGAATGTATAATAGGGTGGAATGAAATAAGTAAGAAGTTACCACAAACGGAGCCAGAAGGGTCCGTTATTGTTCGTCGCGCAAGGTGTTTCTTAGTCGACCTCGATTTCGTGATACTTGGGAATTATATTCAAGTGCCATCCTGGTTATGCTATGAAAATGTTTATGGCCAATCATCTCCATTTATAACGTTTAATCTACTTTTGTATGTGGTCCTGCATCGTGTAGGTCCACAACTCTCTGTTGCTTATAGTGTTGGGCCACAATATCCTGCATATGATATAGAAGTATTAGTTTATGTATACCTGTAGCTTAGAGTCAGTATTTGGTACAGAAGTTTTTATTACTTGCAGGATGGTTGGTATTGAAAATGGGATATATCGGTCCACGTTTTGATATAGCCCCCATAGAACGGTACCTCCCGATTTTCGGTATTTTTAAGGTTTTAGCTTCATTATCCTACCAAAATGGCTGAAATTTGGTACGTTGTCTTCTTTAGGGGTATAAAACTTTCCCCCGGAATTTTGTCGGTATCGGTCGACGCCTTCATATAGCCCCCATAGAACGGTACCTCCCGACTTTCTGTATTTTGAAGGTTTTAGCTTCATTATCACACCGAAATGGCTGAAATTTGGTATTTAGACTTCGTTGGGGGTATTCAAACTTCCCCTTTAAATTTGTCGGTATAGGTCCACGCCTTCATATAGCCTCCCGATTTTCCGTATTTTGAAGGTTGTGCTTTGTTATTTAGTCTTCAATGTAATATAAAACTGTTCGCCAGAAATTTGTCTGTACAGGTCCACGCTTTCATATTGCCCCATTTCCGACTAAAATTAGTCGGTATAGGTCCACGTTTCGATATAGCCCCTTAAAACGGTACCTCCCGATTTTCGTAATACTGAAGATTGTGACATCAATATCCCACCGAAATGTCTGAAATTCGTTATTTAGTCTTCCAAGAGCTATAAAATATTCCAGAAGAGTATTGTCAGTATAGGTCCACGTCTTCCTATATCCCCATAGAAGCGTACTTCTTGATTTTCGGTATTTTTAAGTTTTAGCCACATTCTCTTACCGAAATTTGGTCTTCTTTGAGTCTAAAAACTTTCCGTCAGAAATTTGTCGGTATAGATTGACGTTTTGAAATAGCCCCCATACAACGGTGCCTCACATTGTTTTACCGAAATTGCTGAAATTTAGTATTAAGTCTTCTTCTTACACGAATTTTTTACTTCAATACAACTTGTTGTGGAGGGTATCTTTGACAGCTCCTTGGATTTGTGCCGTGGTTGGGATCTTTGCTTATTTAGTGTTTACCACTTTCCACTGGGTGGTGTTATCTCCTGTCATTCGTATTGTGGCACTTGTTCTAAGTTTGTACAAAATGTAATTATTAACAATGATTCAGTCAAATCGGATACTAAATCAGTCATTATTGAGGCTGAGCCTTTGGACTATCAAGTTGGGAAGTATATATTGGCTTACGAAAAATGTATATCATTGTTAGCAGAATCACAAGGACTACATTCGATAAAAATTACTATTTCGTGTGCCAAAGGTCATTGCCATAAGATACTGTTGTTGTTGTACTTTTGACTTGTGCTAGTTTTGTTAATCTTTTTATTTTTATTTCATCCAAGTAGATGATTGGTCTCCTAGAAACAACATCAAAGTTATATCAGGAAAAATGTCTAAATTTGTCTCTTTCATTTCAAAAAAATCCAAAAAAAATTTTTGATACTACATCAATGATTTTTGGTACATAGATTAGGAAAAAAATCAGCATTCCAAATCTGTTTTCGTTACCAACTTTGATCGTTACGCGCAAAAGATATGACCGTTTTAATTATGATAATTAGAAAAAATTCTAAAAAAATCGCGGCTTAATATTGTTAGCTGTTATATCCTATTATCGTGAACTGAATTCGTAACCTTTGCGATGATGCAAAAAAATAATCGCAAAATCTCAATGGATTCGCGAAAAATCAAATGTGTTACATAATTTCACGTATTTACAATCATATTTTTGAAACAATAGCGCTCATACTTACGAAAAATATATAAAAAAAAATTATAACAGCATCCAGACATTTTGAGGAGTAAAATGAAACCTAAGTTGTGAAGGTTGGAGCTATAGTATTCAAGTTATTTGCAAAAATACGAAGAAAATATTACGAAAAAATTAAAATCATTTTATTCTAATTTTATTTTTTTATGGTTTTCTAGGAAAAGTTGGAAAAAAAATGTTTGAGTTCTTCGGCATTTTCGTCAAAATTTCAAGCAATAATGATGATATTTCGTTGTAACAAATTTTTCGCTTATAGTTTTCTTATTGGATAATATTATTAGAACCTTATATCAAATCACAAGGAATTCCAATGGTGGCATAACGTTAAAATAATGTTATATTGAATATTACAACATTTGAGATGCATATAAACCGCGCAATTATGAAAATGACATGATGCGCATCCGATTTTCCAACACAGCGAATCAATCCCTCTTATTTGATGTACAGTTTGTCAAATTCTATTTGGCGACCACGATGTAGCATCTGCTGCATATTAGGGTGCAAAACACAGTAATATGGTCATAATTTCCGCGAAGTTCATTTACATTTTATGCGCATCCGATTTCAATAATCACCATTAAAAAATACATCATTCTATGCCGTTTCAATGAGATCCATCGAGAACCGTGGATGTAGCATCGCACTCAATTTTTAGAAAAAATCGATTGTATCTCTGGATTTACGAGAGTTTTTAAATATCTGTTTTCGCGCAGTTTAAACACGCGTATCAATCTATTTATTTGAGTAGAACTGACACATCCAAAACGCGTTTGATTATGCGATATTTTCAAAATAATTTTTTGCAAATTTCCGAAATTTGAGGGGTATCATATCCGCCGATCTAGTGGGTGGATATTTACGCGTCGTAGCTTGTTAGATTCACTACGCAAAAAAACTAAATTTACGTGGGATTCCACGGAAATCGATTGACGTTTGTAAATTTTAAACCAAAAAAATAGGTTTTTGAGAAAAATTTACGCACAAAAATTTCAAGTTTGAGCGCAGATTACTGTGATCCTGTGAGGGCTACAACCTCATGTTATACATTAAAAAATGCGAAATCGCGAGTACTATAATCAAAAAAACCCAATTTTTCTGGTTTCGAAATGTCAGCATCCGTTTGAGGTAGATACAGTGGATATATTAAAAATTCATACATTAGAAACTTCAACTCTGAAGTGTACTCTTTAACTTCTCCTTTGAGCATTAAGCTCTACATTGTGTTGTAAAACCACTAATTGGAAAATAACATAATGAAACTCGTTTTCTTCAACGATTTTTTACATTAGTACCACCACAGCTTCCGCTCAAATTATTATTTTAAGAAACCCCTCGGTGAGTCGGGCTAAAACAGTTTATTTTACCGAGTTACAATACCCCATACCTCAGTTTCAACATAAGTTAATTTTCTACAAAAAGCTTGATATAAAATAATAAGATGTCACATTTCCATTGCTATTATACATCGGCAGATGGTGCCGAATTATGTTATGGTACAATATTGTGACTTGGAATTATGTTGTAGTTCACATTTGTTCTATTGTGTTCTGTCAAAGATGGACATTTTCACTGCTTTCACTGGGTCTAACATAATGTTATGTTACAATATTGTGACATGAAGTTATGTTATGTTTAACATAGTTCACATTTGTGCACGCTTTTGTTTCTGTTGTGCTCTGTTAATTGTTTGTTATACATAAAAGCCCTCTATGGTTTAATAGTGAAATTAAACTGTACTATGCGCAATGTCCAATCTTTACCATTGTACAGGAATGGAAAATTAACAGTTTCAAAAAGTACTAAAATTGTACTTTTTATATGAAACGGTACTTTTTTATTCTATTCTTTTTTAAGGAAAACAAAAATAATTTTTGTTCAGTAAATACAAAAAACATAGCAATAAATTCATACATATATCTATTTATGGTAACATGGGGCGCCTTCGCCACGTTTTTGTTCAAAATGTTCCCATACCGACACAGTTCAAGTTTTTTCAAATATTATTTTTGGTACACATATTAGCATATCTTGACTATAAGTTTTGTTATATAAATGCTTATAATGTTGTTTTTAAAAAATAATTTTTGAGAATTTACAAAATGTCTAGAAAGTGGCGAAGCCTCCCCACCCATGGGGCAGCTTCGCCATCGATATTGAACATTCTCCAACGGACTCTAAAAATGTAATTCACCATACTTCTTCCTTAAATATCAACATTATGCTAACAAGGAACATGTTGTCTATTGAATAATCAAAAATGATTTTAAAATTCACAAAAAGTAACCGATTCTAGCGGATAAATGAAGTAGGTACCTTGAATTTAGGTACAAAAATCATAATATAACTAAAACAAGATAAGTTTAGGATAATATTTTATTTTAACTTAACATTATAGTGTGGTATATCTATGGTATAAATAATTTAACTTAAACATGATCAATTTCTAACATTAAACCACCACGCCCTTATCATGGCGTAGGCGCCCCACCCCTTACATTTTTCATAATATTAATATATTGACATTTGTAATTGCTTTTTTCATGCGAATTATTGGGATTTATATTCTTCAGTAGTTGTCTTCTAACGGCATAAAATGTGTTTTTGATATCACAAAAGATAAAGAAGATATCACAAAAAATACCTACCATAATTATTTTTCCCAATACCCTGAAAACACAAAACCACGTGCGTCCGCTATCATACCGATGACACAAGGGCCAACTTTTGGGAGATGATAGATCTTCATTAAACTCACAATTTTGCCTTTAACTGATTTTTTCTAGCACTTATATTTTGCGAGAAAATCGGCGCTGGCGGAGCCGCCCCAGTGGCGAAGGCGCCCCATGTTACCATACATATGTACTATATAGGTAAATGCTCAAAGAGAACAAGATGTCATTAAGAGAATTTAGGAAAAGATACTTTTTGAAGATTTTTCGATGTTTTATTTTTTATTGATCTAAAATTCCATACGATTCCATATATTAAATAACTAAAAAATATATTGTACTGAGCAGTGTTGTTTTACTAGGCGTTTATACACAGACAGTACCCAGCAAAAAGTTTGCATCCGCGGATGCAGTTGAATCACTACAACTGTACGGTACATTTGCCGTTGGAGTACATCTTTTCCTATGAATTCACTTATGAATTTTACAAGAGAGCGCGCAGCTAGGATGCACTCGATCCAATCACAGCTTTTGATGTAGTGTTTTGGATTGAATTTAAAGGCACTCTTCGGATTGCATTTTTAATCAGTCCAAAGATGCAATTAAAATGCGAAATATCCCAAAATAAATAAAATGCATTTATTATTTGTGTAAAACAAGAACTTTATTATACATATAAACACAAATTAAAAAAAAAAAGTTTCCATTAAATTCAATCACATTTGAGCTTACTTCCTCCGTTCTCGATTTAATTCAAGCGCATCTGATTGTCTTTCATCATCCTAAAGTTGTTTTATGTTGCCTTCCCATCACTAGCGTAGCTTTCGATATGGACTCCAACTCCTTCCATTAAAAATTTCCGTCTCGTGAATTACCGCAAAAATGTTCGCAACTTAAGTTGTTATTTCTTTATTTTATAACAAATTCTTCGAAATGTATACACTCTTGTTTATCTTTTGAAGAAATGTGTAGGGATCAACGAAATGTTTTTTTCTGTATGGATCTCTACAGCAACTGCTTATAAAATGTATCGAGCGGAGTGCATTTTTCATAACTCTGTTGGACTACATCGAAAGATGTTGTGAAATCATAACTCCAATTGCACAACTTCCAAAATTTTTTGCTGGGTATTGGCAAGACAATAGCAAAGTTACAAACCATTTTCACCAATACATTCATACTTTTCTCTATACATACCCAGCAAACCAATCGTACCGATATCGTAACGAAATCGGAACAAATTTCGGACGTTACGTCCGATATCTGATCCGAAATCGTAACGATATCTTAACGAAAGTTGTATGGAGTGGTTGACATAATTTCGGAACGAAATGTCGGAGCGAAATCGGATCGATTTCGGTCAGAATTCGCAACGAAATCGGAAGAAAATCCTTGGGAAATTCGGAATTCGAATTTTGTCCTCCGAATCTTCGTACAGATTTCTGAACGATTTCGGAATAATGTCGTATGAAAATCTGAGGTTCCTTCCGAACTTTCGTAAAGATTTCTGAACGATTTTGGAATAATTTCGTATGATTATCTAAGGAAAAAATTTTTTTCGGATGCCAATTCTTTATTGATAAATTTTCTTTGTTATGTTTTTTATTGGAATATTATAATTTCAAAGATATCTAATGATTTTCATTGTTGTTATCATTTTGTAGTTATAGCACTAGCTTGAATTATTATATGTTGCATTTATAATTAAAATATTTAAAAAATGTATATGCGAATTTTATAACCAACCATTTTGTTTTTCGACAACAAACTAAAATGTTGCTTGTTAAATATATACAAAAGGTGGTTGTTGTGCGAAGGGAAATTTGTTTCCGACATATCGATCCAAATTCGTAACGAAATCGGAAGAAAAACATTAGCAATTTCGAAGGGAAATTTACCTCCGACATTTTCTCCGAAATCGGAACGAAATCTGAACGAATCCCCTTACGAAAAATCGTATAGAAATCGATACGAAATCTGAACGATTTTGCTTCCGAAATTGTTCCGATATGTCGGACATCCGACATTTGGTTTGCTGGGTATTTAAAAATTTCTAAATGTTTTTGTGAAAAAGGTTTGTATTTTTGCTATTGCCTTGCCAATACTGGAATTTGTAAAAAGCAGGGTTATGAACATAATATATGCATTTTTTGACAAATTTAGAAAAGAAAATTGTGAAAATTTCAAATCTAGTAGATTTAAAATGGTAGTGAATTACCCGAGGGGGTACTTCGGTACTAGTTATAGTGAAATGGTACTGAAAGAAGTACTATTGTACTGAATTTTCTATCCCAGCCATTGTATGTCTTTGGTCTGTTTTGTTTCTGTTATACATAAGCGCCGTCTAGGGTTAAATAGTACAATTAGACTGCATTATAGCCATCTTTACAGTTGTATGTCTTTGAAAACACCTCCTTGAATTTGTGCAGTTGGGGTCCATACTTATTTAGTGTTTGCATTGTTTCTCTGGGTGGCGCAATCTCCTGTCATTCCTAATTTTCATCAGTCATTTTAGTTGGGCCACAAGGACTACCTTTGGTAAAAATTCCAAAACTATTCTCGAACAGCCCTTAAATTAATGAACAGCCCAATTAATGACCAATTTTTAAACATTCATATATGCATCCCAAAAAATTTACTAAAATCCATGTTCATTTCATTACTTCCATAGTCCTTATAAAAAAAGTTTACAAATTAAGCATCCACCCAAATATTCGCATGTACGAGTATTTGTTTTGCCATACATGCATGCCAATTCTCTTGAAATATGACTGTTATTGCAGCTACAGTTGCAGTAGAATTCATGAATTTTGGGAATCGACAATGTTGTAAATCTTTTTTGGACATTACTCTTGATCTCCTTGGATTTTTTCTTTCCAATTTCTTTCTTTCTAGGAATTGACATTGCTTTCAGATGGAATTTCATGTTGCAAATATAAAACATGTGTATGACATGTCATACGAGGATATAACGATACATGCTGAAGACAAATGTGGACATTACAGTTAGCTTTCCGTTTTTTCTACTGCCATTATTTGTTAAAAAGTCAAAGGAAGAATGCGATATATACCAAACAAAAGACAACAAATAAGATTAATTATACTCTCGGGATAAATCCAAATATGTGACCTTCATACAAAGGATGTCAAAGCGCCTTAAAAACAGGGGCGTAGATACAGCTTATTTGGGAGAAAAATTGTATTGAGGTCTTCTTAAGGATTTGGGGAAGCATTAGGACCTTCATTGTACATTTGAATGGCATAGCTAATTACAAAGGATAAAGACAAATCCAGCGAACACTGGCCCATGCCAAATTTAAGCACACTGCAAAAACTCAAATAGTTAGAATTTTCTTTAAGGACAGTGGCACATATGGGCCCCTTTGGTTTTGACTAAGAAGAAATGTAGTTACCTTTGGAGGGGACAAGGACATCCATACAATTCAATGTAAAGTTTTCGTTATAATTCCTTTAATATGAACTTATTGTTTGCATCATACGTCACTGCTCACAATAGCAAACAAACTTGTTCCTAGAATAAGTTATCATTACTCCATGATTAATGATGCAATTAAATTTCATAATATGTGACATTAATAAATGTGATGTATACAACATATTATTTATTGTTACAGGCTCTTAACTTTTTATACCATAAATTAAGGCAATCAAAGTCCTTTTTGTTGACCAATGGACATCAAGGGCATAAATCTCTTTAAATGTTGTACTTAAATTCGTTCAAATTGTTTATTGTATTTTAACAAAAATCTACTTATTATTCCCTCTTATTGTCACCTCTCACTCACTCATACACTCTCTCTGTTTTTCTCTTTTATCTTTCAACACAGGATGAACGTTTTAATTGTGAAATCGATACTTTGACTGGTTATCGTACAAAGGCATTACTTTGTATGCCAATCAAGGACTCATCGGGTGATGTCATTGGTGTGGCCCAAGTCATCAATAAATTGAATGGAGAATGTTTCTCAGAAACTGATGAAAAGGTAAGTTGAATAAAAAATAATAGTAATGAAAGTATTCTTGACCTGTGTGACTGGCCACGTGTCAACTTTGGTCTAAAAATAAATAGCATGCAGGTCTTTTGTTTGTTAATTATTAAGTAAACATAATGACCTATTTTGGCATGTCTTTGTTTGTTTTTAATGAATTAATTTAGGATGAAATAATGAGCAGGTTTTGTAAACAATATCATGATTGTATCATCATTAATAATTATTGGGAAATAGATTAGGGGAAAAATAAATTAGTTTGTCGGGTTTTGGTAATTCAGGGATGTTAATGAGGAAAATGAAATGAAAGCATTATTAAATTGTATCAACATAACAAACTAACACCTTTGTCAGTTGGGAAAATGTAGAAAATAGACTGGCATCGGGTTCTGCACATATATAACCCTACAATATGTAAGCAAAATTATCATTATAATATGTCCTCGGGACAGGAAGTGGGTTCATCAAGCTATTGGGTAGGTTGAATGGAGTTGTATGTTATGTTTGCAGCATTGCAATGTTCAGTTTTTGTGTTGTTGATAAATTATTCCCTACCTTCAATCGAATGTGAACCTTTGCTCGAGTTGATATTTGGTCTTCGAAACGATTATGCATCCAACACAAACGAAGTCTTTCTTCTATCTAAACATGATCAATTACCATTATCAAATAACGGATATAGTCAGTATTTTTTGGTAGCCGTAACCACTTACAACATAGTCTACCAACAAAGACAAACTTCTTTTTGAAAAATATTTAATTCATTTTTGTTTCCAATCAAACAAAAAATGTCCCATATCAAGAAGAGTTTCATAGTAATTCGAACGAAGTTCAATACCAATTCTCTTAGAGAAACAGGCAGACAGGAGAACAGAGGATAGCCTAAATTTAAATGACAGAAAATAGCGCCACCCAGAGCACAATATCATAGATACCAAAGACATTAAATATAACAAGCAGATGGCGCTGGAGGTCTAACATAATGTTATGTTCCAATATGGTGACATAAAATTATGTTATACTTGTTTTTGTTGCCGTCGTATTCTGTTGGTTGTCTGTTATACACAAACACCATTTATAGTTTAATAGTAAAATTGAACTGCATTATGCACTATGTCCAATCTTCACAGTTCTATGTCTTTGTAGATACAAACCACTGCAATAAACAAGGAGGCGTTGTCAAAGACATACACATGTAAAGATTGAACATAATGCAGTAAAATTTTACTATTAAACCCTTTTATATAAGTGGTTCTCGAATATTTAGAAAAAAAGAGGCTTACATTTTAAAAACAATCTCGGCATTAGCATCAACGCTAGAAGATAACCCAAATATCAATAGTGGGGAAATAGCGCCATCCAGACGTTAGTGGCAGTACTAAAATATTAAAGATCTCAACCACTGCTCAAATGATAATAGGTGATGTCAAAGACATACAATAGTGAAGATTGCACATGATGCATAAGGCAGTCAAAGACATATAACATAACAAGGTGAAACATTGTCATTGCTACTATACATCTGCAGATGGCGCTGGGGGTCTAACATAATGATAATTTACAATATGGTGACATGCATTTATGTTATACTTGTTGTGGTTGCCGCCGTGTTCTGTTATTTGTCTGTTATACACGAACACCCTCTATGGTTTAATAGTCGATCCGTTCTTGAGCACCAAATAAACTTAAATTACATTGAACTATTGCACGGGGGACCCGATCGAGTGGAAAACTATGACCTATATTTGGACTTAAACTAAGTGTGAACAAAAATATTACGAAATTCAATGTTTGGACCAAATCGGTTAATCCAGTTGGGAGATATGGTGGGCACCAGACAGCCAAACAGGTGGACAAACATATTTAAATAGACATCAAAATGCCTAAAACGGACTTCGTCCAAAAATACTTGGGGTATTAAACTATTATTTCTTCTATAGAGGACAGAAGACCTCTTGGGGTCTTCTATAGGCAACAAACCTCTTGAGGTTTTCCATAGGCGACAGACCTCTAGAGGTCTTTTATAGACGACAGAAGACCTTTTGAGGTCTTCTATAGCCGACAGAAGACCTCTTGAGGTCTTCCATAGACAACAGAAAACCTCTTGAGGTCTTTTAGAGACGACAGATGAGCTCTTAAGATATATTCTATACACAATAGAAAGCCACCCGGGACCTTCTATAGACAACAAAAGATCTTTCCAGGTGTTATATAAACAACAAATGAGCCCTTGAAGCCTTCGGAAGACAAAAGAAGAGCTCTGGAAGTCTTCCTTTCATATCAGAAGACCTCTTGAGGTCATCTATGGCAACAGAAGTCCTCTTGATGGCATATAAGGGCAAAAGAAGACCCCGTAAAGTTTTCGTTAGACAACAGAAGACCTCTTGAAGTCTTGTATAGATCACAGAAGACCTCTTGAAGTCTTGTATAGATCACAGAAGACCTCTTGGGGTCAACAGTAGACAACAGAAGAGCTCTTGGGGTATTCTATAGATGACAAAAGAACTGATGAGACAGAAAAAAGAGGCCTCGAGGTCTTCGGAATACATAAGAAGACCTATGGAGGTCTTCCTTTGACAACAGAAGACCTCATGAAGTATTCTGTATAGACAACTTTTTGAAGTCTTCTATAGGCCACAGAATAACTCTTGTGGTTATCTATAGGCAACAAAAGACCTTTTGATGTCAACTGTAGAAAACACAAAACCTGTTAGGGTCTTCTATAGACAACAGAAGACCCCTTGAGGTCATCTATAGACCACAGAGAATCCCTTGAGGTCAGCGGTAGACAACAGAATGGACAGAAATACACGCTTAATGCTCGGGTCCGATTCCCAGTCCAGGCAACATCAAATTTATTTTAGGCATGAAAAACTTATCTACAAGTGATGTCTTAAGACACGCCGTTCGGACTCGGCGGTAATATGAAACGGGGTGCACTCATTGATATGAGAGAAGTCTCTCTTGTCCCGTCTGGGATGTTTGTGGAACAATTATTATTATTAAATGCGGATAGGAGACATCATACTAGTCATGGGCGAGTTCAACGCAAACATAGGGAACGAGAACACCAACGCCAGTTCAACAATCGGAAAATATGAAATGGAATCAAAAAAATAAATAAATAAATAAATAAAAATTACGGAGAGCCACTCATAGAACTGCGTCAAACATGCCAGTTGGTCATTGGTGGACCCAGTTTTCCGCACAGATATGGAGAAGCTTTATGTCAGACGTCAAGAAAAAGAGGTGAAAGCAAGTTCAAACCGAAATGCCCAAAAATAATGTATAATATAATAAATATATAATAAACATCACACGTGTGAAGACATGTCATCAAATTGCCGGAAAAACATTGTTCGTGGGACAAAATTTTTCAAAGAGAAAGCAACACCAGACAATAGATAGACCCAAAAATCGAAGGTGTGCCAGGAACCAAGCATTCAAAGATCAATGGAGGAACATTTCGATTAAGTTAGTAACGCTAGAGGCGTCACTGAAAACAGCGAAATGTACAATCACAGTCCTACAAGAAATACGTTGAATATATCGTGTAATTTTCCCAGCTTAAACGAAATACAAGCAACTTGGGATGAAGTAAGGGATCTTTGTAAAGTTACTTAAGAGCGGAAAATTAAAAATGAAATAAAAATTATCACAGCTGGAGAGGAACAACCCTGCTCAAAACCATACTAGCTGTCACAATACAGGACAGAATTCTTAGAAGTTAAACAGCAGCAGTGTATCGTGCGTCCCAACCTACATAAAGTGCATGTGTTGCGTATCGTGCTGTCAATTTGGCCCCAATTTAATTGAGGCTGCTGAACCTTCCGGATCTTAATTCTTCTGCTGCGTTGTATGAAGTGTGATCTCCGAACACAGCATTCGCTCTATACCTTTGAACTGTCTGTGTAACTGTAGCAATGTGAATGCTATCCAAGCCTGTATGATAGTCTCACTGATATAGAGGTTCTCTTTGTAGCTTAAGACCTCTAGATCATGCAAAGCTTTCCTAAGGTGGCTGGGTGGAAAGCCTGTCTACGTGATTGTGACAGGTATGCTTAAGAAGATAAAACCCAAAAATATATTGTATCGAACACATCGTCTGCTATTGATTGACCTGTAAAATGTTCGGCTCCACATGAAGATGGTAGACTGGGGTCATAAGGAGACAGATAGAAGGGAAAGCCTGTCTACATTATTTTGACAGGGATGCTTCAGGCAATAAAACCCAAAAATAGATTGTATAGCACAAATCTGGAAAATGTTCGCCTCCTCATGAAGTTGGTCCGCTGGTGACATAAGGAGGCACTCCTTTGTGGCATTCTGCCAGGTTTGAATATCTGTCCACTGCATAACGCTAATATCTGCATACCACACTAACTCCGCATAGCTTACCACAGAGCGATCTATTGCTATGTAAGAGATCAACAAGATTTCTTTCGCAGCATCCCAGGCCTGTCGGCAAGCGACTTGAGGATCTGATCTTGTTGCAAATAGCTCGCGCAGACGAACTAAATATCTTATCGAACGTTAGTGGCCGGGTGAGAGTGTTCAGGGGAGAGCTTCATTTCAGCCGTCTAGGTGGTGAAAAGTTCGGCGGAGGTTTTCATATTCCTCAGATGGAAGAACTATACTAAGTGAGCTATTGAGATATTTAACCTATCACATACATTTGTCGTTGACGATAGAATTCGACGCCCAGATCGAACCTCGAAGGCTTTCGATAGGTCAAGAACAGGCCGTGCTGTTCTGCAATGTGTGGATATGGCTCTTTAGTATCTTCGCTACTGGCGACAGGAGGGAAATCGGATTGTACGATTCGCTTTACTGGCACCCTTCATTAGCGAGACCACCATACCAACTTACCAGGCCTCTAGTACAATATTGGTGACTAATGATAAATTGAGGTATCTTGTCAAATACTAAACTTAGATATACCAATGAGATTTCGCGTGTGCACTTAACACGTTTGTAAAAGGTCCATCAAATCCCAACCCTAATGATATTGACTTATCGAGAATCGATCTCGATAATTAAAAAAGAGAAGAAAAAAGGAGAAAAACAGGAGGATGCTTCTTCTTGTTTAACAAAAGGGAGAGAGTTTTTTGTGCGGGAACGAGAGGAGTTGAGTCTAAACCCAGGAGATCGATCTGGTCTGTATTTTAAAAAAGTGAATATATTGACATTTAATAAATTGACCTTCCAAGTCACTTGAATTCAAACGTGACATTCTTTTCATTTTTCTGATTCCAAAACTTCACGTAAGTATCTGTCGCATACGTGTGTACTTTCAGAATTGTATGTATTTTCACGTTTTGGATGATATCCGCAACATTGCTCATAATAAATTGTGGTGGCACTTCCTCGGCTTAAAAGTCTCTAATATTGCGTAGCACACTTCTCTTCGTCCTATCATTCTCGTGGAGCTGTATAAATTGGCGATTAAAATAACACGCGCACTCGAAGAGGTGACACTGTCACGCCATTGAATGTAAAAGTAGTCTTTCCTTCCTGGACTCGAAAATGATTTAACCGTTGTCCACAATTTGCTTAATCCTGTACCAAATTTACATTGCTTTAGGCGTCCTTATACTACGGTTAATCCAATTTTGAACTTTTGTAGGGAAGGAACCCGAAAAAGTGGACCGATAAAGTCTATCTCCGAATTTGATATAAATTAAACATGAATGATGCGCTATCAAGCTTGAACCGAAACATTTCAGATGTACATAGATTCAGGATCATGAATCCTGAAACCGATGAAGGTGTTGTAAATATTAAGGGGGTTCCGTATTTCCAAATTATTGGTGAAGCTGTTTTCGGGAATTTTGCTTATTCATTTCATTAAACTAAATTAAAATGGAAAGTTCTAACCTAAGTGTTTTAAAAATGTTCACATTTCAAAACTTTGGGTTTTAAAAAACATTGGATTAGTTATTGTTTTCAATCAAAAAATATTCTAAAATAACAGAAGATTACCACCGTTGTGGAATGGTATGTATACCCAGCTGGAACATTAAATGTCCGGGATAAATTCCCAAATCAGACAACATCACATTTTCAACGGCTATAAACATTTTATTTCGTTCTAGAATTTTACCAAACTACTATTGATGTTTTGAGATAACGCCATCTATCTTTCGATTTTGTTTTTCGAATCAAAAGACGACTAGTTAAATGAGAAGAAAGAAATAATGTGCATACTTCTAGGCGAAAACACTCTACAAATAGCAAACAGTATTTAGTATCAAAGTGCAGATTTTTGTTATTCCATGTTCACTTTAATCCAAGCCAATTTCCATTTATTGCCTTCAGTCATCACACTCACCATTCTGCCACCACGGATAGTTTCAATTGTTTTCAAATTTATCTTAACTTTTCCTCGCGCTCACTATAAAAAGTTTCCACTTCAAAACTGTTTACTTCTAAAATTACATGGTTTTTAGTTTAGCTTGTTAAAGTTTTTATCTACACCCCGCTGGCATTTCAGAACACAAAAAGAACAACTAAAAATAGTGAAGACATGATGTAGCTGTAAAAAGTTTTGCCAACTAAACATGAAACATGACCAATGAGATTTTCGGCAAACTTTAAGGATTTATCAAACGACGAAGAAGAAGAAGCGGAGAAAAATTTTATCTTGCAAGAAAAAACTTTTAAAAGTTTTGCTAAACTAACAACATGAAAAATTTAAAGGATCATTCAAAAATGGAATAACGAGCAACTAATCTAAGGATGCTGTTGTTGAGGTTGTATTAAGCAAATTTAGTAGCCACCAAATGTTTGGGACTTGTGGATAACAATTTTCGTAATATTATTGCAAGCAAATATGTAGACTCGCTCATTTTGAATAGAAGTAACTTTTATAGAAAGGGGATGCTTAGGGAAGCCACTTAGTAGTATAACATTTATTGAAATAATATATGTATATGTTTTTTGAATAGGATGTTAAATTTATAGTCCTTAAAATTGCAATAGAGGAAGTACCACTAGTTGCAAAGGAAGACGTTATTTTCCTTTAATCATATTTTCACAGATTCTACACTTATTTCTTGTTCCATTAGTTTGTTAAAAATCTGGTAGTCCGACATTAATTACCACTTAAATATTCCTTAGTAATTTTCGCCCAAAAGTATGCACATCAATTTACATTTCTTTGACAACAACCCGTTCGGCCAATATCAATGTTTAAACTGAAAAGAGGATGGCGTTCATCAAATATCAAATACCCTGAATTTCAGGCAGAAAACCTTAACCCCAAAACTTTCCGTTTATCACAAAGCCTAAGGTCATTTTTTCTCTCATCTAGAATTGCTTACAAAAATTTTCCTTTCTGTAAGCATACAATGAAATGTCTAATTATTACGTCGCCCTGTTTAATCCCAATGTTTTTTTTTTTCTTTCCATTTTCCTTCTTTCAAGGTTTTTGCTTCCTATTTACAATTCTGTGGCATTGGTCTGCGTAACGCTCAACTCTATGAGAAATCCCAGTTGGAAATCAAACGTAATCAAGTGTTGCTGGATTTGGCACGCATGATATTCGAGGAGCAGAGTACCATTGAACACATGGTCTTTCGTATACTAACACATATGCAGAGTCTAATACAATGCCAAAGAGTACAAATCCTGCTGGTGCATGAGGCTTCCAAGGGTAGTTTTTCGCGGGTATTTGATTTCGAAGCCAATGACCTGAGTGAAGAGGAGTCAACGAATCGTACAAGTCCATATGAATCGCGTTTTCCCATTAATGTGGGTATCACAGGGCATGTGGCAACAACGGGAGAGGTGAGTCCCATGAAGACAATTATTTTCTTAGAAACTTATCATCCTTCGTTTTTTGTCACTTTAGACCGTCAATGTACCCAATGCCTATGAGGATGATCGTTTTGATCCCAGTGTAGATGAGGGTTCAAATTTCAAACACAAATCCATACTTTGTATGGCCATTAAGAATTCGCTGGGTCAAATTATTGGTGTAATACAGCTGATTAACAAATTTGATAATTTGGTAAGTAAGGCACTTAAGAGTCTCTTTTGTATTTTCGCTAAACCCTTTTTGAGGCACACTTAGAAAAAAGAACTTAACTAATTTTTCGTTATTTCTTGTATCCTCCATTCTTCTTTAGGTCTTTACCAAAAACGATGAAAATTTTGTTGAAGCTTTTGCCATTTTCTGTGGCATGGGCATACACAACACCCACATGTACGAGAAGGCCATTGTGGCCATGGCCAAACAAAGTGTTACTCTGGAGGTATTAAGTTATCATGCTTCAGCAACAATGGATGAAGCTCATCGCCTAAGGGTAAGTGTTTAAAGGAAAAGTTTTGTTTTTTATCTTTTTTTTTCGCTTAAAAAGGATTATAATGTCCACTGATGAAGGGGGTGGTCGTTGTTTTTAAATTAAAGCTTAATGCAAGAGTTGTAGTTGCTGATTAAGAATGTCATTAGGGACAATATTTCGCTAATTACAGTGTTTAAAATGTCATTTCAATGAGAGTTGAAATATCAAAAGTTTTTAAAAGAAAATGTTATGCCACCCAGTTTAAGGATTTCTTTAATGAGTTTTTGATTGAAGAAAATTTACATAAATGTGTTTGTTCATTGGAAGCATATCGGCTAAATTCGCTACAAATATCTTTCCGCCTTCAATGGCTAATAATAACCGGCTTAGCAGCAAAAACAATAGTAATATGCGGTCTGGTTGCGACCAAAATGATTCAAAACTAGGGTTTTGGGTAGAGAATTCCCGCACCGGAAATTTGAGATTCGAGATTTCATGTATTTTCCATGTCTTTTATACCATGGAATCAGAAACCGATTATGATTTTACAGAATCAGGAATAACAAAACATTTGGAAACAAGTTAAATCCGCAAAATTTTTTTCTTTCAGGAAAAAATATTCTGTGAGCTAAATGCGGTGAATATGGTGCATGAGGCTGCAACTCGTAACACAATCCATGCATATTCCACAATTTGTTCGTTTTTGCTCGATACAGAGAAATTGCGTAGTACTAATTTTGGAAGGGAACTTTCTAAAACTTTGGCCTTTCACAAAAATATAAGATACTATCGGTTCTTTATTTTATATAACTATGTGGGCTGATGGAAAACTTACGGAAACTTAGATCTGTACCCGTATTTAAAAAAAATTCCCGGAAGATCCCGAATTCCCGGGAATGGTGATTTTTGTGATTCCCGTTGGTCGGGAATGAAGAAAACCGAGAAAACCCAAAACCCTATTCAACCCTATTTAAGTAGCTTCCGAGACATAGTTTAAGCTTGTTACGTGGAGCTGTATCGAATGATATACGGATGGTCTACACACCGTCCCTAACCCATGCTCAAGAGGAGTTCAGATGACGGCATAATCCAAATCCAAAACTATTTTGGTTTTTTTCTTGACTGATGACCTTCTGACCTTCGGTACCGCCGTGACCAAGCATGAACACAATGGATCTAGAGCAGCGTTGCCCAACAGAACACCATCAAACTGAAGCAAGTGTTTATGTATAGGTGAAAAAACAACAACCAATGATGTTTATCAGTCGTGGTTTGCTCACGTACACAGTGAATTAGGGAGAATGGCAAAACAACTCAGTGGGCGCCCGCAGTATACAGATGGGCGACCCTGATCTAGAGTCATATAGGTGCTCGTTGTGACAGCATATGATGTGTTTTAAGTACAATCTGGCTCTGGGTGTATCTCCAGTTCTGAAAATGTGGCTGCTTTGATGGGTAGTAACCATAAAGCTACTGGATTTAGTTGAGTAGGTTTGGCAGGTTCAAAAGTGTATCCTGTGGACCTGCCGAATTCTAGGCAGATGTTGCGCGGTGTAATCAATCCTTGTCCTATGTAAATTTAGACGGCTGCAACATCCCGAGCGTAGTTGAGCCAGAACTACTCTGGTTTGTGATGGCAGCTGATGCTCCTCAGCTGCGACAGATAGGACATGTTCTCTTTGGACCGCTTTCACACTATAGTTGTTTATGACAGGTTTTCTGACTTCTATTAACGTTGGACCTCTCTTTCTATATCATGAAGATCCTTCCTGACGTGCCTGGGTGGGGTCCTATCCACTACTTGGTGATTGGAGTGGCTATCACGGTAACACCCGAGCAAGTACTGCAACGAAAGTATGCCATTGTGTGCTGTACTGGAAGGGCCTTTGTCTCCTCATGTAGATGGTCCACTGAAGGCATGAAGATGCACCCTGTTGCTGTTCTCAGGGCGGCATTCTGACATGTTTGAATATTTTTTCCATAGCGTTGCACTTATATTCGCGGACCACACGGGTACCGCATAGCTTACCACAGACCGACCTATTGCGCTATGTGTGGTCAACAAGGTTTCTTTATCTGTTACCTAAGTGCTGCCGGCTATGGACTTGAGGCTTGTCGCAGATAGCTGTATCATGCGAGGACGATGTGAACATGCTGTCGAATGTTACCCCTATAATCTTGGGTTATTTGGTGGTCGGAATTCTATTACCATCGACCACCACATTCTCTTCAGTGTTCACCTAAGCAGTCCATGTGGTGAACAGAGTGGCCGCAGATTTAATAGCAGATATTTGCATATTTCTTGTGGAAACAGGCCGTATGATCATTCAAATTGAAGTTCAGCCACGGACATACAGTCATCCGCAAACGTTACGAGGTAGAGGTTAAACAGTTCCAGAGATATCATCTCACCATTGGGAACTAACTTTTTCACTCTACGGGGCTTGGACTTCCCAAATCTAATGGTAATGGAATCAGTACACAGACAATTCGTAGATTACACATTCATTTCTTCTGGACTCAGGAAAATAATGCATTATTTTCCTAGGACATGCTCCGTGTTAACAATAATGTATTCTGGAATCAATAAACCATAGTGTTTCTGCACTACCTTCTCGTTTACCATTGCTCCCATGTTCCCACTGGGTGGTTCCTGAATTCCACGTACAACTGTCGTCCATACATATGATTGATTATCCAAACATTTCAAACTTGGAGGGTAGTCTACTCAATGCCCTCAAAGTGCGTGGAGAGCTTGACAGCACAAAAGGGTTTTGATAAGTCAAGCGCCGCCAACAATGTCCTTTCGCATGGCTTGCTCTGGTCGAGTCTTCGACTAATATGTGTGGAGTTATTGTCGTACTGTGCTTACGGAACCCATGCTGACTATCGGCTATCGGATAGCTATATCTGAAGCTGGAGAGGAGTAAAGCCTCAAGGGTCTGCGCTACAGGCGACAAAAACGAAATCGATCTGCAGGATTCACCTTTGCTGGCATCCTTGCCATCCTGGCTTCAGTAGCGTGACCATCCGGCACATTTTCCAGACTTTGGGAACGATGAGATTGGCTAGCGACAGGTTGAGAACTTTAGTAAGGTACTCGACTCCCGGCTTATCCAGCTGTTTCAGCATTACCATGGAAATTCCATCAGGACCCAACGCTTTAGGTGATTTAGCGTTCCCTATGATTTTCGCAACATCATCCATTGTAAATTATGGTAGTTACTCCTCGGCAGGAAGAAATCTAATGTGACGTGGTACAGTTCTCTTCGTTCTATCACTCCCGGTGTGCTCGACAAACTGTCTGTCAACAAACTGATTAAAATATCTTCTTCGGATCAGTCAGCGTAACGTCCCCAAACGTGACGGAAATCCTATCTTCCTTCTTTCCACGGTTCGAGAGTGATTTAACCGGTCCATACAATTCACTTATTCCGGCTCTAATCCACTTTTTTCCTCTTATGCTCACCGTCCTACATGTTAACTTCCAGTGTCAGCTCCCTGATTCCGGGGTCACAGAGGTTGGCTCGACGAAGCTCACCATGCTCATTTGCTAATCCGGTCATCTCTGTATAGATTATATTTATCGAATATGCTACCCGTATATCAGAAGGGTTCGGCAGATCTCTGAAGCGCTGATTAGTGAACTCTCTGAAATTAGGCCACTTAGCTTATATGAAATCGGGTGGTCTACTGATGGAGGATGAATGAGATTGGCAGGTGACGTCAAGCTAGATAGGTTTGTATTGAACACACTGATGCATTAGGAAAGCTAATGCCCTACCTGCACTTCTGCTGCGATCCTTTTTCAGTACTTTGTAACCATGACATCGCTGTAAGCTTCAGTTGTTGTTGAGCTTGGTCTCCTGAACCGCCGTTACCATTATATTTTTCCGACTCATAACCTCCATTATTTCCTCGATCTTTGAGCACCTAAATTTTCGAATGATTTAAGTATAAATGCTAGTTTACAAGTTTAGCCTTCGTCCACCCACTAAAATAACATTCTAACATGCCTGATGGACTTAGCCACCAGTAATGGTTGAATGTGTGGGACTTCAGTGGATTCCTAATTTTTCAATATACTTAGGTCATAACAGCTCAACTTGAAAAATAATTATTTGAGAATCATATGCTCACTTAGGTGGCAGGTGCAGGCCGAAACACTGGTGTTGTGAGGTCCCTCGTTCTTTATATTTTAAATCAGTACCGTTTGTTCGGTGTTTTCTGTAATTGGAGCACATTGTCTTGTCTTCTTTCTTTGGAACAGGTAAAATGATACTCGTGCTTTAAACTGTGGGTATGCTACTTTCTTGCCAGATGTGAAACTGGTTGGTCTGTGGCATATCCACTAATGAATACCAGCGCCTGGGAAAAACGTTATTCCATAACCCGAGCTCGACTTATATACATACATGCCACTAAATTGTCTTGGTCGTCTATACAAAAGGAGTTTGATGTTTCACACTTTCGTGCATATTTAGAATTTCCTTCTGATATCTAGAATTTTTACAGCCTGTTTATGTATTTCGAAACGAAAATGTGTGCGCATGACACACACCCAAACTTTAGTTTTGGAAATATTATTTCTTTTGCTTTTATTTCAAAATAAAAAACAAATTTGAAAAACACAATCGATTTTGGTAGTGTTTCTTACGAATTTTCTTATCGACATACAGAAACAGGCTGTTAGTTTATTTACAGTGTTGCGCATATCAAAAGCAACAAATCAAGCATTACGTACTAATTCAATTTTTTTGATCCGTTATTTTGTGTCCAGTTGTTCTTTGTTATGGGATAACAACAACAGCAACAATATTGACTGATCCTTGAGAATTGGTAGTGCAAAACAAAAGCAACAACGGCATATCATTAAAAATTGTAGTCTTATCGGTTTAATTAGTTGTAATTTTGACCTAAATTGGTTTTTGGTCATGTTAGAGTCATTTTTGGAAAAATTGGCATTTGTTATCCTAACAGGGTTGCCACATCCTACCACATTTCCCATGGTCTGGGGAAAATATCATAATACCCTCAAATCAAAATTGTTCCTTTATATAAAAATTTAGATTCATCGAAGATGACTTTTCTTATAGAAAAGTTCATCGCCTACTGTAGAGTAGATGGCCCATTGGGTCGACTACTGTAGAGTAGATGGCCAATTGGTTCGTCTACTGTAGAGTAGGTGGCCCATTCGGTCGTCGACTGTGTAGAGTAGATGGCCCATTGGGTCGTCTACTGTAGAGTAGGTGGCCCATTCGGTCGTCTACTGTAGAGTAGTTCGTGGTTCGTCTACTGTAGCGTAGATGGCCCATTGGGTCGTCTACTGTGTAGAGTAGATGGCTCATTGGGTCGTATACTGTAGATTAGATGGCCCATTGGGTCGTCTACTGTAGAGTAGATGGCCAATTGGTTCGTCTACTGTAGAGTAGGTGGCCCATTCGGTCGTCTACTGTAGAGTAGTTCGTGGTTCGTCTACTGTAGCGTAGATGGCCCATTGGGTCGTCTACTGTGTAGAGTAGATGGCCCATTGGGTCGTCTACTGTGTAGAGTAGATGGCCCATTGGGTCGTCTACTGTGTAGAGTAGATGGCCCATTGGGTCGTCTACTGTGTAGAGTAGATAGCCCATTGGGTCGTCTACTGTGTAGAGTAGATGGCCCATTGGGTCGTCTACTGTGTAGAGTAGATGGCCCATTGGGTCGTCTACTGTGTAGAGTAGATGGCCCATTGGGTCGTCTACTGTAGAGTAGACTTTTCCTATAGAAAAGTTCATCGGAGATGAATTTTCCTATAGAAAAGTTTTCCTATAGAAAAGTTCATCGGAGATGACTTTTCTTATAGAAAAATTCATCGGAGATGACTTTTCTTATAGAAAAGTTCATCGGAGATGGCTTTTCTTATAGAAAAGTTCATCGGAGATGGCTTTTCTTATAGAAAAGTTCATCGGAGATGGCTTTTCTTATAGAAAAGTTCATCGAAGACGACTTATAGAAAAGTTCGTCGAATATGACTTTTCTTGTAGAAAGGTTCATCGAATATGACTTTTCTTATAGAAAAGTTCATCGAAGAAAGTGGCTTAGTATCAACCGTTCTTATGTAAACGCAATACATCTTGGTGCAAACCCCTTGAGGCCACAGGCACACTGTGGCTAAAAACGTTAAGGAAACTTTACAAATAATGCGAATAGGAACTTCCAAGAATTAGTTGGGGATCTTATTTTCGATATAAGCCCAAGATTAGTTCGCAGAAGAAGTTTTGAAAACAATTTGAAAGGTTTTTTTTTATTCTACGGTAAACATAAGAACGGTTTAACAAAAAACAACTGGACACAAAATGGTGAATCCTTTTACCCTATTTTTTATGGGATATAAACAGGGAAAAATTTAACGACAGTTGGCTTAAAGATGTTTAAATGTTTCGCTTGGAGTATTTTAATATCATACGTAGTGATCGAAATCACTGATCTAGAGACGCTAAATTAATAACTTCGAATCAAATTGAGATATTTGCCTAAACACAGTCCGTATCTGTGGGTGATAATGGACCGATTATGAACCATTTCATCTTCCTCTTTGGTATAGCCAACATGTAATGAAACCTTCCGATTTATGGTATTTTGAATATCTTGATCAAATTTCCAACCGAATTGGTTGTAATTTTACATTCCATTTTTTCACTATGTTGATAATCTCCTTACAAAAATGTTTTGATGTGGTAGGTAAAAACAAACTATATGAACCGGCAGAACTTTTCCTCGATTTTCTTATCATTTCTAAATTTGCGAAAATAAAATCCATCTAACATTTGCTTTTTTATATTGGTCACCTCGTATTTTCGAGTTGCTACCTTTGAGGCTCTAATTCAAATCGTTTATGTAGTCATAGAAAGCCACACATTTCTTCAAATATTCTCTTAACCCAAGAGAATAATTCTTCATTTGTTCAAGTAATCGCTAAGAAGGACTAAGGACATATTGTTCCCCTGATATTATATTAGTTGATAGACATAGAAATACTAATTGCTCCACTATTTAATATTCAACACAGCGGCCATAACTTTTAATTCCAACAAATGTAAAATCATCTGATATCATTTTGTGATTTTGCCTTCGCTTTCACTTTACGTAACTCCAATTAAAAGCAAAAATAAATACAACTAGAAAAGGGTATACGGGAATTATTTATGTCTCTAGCAGTTTATCTTAATAATCAGTTTCAGTATATTCTCCTTCTTGTTGTTCGTGTGCTGTTAGAAAAGAGTTTTGTGTTAGCAGCGGCATACAATTTGTTGAATTTTATTACTAATGGCTTTTGAAAAAGGATGCGGAGACAATTAATAATCCCCAGCAGTTTGGAAGACACCGAAACGTTTAATGGTAGAATGTACGTGTGGGATTAAAGGAGTTTAAGGAGTATTTAAAATAACCACAACATAATTGGAAGAAATTGGGATGAAACTAATAATGGAGTGTCTCCAACATAGAAATATGTTAATGCGTTAAGCCTTTGTAACATATTTTTGGGGTTTGACACAGTGTTGCTTATCAAGAATCGTGCATTCCACAACAATAATGGGTATATGGGAAGCTCTAGAGGCAAAAGTGTATACATATGAAAATACTTCTTACGGCTTTCTAATGTTTGCAGGTTCTAACACACAATCCAAATTTTATAATATTTTTTTTTATGATTTCCCTACGTATTGAAAATGCCTATAATAATTTCCTCATTTTTGTTTTTGGCCAGAAAGTGCTAACCACAGCCCTTTGGTATAATTTGTTATAAACTCTTATTATAAAAGGAAAGAAAACAATTTATAAAATACATTTCTTGTCCCTATCTAATCCTTACAGCCTTTAACTGGTCTCACATCATTTTTCTCTATTTGAAAACAAACCTCCAACAAGTAACCCCAAATCCTTAAAACACAACAAACAGCCATAAATCCTAGTTTTGTGGCTAAGCACACACACAAACAGAAATCTACTGTAGTAAGGTTGGGTGTTTTGTGGTAATTCCACAAATATTCATAAAGGATTTTCTTAACAAATTTAAAACTTTTATAAGTGTCCAACTGGGTGACATGGGTTTATTCCTTTTTCACCATAGGCTTGAATGAACATTTAATGGAACTAAAAAAGTGGACATTTGAGATGAACTTGACATCAAGAATTTTCCATGTGGTTGCTGTATGTGTTGCCGCTTAACCTGGATGGGTTAAGAAGAGTAAGTTTGAAGCAAAAAATCTAAGGCTTAAGATGTTGGAGAAAAATACAGGATCATATGACATGAAAGTGTTTACATGAACATTTTTAGGTATTTTTATGTTTGTAAAAAATCATTCAAATTCTAAATGATTGTGTGATAACTGTCAAAGGTTGTGGTATAGACCTAGAAGGTGGCATTAACAACGTTAGGCTTGAATCCATCCAAGGTTCACTCATAAACTTCAATACGTCCTCTACACTGATCAATTGGTTTGATAGTGTGCTCGGTAGCAGGATAATCAACTCAAATAGCGATGCTATTTTCATTAGGAAGTATGTCACCAGAGGCATACCAGAAAGTGTTGTCCTATCACCATTACTGTGGTTCCTAGTTATAAACGAATTACTTAAGCAATTTGATAAGCTATGAATGAAAACAATCGCCTATGTTGATGACGTTGTCATCATGGGTAGCAGGAAGTTCCCACAAACTCTATCGGAACTTATGCAAGGAGCTATAGGCCAATTATCGAGATGGTCTTGGGGTAAAACCCTCAAATTCGATCTAACAATTCTGGATGGATGGAATTAACCTTGAACTCTCTTTTGAAGCCAAGTTTTCGGCATTATTCCGCACCAACAACTAACGTTGAAAAGGAATGTGAAGAAACCTACAAACCTACCATTAGGTCTAATAGCTCTGTATTCCAGCAAGAACTCCATAGACAAGAGCTAGGGACTGAGACCAAATATTCATCCCTTGTATATTCACTACCATAGTACGCCCATTCCTTGCCTATGGCTCTCTGGTGTGGTGAAATACTTTGAGTAAGTACAGAAACTGAAAGCTGGAACTTCGAGTCAATTTATGTACACATGCATCACATGGAGGCCTGGGCCCACCTACCACCCAACTCTGGACGGTATAGGCATTTATACCGACAGCTCTAAGATGGAAATAGGTACAGGTGCGATAGCGATACCCTGAACTTACAACCCTTATGTAAACTGAACGACCATTGTAGTGTCTTCCAACCTGAAATTGCTGCAATCAAAAAAGCTGCAGAACGAATAAGTAATATGAAAAGGGACATATTTGGGCCAACGACTATCTACATAAGTGACCCTTAAATCACTGAAGTCCAAATCCATAAAGTATGCGCCAGTTTTGGACTGCAAGAACGCTCTGGAGACCCTAAAATCAACCTACAGTTATCACTAATGTTCTGGTCAGTGATTAAACCGCATACGCTCTGAGTGCAAGGCGGACGTGCTTACCACTTCTCCACGGTGGCTCTCAAACAAACACCTAAACATATGCCCTTAAATGCAGTTTAAGACTGTCTTTGGATTGTTTTCAAATGTAGTCTGAATCGATGGAAAACAGCAGAGGTAACCATGCTATCAATCCTTCCTGAGCAACAACTCTCCATGTCAACCTCTACTTCCGAGGTGCTCAAATAAATAGGCGTGATTTAAATAAAAATCTGTTGATTAATCAAACGCCACCAACACCGTTTTCTTGCAGGTTTAAGCCCTGTCATAATATGTCAGTAAAAATTCCCACTTATGGAATCCATTCTGATGATCGGCAGCTGGATGCCTCCTACCAATGCTGGAAATCAATAACGAATCCGCCGCCTCTGCTGAAAATGTTATATACTTTTTGGTTATCAAATATCATCCTCCCAATATTTGGATATTCCTCCAAAGAAAAGGATGGTACATTTTATCAAATAGGAGCCTTTCTCAGATGGTATTTCACGGTGTTCCTGATCCATTTATTTAAAAGCCCTCCGGTGATTTTTTGTTTGTTTTTTGATTTTTCTCATTTATAAACATTGTAGTTTAAGAATCCCCAAAAACTTCCCAGGTAAGACCTTCCATTTAAAGTTGGTTCAGACGCGCCGTGATTAGGGAAGGTACCCTTGGCGTTGGATACCGATTGTACAATCGTCCGCACATGTAACGGAGAACTCCCTTTCCTGATGTCATTTGTGAAGGGCTGAACTCCTATCAGCTAAAATTTGTTTCTTTAAATTGTAAGACTTTTTCCTATGGACAGGTGCAAATCTAGGGCACGGGAACAACATTTTTTAATTTAAAATAGTTTTCTTAGTAGCTGGGCTTTAACCAAGGGAATTTTTGAACTTCAAAGGACAATATCTCGGGAAGTATGGATTTCCCAAAAAGAAATTATATATTTTCGTGATCGTGACCTATAAAAAAATTCATTACGATCGGATCTGAGCGGCTCAGCTCATCTTATGCCGACTGATCTTACCATATTTTTCCACACCACTAAATCGACATCACTCTGTTCGCTACATGGACTGCAGAGGTGAGCAATGAATTAATTGAATGACATGGTCGATTGTAGTAGATTTCCGACCACTAACTACTCCAAGATTCTAGGGGTCACATTCGACAGCATATTTACGTTGTCCGCGCCTGCTACAACTATCATAGACAAGTTGGGATGTAGGAACAAGGTCCTCATGTCCCTAACCGTCTGCACTTGGGGTGCAGATAAAGAAACCTCGCTGACCACATATAACACGATGGGTCGGCCTGTGGTAAGTGCTACGCGATAGAAAATAAGTGAAAACTGTCAGAATGCTGCCCTTAAAACTGCAACAGGTTGCCTCCGCATGCCTTCTGTAGACCATCTACATGAGGTCAGCCTGTGGCAAGATATGCGACTCCTGTGTGGTCCGCGAATATAAGTGCAACGCCATAGAAAGAAGTGAAAACTGTCAGAATGCTCTCTTTAAAACTGCAACAGGTTGCCTCCGCATGCCTTCAGTTAACCATCTACATGAGGAGGATTCTTCCAGTACAGCAACACAATGGCATGATCTTGTTGCAGTATCTGCTCGAGTGTTGCCGCAAGACTCATCCAAATCACCATATGGTGGATAGGAAAACCCCCTCGGCATGTCAGGGGATATTTATGAGGGACCTTGCTTGATAGGCTTAATCAGATTTAAATAGCATTCAAACGGATGCAGTCGCTGATGCCATAAACAACTATCGTGTGAATGCGTGTCTCTGACAACATCCTCCATTTTTCGGGGCTGAGGAGCGTCAGCTGCCACTACAAACCAAAGTAGTTTTGGCTCAACTACGCTAGGAATCATGCAGCCGTCGGAATTGCTATAGGGCAAGGATTAATGACACAGTGCAAAACAACTGCCCAGCATGCGGTACAGGCGCGCACGACACACTGCCCCTTTCAACTGCCTGCCAAACCTACTCAACTAACTGCAGTTGATCTGTGTGTACATCCCATCGAAGCAGCCAAATTCCTAGAACTGGAGATAAACCCAGAGCCAGATTAAGCCAAGAATGAACGTACATCAAATAACAAGTAAGAAAGTATCAGTCATCTGTGCCGACAGAGATATATCCTTAGCCTCGAACCTAAAGAAATAAAGCAAACCCAATATTTCTGACGTCTGTATGGGTTTTTACAATTTTTGGCCAATTTCTCAGGATATATAAATTGGCCCACAAAAAAATTGTACGGCTTTTACAAAACATGTTGCCAAAAATTTTAAAATACAATCCCAGACGAGTTCTTAAAAGTTTGGACCAATCAGAAACTCCCTGCGAGAGTTATCTTGCGGATTTTCCATTTTAGTTGGTGCCGTTAAGGTTTCTTGGAGCTTTTAAGGCCTGCGTACATAAGCTGCTCTGCCTGATTACCTTGCTTTCCTGCTTCATTTTTGACATAATAAAAATAAAAGAATAAAGAAGGCCGAGGAAATTTCGAACTGGGTTGCCCTTTTCTTTTTTATTCTTTTATCAGAGGTAAGCAGGCAAGGCAGCTTATGAACGCAGGCCTTTAGGCCTTTATCTCAGGAAGTATGTACCATCATAAAAGGGGCGGCAAGGACAATATCCTAAAAAAAATTCAAAATGATCCGAGAGGAGATCTTAAACTTTACTTTTTCCGTATTTTGTGTGGGAGGTACCCGAAGGTGTGGACCGATATAGTCCATATTCGAATCCTATCTATACGTGAAAGTAATATTACCATATGCAAAGTTATGACCAATTCAGTTACTCCCTTTGTGAGTTAGCGAAAAATGTTGAACTTTTATGGGGGAGGTGCCGGAAGGAAGTGGACCGACATGGCCCATCTTCGAAATTACATGGATGGTGGATTCCTAGACCGGATAGACACATACGACTCGATTGCAGAGGAAGAAAATAAAAGGAAAACAGGTTGTTGTTGTTGTTGAAGCAACGCAACTATGTATGTTTGTTCGTGTATTATGTCAGTTTCTGTATCCAGACTCAAGAAATCTGCAAACTGGACTAGTTGCGTCCATAAGGAATCAGGTGACAGGTGAGTGGGGTTAGATAGGCAGCTAAACACATGCAGTGTATCGTGTGGTCCCAATCCACAAGCTGGGCATGTGTTGGGTATCGTGGCGTCAATTCGGGTCCAATATGAATTGAGGCGGCTGCATCGTCCGGGTCTTTACTGGGCTAAAAACACTCGTGTTTGCCTTGGCAGCTGGCGTTCTTCTGCTGCGATGGAAGGGGGGTGGTCTCCAAGTACGGCATTCACACTGTATCTCTGTACTGCCTACGCAACCATATCGGTGTGAATGCTATCCAAGCCTGCCTGATAGGCTCGTTGGTCTAGACTCTAAAGGTTCTCTTTTATACCGTTGGACCTCTCTCTCTAAATCATGAAGATCTCTCCTGACGTGGTTATTGTTGTTTTATGCGCTGGCATAACTTACAAAATTTGTTGGGGGTTATTCGCGAACGCAACTTAAATCAAATCGAGAACATTAAACTCAAAAATTTCGTAGAAAATGTTGTACGTGTAACGGCTTCGGTTTAAACCCTGGCCGAAATCGTTCGTGTTCCTCATATTGTAATGTTTAAAGATTTTATATTGCAGTGAATATTGCGAACTCCAGTTTGGGGATTATGTCCGCTTCATATCACCGAGCATATCTCCGCAAATTGATTTAGGTTTTATGTTCGTTGGAAGTTGTGTCACGGCACTTTTTTACAATACATCGCTTTTTCGTACATTCTCTTCTTGATAAAATTTTTTTATATTTATTTTGGATTGTTTTTGAATAGAAAATCTTTTTGAAAACAAATGTCCACTTTTACAACAAGCACAATTTTAAATTCGAATATTTATGTTTTCATTTTAGTTTGTGTAAAATTAAATCCCCTGATAAGAATTTTCTGATGACTTAACATTATTTCCACAACATTGGCCCATAATTAATGAATTCTAAATCAGCAACAATCTGTAATGCCCGTCATGTATTGGGGCGGTAGAATATAATTAATTATGCCTCCTTGCTGTCATCTGAAAAAAATATTTATTAATCATTTGTTTTGTGTGTTGTTTCTTTGCAGCGTTTAAGGGTACCCTCTGCTGCTCATTTCCGTTTACACGACTTCCGTTTCGATGACATTCATTTCGAAGATGATGATACATTAAAGGTTTGTAATTTCAGATTCTGTGGGTGGAATATAATTTTAATAAATTAATTGTGTTGTCTTATTTTCATTTTTGTTCTTGTTAATTTAGGCTTGTTTACGCATGTTCTTGGATTTAGATTTTGTTGAACGTTTCCATATTGACTATGAGGTGCTGTGCCGTTGGTTACTGAGCGTTAAGAAAAATTATCGCAATGTGACGTATCATAATTGGCGACATGCCTTTAATGTGGCCCAAATGATGTTTGCTATATTGACGGTAAGAGATGAGACAAGAAATGAATAAACTTTATATATTTTCTAAGAAACTTTGTCCCGAAAACTTTAAGCGAAAGTAAGGAATGTGTGGAAATGGTAGGATGAGGGCCGCTGTTACGAGAGGCAGAGCAAAATGTTTTTTTTTTATTATTTTCTTTTTTTCAAAAAATATGTATGTATCACTTTTACAATTAAATTGCTTAACAAAATCCATGTTATTAATGTGCCCATTTATAATAATATTCTTGCGTTGCCCAAAAATTAAAGCATACTTTTAGGAACCATATAAAAATCGATTAAATATACCCAGCAAACCAATCGTACCGATATCGTAACGAAATCGGAACAAATTTCGGACGTTACGTCCGATATCTGATCCGAAATCGTAACGATATCTTAACGAAAGTTGTATGGAGTGGTTGACATAATTTCGGAACGAAATGTCGGAGCGAAATCGGATCGATTTCGGTCAGAATTCGCAACGAAATCGGAAGAAAATCCTTGGGAAATTCGGAATTCGAATTTTGTCCTCCGAATCTTCGTACAGATTTCTGAACGATTTCGGAATAATGTCGTATGAAAATCTGAGGTTCCTTCCGAACTTTCGTAAAGATTTCTGAACGATTTTGGAATAATTTCGTATGATTATCTAAGGAAAAAATTTTTTTCGGATGCCAATTCTTTATTGATAAATTTTCTTTGTTATGTTTTTTATTGGAATATTATAATTTCAAAGATATCTAATGATTTTCATTGTTGTTATCATTTTGTAGTTATAGCACTAGCTTGAATTATTATATGTTGCATTTATAATTAAAATATTTAAAAAATGTATATGCGAATTTTATAACCAACCATTTTGTTTTTCGACAACAAACTAAAATGTTGCTTGTTAAATATATACAAAAGGTGGTTGTTGTGCGAAGGGAAATTTGTTTCCGACATATCGATCCGAATTCGTAACGAAATCGGAAGAAAAACATTAGCAATTTCGAAGGGAAATTTACCTCCGACATTTTCTCCGAAATCGGAACGAAATCTGAACGAATCCCCTTACGAAAAATCGTATAGAAATCGATACGAAATCTGAACGATTTTGCTTCCGAAATTGTTCCGATATGTCGGACATCCGACATTTGGTTTGCTGGGTATGAAGACAACGAGTAAGCAATGGTAAAAAAGGGTTAATTAAAGTGTAAACTTTTGAGCTAACTGTTATATTCTGTTAAATTCGCTTCCAGTGCTTATTTCACAAATTTTATTATATGTATTATATTATTATATATACAAATATTATTATATATATCGCGAAAGTTTGATAATGGTGATATGTGAACTTTATTAATGTATTTTCTAATAACTATTGGAAAATATCCATGGCTATATGACAGAAATTGAATTGAAAATTTTATAACGCCTCTTTTTTAAATATGTAAAAAAAATATTTTTGTAGATTTAAAATTATTTACCTGTTATTTTAACATAATTTCATTACCTCCAACTTTTTAATTCTTTAACGAAAATTCAAAAATTTGTTAATTTTTTAAATTGGCCATAATTTATAATTTTCTCCATATTTTTTGTCATAGCATCCTTACTTTTGCTTAAGTTTTTCCTCATAATATGTTTTAATGTCTTGTTTTCTTTTGGCCCAAACCTTAAATATATAAAAATTTACGCTTTTATTAATCAAAGATTTCCCATCACGGACAGGCCACCCAATGGTGGAAGATATTTGGTGAAATGGAATGTTTGGCGTTAATTATTGCTTGTCTGTGTCACGATTTGGATCATCGGGGGACCAATAATTCATTTCAAATTAAGTAAGTTTCCAACAAAACACTTAACATTTAACACTTTTTTTTATCAAATTTGTTCCTTTTGCAGAGCCTCTTCACCACTGGCCCAATTATATTCCACCTCAACCATGGAACATCATCATTTCGATCAGTGCTTGATGATTTTAAATAGTCCCGGAAATCAAATTTTAGCCAATCTATCATCAGAAGATTATTGCCGTGTTATTAAAGTATTAGAAGATGCTATTTTATCCACCGATTTGGCAGTATATTTAAGGTAAGTGGTGTAAAATCTGATTAAAGAAGAATAATTAAATGTTTGTATTCTTTAGAAAACGTGGCACCTTCTTGCAAGATGTCCACCAACAACCCTTAAGCTATTGGATTGATGAAGAACCACGAGCTCTATTGCGGGCCATGAGCATGACAGTCTGTGACTTGTCGGCCATAACCAAACCTTGGGATATTGAGAAACGTGTTGCTGATTTGGTCAGCTCGGAGTTCTTTGAACAGGGTGATATGGAAAAACAGGAATTAAATATAACTCCCATTGTAAGTATTTTGAAATTTCGAATGGTATGTTTCTCTAAGACCATTCGCGAACAAATTCTATTACATAACTACCAAAATCCTGTTGTTGTTAAATTTTTTATTTAATTGAAAAAAAAAACAGAAGTTTGGTAGTAATTCGAATGAATTGATTTTGAATCGCCATAAGAATAAACTTAGATTTATAAGTTTAAAAATGGGTTTAAAGTTTAATTAAGTTTGGGAACGCACAGCCACCGAGCAACCAAATATATATAAATATACCCCTAGCGCTACGATTTACAGCTACCGAACATAATAAGTTTGTTATGTAAAGCATTCGAATAATCATTTGCGACCCTATAAAGTATAAACGAGTATATTCTTGATCAGGGTAAAATTCAGAGTTGTTGTTGTAACAGTGTTTTATTATTATATTTTGTTTTTCAATATAGTCAGGCTTAATCCCATAGTCGTTGTTTTAATTTTTTATTAAAACAATTTTAATTTATTAGTGGGAAAAAATTGGCGATATTTACCAAGGGGTAAGGCAGGGAAGACTATAGTTTCAGATCTGCCACAGATCTTCATCATTTCCCTTGTTTCTTGTTTTCCAACAAGAAACTTTTATACCCAAGTGTCAATTGCCCGCTGAAATAGATACGTGTGTAAAGAAACACTCCGATCGAGAATTTATTTGGCACTACCTAAACTCGAGTAACTTCACTTGCAAACAAACCAAATCTTTTCCACTGCTATGCGTTCAATCTGGCTGTGGGTCTATCTCCAGTTCCAGGAAAGTGGATACTTCGATGGGATGTAACCACAGATCCACTGGAGTTGGATGAGTAGGTTTGGCGGGGCAGTTGAATAGATTCTTAGCATCGTGCAGGGCCATGCCGCATACTGGGCAGATGTCTGGCACGGTGCGATCGATTCCTGCCCAATAAGAATTTAGGCGACTGCAATATCCAGAGCGTAGTTGAGCCAAAACTACTCTGGTGTATCGTGGCAGCTGACGCTCCTCAGCAGCGATAGGTGGGGGATGTATTCCGAGGACTTTATTATTATGTATTCGCTTATGGTGATTGAGATGGCTCTCACGGTAACGCCAGAACAAGTACTGCAACGAAAGCATCTCATTGTGTTGCTGTGCTGGAAGATTTTTTGCCTCCTCATGTAGAAGGTCCACTGAAGACTTGAGAAGGCACCCTGTTTCTGTTCAGAGGGAGGCGTTCTGACAAGTTTGAATCATTTTCCATTGTGTATCACATAAACTCGGGGACCAAACTGCAGCCGACGTATCGCATATATGTGGTCAGCAAGGTTTCTTTATCTGCACCCCAAGTGCTGCCGGCTAGGTACTTGAGGACCTTGTTTCTGCATTTCAGTTTGTCGCAGATAGCTGCAGAATGCGCGGGCGACGAGAACTTAGTGTCGAATGTGACCCCTAGAATTTTGGGGCAGTTTGTTGTCGGACTTTTGCTACCATCAACCACCACGTTCAACTATCTTCTATACTGCGCCGTCCATGTGGTGAACAGAGTGACCGCAGATTTAATGGCGAATATCTGCATATTCCTCGCGAGGAAAAATGTGGTATTATCGGCTAAATAGGAGTTCAGTCTCTCGCAGATGTCATCAGGGTAGGTTATTGACGCCAGGATCGTACAATCATCCGCATACGTTACGATCTCGATGCCGTCTGGAGGGGGCGGAATACAGGAGAAGTAGCGGAATACAGTTCCGGAGATATCACCCCACCTTGGGAAACTCCCTGTTTCACTCTACGGGGTTTGGACTTCTTGTTTCTGAATTCCACGTACGACTGGCGTCCACACATATAGTTGACTATTCAACGTTTCAAGCTTGGCCGGAGGGTTGTCTGCTCAATATCCTCAAACAGCGTAGAGTGCCTGACTGTATCAAAGGCTTTTGATAAGTCAAGCGCCACCATCGATAGTTCTATCACACGGTGGTCTCTGGTTGAGTCCTTGACAAATATGTGTGGTAATGGCGTGTAGCGGAGTTGTCGTGTTGTGCTGCTTATGGAATCCATGCTGATGATCGGCAACTTGATAGCTGTTTCTGATACTGAGGGGAGGACTAGGGCCTCAAGGGTCTTTGCTACTGGCGACAAAAGCGAAATCGGCCTCTACGATTCACTTTTGCTGGCATCCTTACCGGGCTTCCGAAGTGGGACCACCCTGGCCATTTTCCAGACTTCGGGAACAATGAGGGTGGATAGTGACAAGTTGAGAACTTTAGTGAGATACTCCAATCCCGGCTCATCCAGCTGCTTAAGCATTACCATGGAGATTCCATCAGGGCCCTACGCTTTGGATGATTTACCGTTCCTGATGGCATTCGCAACATCGTCCCTTATAAACTGTGGTGGTTTATCCTCGGCAGGAAGAAATCTGATGCGACGTAATACTCTCCTCTTCGCCCTGTCACTCTCGGGGTGCTCGACAAACTGCCGATTGAAATAACTTGTGCACCTCTTCGGATCAGTCAACGTAACGTCGACAAACGTGACTGAGGTCCTATCTTCCATCCTTCCAGGGTTCGAGAGTGACTTAACCGTTGCCCACAATTCACTTATACCGGCTCCAATGTTGCAACTCTTCAGATGATTAAACCACTTGTTCCGCTTATGTTAGCCGACCAGCCTGTTAACTTCCAGTGTCAGCTCCCTGACTCTGGCGTCATTGGGGTTGGCTCGATGAAGCTCATCACGCTCATTTGCTAATCCCGTCGCCAATGCTGGGAAACTTGGTCTTACTTCGGGTATTCGACCTGCAGGGATATGGCGAGCGGCTGCAGCAGTGAGGATGTCTCGGAACGTCCTTTCCGCTACCCGAACATCAGAAGGAAGCGGTGATTGGTGAACTCTCTGAAACCAGGCCAATCAGCTTTCTTATGATTGACGAATGTGCGGCGTTCAGAGGTAATGAAAGAGGGTGGTTTGCTAATGGAGACAATTATGGGGAGATGGTCTGATCCAAGGGAAATGACGGGTTGCCAGGTAACGTCATTTGTCAGACCAGGTGACACGATGGTTATGTCTGGCGAACTATGACACTCTCCTCTGATTCTGGTAGGTTGTCCTCATTGACCGTGCAAAACGTAGAGCTATCAATCTGCTCAGCCAGCACTATACCCCTCTGGTCGTTTCAGAGGACCGAATGCCACAACTCATGATTCATTTTCCAAAAGCGGGCTGATGTTGGATGTATAACCTGGAGTGCAGTTAAATATCGGCGGCTGTTTACGTTAATCAACTCCACCTCTCTAGTTCTCAGGTATGCTAACCCCATACATTCAATGTACGGGTCATTAGAACCAGGCTCATGCAAGTTAGGTCTGCATTGAACAGTCTGGTGCAACAGAAAAGCTAGTCCCACCACCACTTCGGGTGCGATCTTTTGTGTTAACCATCAGAACGCTGTTCGCTGTAGCTTATGTTGAGCTTGGTTTTCTGCATCGTCACGACCACGATATTCTTACGACTCATAAAATTCAATATTTCCTCGATCTTACCTTGGATTGCAAACATTATGCATTTCCAGGGATTGGAACAGCAACGACTGCGGTTAAATGATGTGATGGGTCGGGGGGAATGCATGGGAGTCTCATATTCTGATGACGACTATGACTCAGTGGATGCTGTGTTTTCGCAACATTCACCAACATAAACCCTGTCGTAGTCCCTCACATGGAAGAGTCCAGATCAACCCCTCAGATTCAAGCACTACCGATAACTATAGCATCTCACCGCATTTTGAGTGTGGTGAATACGAATGTGATAAACCGAGCACATCCAATTTAGACCTGGGTTTTCCTCCATCTCAGCATGAAACAAAAAAAAAAAAAAAAAAATGCCGAACAGGCATTCCGGGACATGCTGCTCCTAACACGAAAATACAAACATAGGTACACTGAGGAGACTGTCGTTACCAGAATGCTGATATAGTGAAGTTCCGGATCAAACCGTTGTCGAAGAAAACGACATCGTAACATTTCTTCGAGAAATATCGAGATCAGGTTCGAACGTCGGTTCACCACTTAGGGTACCCTCCACACAAATATTCAAAAATGTACGCAAAAGTGCAGTTTATAGACGGACATGTCACCTGCTCACAAAAGTGAGGAGTTAGCGGCTGTTCGAGGATGATTTTAAATTTTTTATCGAAAGTACTCCTTATGGTCCCATTTACCGCAAGTCACGGTTTGTAGTCAAGCCCTGGATTTGTGATACAATGGTCGGAAAGCTCTAAAATTCGACGATAAGTAATGACTCCCAAACTATCCATTTCCAAAATGTTCTCCTGTGTAAAAAATTAACACTTTTTGCGCTTTAATTTAAATAAAATTTATTAGCGAAACATTCGCATTTATTCGGAACGTCCACAATCGTTGAGGTGAATCGGCCAAATGTTTCTATATTTATATTGGCAGGCTCATAATTCCATACATAATTTTTGGAAAAAAAATTTTCGATTCTGTAGAAAAACTCCCCACTATTAATACTTCCCTCTCTCTTTTCTTTACAGGATATAATGAATCGTGAAAAAGAAGACGAATTACCCATGATGCAAGTCGGTTTTATCGACTCCATATGCTTGCCAATATATGAGGTAAGTTTTTTTGACAACTAATTATATCCAAACAGATCTTCAATCATAATTTTTCTTCCCTCTTGCAGGCCTTCTCTACATTATCCGATAAATTAGAACCACTAGTTGAGGGTGTACGTGATAATCGCCAGCATTGGATTGAATTGGCTCAGGGTGTTGAAACCAAACAAACAAAGAAAAGCAATGGTATTGTTAAGGCCAAAAATAACAAATACAACAATAGCAACAATTGTAATAACAACAAAAATAGTAATAATGAAAAATCCACAGAAAATGGTGGTGGAACTGATTGTGGTGATGGCAATGCTCTCAATTCGCGTCTAAATGATGCCGATGACAATGAAACATTACAAAATAATGCCACCACCGATGAGTGTCCTGATGACGAGGTCGACGAAGCCGAAGAAACTGGTATTGAGGCAGATGATGATGATTCTGAGGTGGAAATGGAACATCATTCAAATGATGGTTATAGCAGTGATTCAAGTCATCTTTCAACACCACCACCCACCGGAGAAGAGGATAGCTCACCAACTTCACCGGCCAAGACAGAGGCGGCCACCAAAAAGCAGGCCCAATTAATGGTTGAAAATCTTGAGAGTCTTAATCATAATCCTCTGCACAAGCAGCGCAATTCCTCATCGTTGTCATCGTCGTGTAGGAATTGTGAGTGTATGCGTTTGAGGAAAACTTCTTCGTTGAAGGGGGCAAGTGATTATAAGTCGCATCCCCACACGGGTGGAAGTCATAAGTCACACAGTAAAAGTACCCCCTCAATGACAAGTTGTGGTACTACAGCAACACAGGGTGCAGGTCACCAACAAAATACCTCCAAAGAATGTCATTGTCATCAGAGTAGCAGCAGTAGTAGTAGCCGTGGTGGCGGTGGTCATCATCATCACCACCACCATCATCATGCGAAACACAGTCATCATCAACACCAAAGTTTGGGTAATACACCTTACCACAGTGGTGGCCACCATCATCATCATTATCACCATCATCATCATCACCACCACCAGGGTAATAGTTTAAGCAGCAGTGGTGGTGGTGGCGGTAATGGCAGTGCCGGTTCCTCCCTGTGTGGTGGTCTTTCAAATAACTCCAGTCTTTCGGAAAGTGATAAAATACCAAAAATTGTTGGTAAGTTGGGAAATCTCGATGCATTACATCATGTTACCAGTGGCGGCGGTGCCACCACTACTACCAACAGTAATGGTAGTAGTATTTTGGCTACACCACCCAATGGCCTGGTAGGATTTGGAGTACCAAATCTGTTAGCCTCCAGACGCCATTCGGAAGTGAATGGCGGCATGACTTTAAATCTAAATTCCAATTTGAATTCCTGCAGTACAAGTAATGTTACCCTATCCCCGGTGATAACACCACCAATGGTGGCTGCCATAGCAGCAGCGGTACCAGTTCTAACACCAGACATAATAACATCGGTAACCTCACCAACGGCATCATTAACAGCAACTCCAACAAAAACAGCAAATGCAGCAGCAGCAACATCGTCGGCATCATCAAGAATGGAAGCCAGAGCAGCGGCGGGGCCAGCGGAAGCAACAACCACGTGTGATAAGTAAATTTTAGTGAAAAAAAACGTAATAAATGGTAGTGGTAAAGACAATTTGTGATTTATTTTTTTTTTATAATTATAAATTCAATAAAACAAATCAGACAAACTCTGAATGTGGATTGCCAAAGTTATAGCGTGCTTACCAAGATAATGATGCTAAGTTTGGGATAGCTTGGAATGTGGAGAGATAAACTTTTTTAGAAAATAATCTTCGGAATTGAGAGAAGTTTATATATTTCATTTTAAAGTTTTAGCGCTATTCAATTCTGTTTAACTATATTCGTCAGGCAGAACTTTGTAGGATCAACGAATTTGTATGCTGATAAGGCTTACAACTGGAAAAATCTGCCTTTAAGAGGTGGGACCTAAAATTTACGATCACGGCTACTCCAATATCTTACCTCCTTATGCAGTTGTTCGTGAAAAAATCGAAACGTTAAGTCAGGATCAGTTTAGAAACTATAAATAAGAAGTATTTGTTTATAATACGCTCTGTATCTTAAGATATTGTTTTCTACTGAAATCCTCAGGATTTTTAGGGCACGAGATTTTCAAAATCTGTTAACCTTTATTTTCAGTTCATAAAAATGGAATATAGGTTGGAATCCAATGCCCTAAGCCGGCTTGGCGGCCTCGACACATAAGAAGCATGGCATTCTTACTGAAGTCCTATCTGATAAAAGACTAAAGACCAAGTTCGACCTAATAAAAAGATTTCAGAATCACATTTGAACTAGGTCGAACTTGGTCTTTAGTCATTTACCAGATATGACTTAAGCAAGAATGCCATGCTTCTTACGTGCCGAGGTCTTAAAATAAGTCGGACATTCCACTGTGAAAAACTCAAGGTACTTATCGAGACTAAAATGACCTTAATTCGGGCTTGCTATTTTAGGTAGCATAAAACCTAAACCAAAAGAAAAAACTGTCGAATGTCTACACATACATATGTTCCCATACCCATACATATTAGAGTATTTTAGCTATTTTAAAATCAGTAGTCCGGTATGAACTACTATAGTGAAACTTCTCTATAACGTTTATGTTGTTAAGTTTATACATTATAGAGAATCATCGTTATAAAGAGAACACTTTCACGTGAAAAGTAATTTATTTGTAGACAGCGGAATTTTATGCAACCCCTATTTTTGGTCCGATTCGTGTCAAATTTTGGGACTGGGCATATTTTTGGCTTCTGATTACATTGCAATCGAAACATATGACATATGCAAAATTATGCAAAATGCATAAATTTTTGCATATGCAAAATTTATGCATTTTACATATTTTCTTATGCAAAAAATATTTCAATAATAGGTACAGAAATGTCTATGTCTACAATTTTTCTGTTTAAAGTTCCCTTCAGACAAGTCAATAAAATAGAGAAATGTATAACCACAGCCACAAGCTTCAAAATACCGAAAATCGGGAGGTATCGTTCTATGGGGGCTATATGAAGGCCTGAACCTAAGCCGACAAATTTTAGGTGGAAAGTTTTATACTCCCAACGAAGACTTAATATCGAATTTCAGCCATTTTGGAGGGATTTTGAGGGCACATCCTTCTAAATATCAGAAATCGGGAGGTACAATTCTATGGGGGCTATATGAAGACGTGAACCTATGCCGACAAATTTCAGGTGGTATGTTTTATACCCCCAACGAAGACTAAATACCAATTTCAGTCATTTCGGTGGGATATTAAGGCTACAATTTTCAAAATACCGAATATCTGTAGGTATCGTTCTATGGGGGCTATATGAAGACGTGGACCTATACCGAGAAATTTCTGGTGGGAAGTTGTATAACGCCAACGAAACCCAAATACCAAATTTTAATCATTTCGGTGGGATATTAAGCCTACAATTTTCAAAATACCGAATATCTGTAGGTATCGTTCTATGGGGGCTATATGAAGACGTGGACCTATACCGACAAATTTCAGGTGGAAAGTTTTATACCCACAACGAAGACAAAATGCCAAATTTTAGTCATTGCGGTAGGATATTGAGGCCACAACCTTAAAAATACCGAAAATCGGGAGGTACCATTCTATGGGGGCTATATGAAGACGTGGACCTATGCCGACAAATTTCAGGTGGAGTGTTTTATACCCCCAACGAAGACTAAGTACCAATTTTCAGTCATTTCGGTGGCATATTGAGGCTACAACTTTCAAAATACCGAATATCGGTAGGTACCGTTCTATGGGGCCTATATGAAGGCGTGGACCTATGCGGACAGATTTCAGTTGTAAAGTTGCATACCCCTAACGAAGACTTAATACCAAATTTCAGCCATTTTGGTAGGATATTTAGACCACAAATCCTTGAATATATTTTTGCATATGGTTTTGCATATGCTCTTTTTATGCAGATATGTACAAATATGTCAAAATATGCACGATATGCAGAATATGCAAAATATGCAAAAATTTCTGGGGCTAATTCGTTTTATTTTCTAATAAAACGAGTTTCTCTCTAATCAGATTTTCTCTACGACCATCCTAACCATATATGCATTTGCATAGGATTCCGCAGTCTATTTATTTGGTTCATAATTTGTATCAGTGTATGGTATTTTGATGAGTATTTACCTTAGATGACATAAAATTTTAATTATAAAATGATTTGATACAAAAAGCTTCCGCACCAAAAGCTTTTAAAGTTTTAATTTTTCAGAACTTTTTGCAATTTTTTGAAGTCACTGTAAGTCGATATTTATATGAAATCAAAGTATAGGGGCCCACGACATAACCCCAACATGACATAACCGTTTGTTTCTCACTAATTTTATCCTCATATTATTTCATATATATCATTTATTTCATATATCATAAATATTAAACGTGGTTTGTGCGGGACCTTTTTCAATATTTAAATGGAATAAGAGTTTTTTTAGTCATTTATAGGCAAAAGGCCATTCATTCGTGCAACAGGAAATACATTTTTAAAAAATTTGTTCTTCTTTTCGTAGAATTTAAAAAAAAAATGTTAGAAATTGGTTTTGCGGAACCCTTTTATAATAAAATGGATTTAACGTTTCTTTAGGCACTAATAGGCAAAAGTACATTCATTCTCACTACAGGAAATCAGTTTTGAGAAAAAAATGTAAAAAAATCTTAACCTTAATATAGAGATGTTATATATTCGCCTAAAAGTATGCACTAAGTGCGAACACCAGTTTAAAATACTCAGACGGGTAGTTGGTTTTATTAACTAAGAATTCATTCTTTCGACTACTTCTAGTTTCTAAAACATTCCCATAAGGACAATGGGAGAGTTGTTTAGTCTATATTTATATTAGGCAATTTTCCTTGCAGCAATTGTCAGTTTGAAGGAGAGAGATGTGAGGCATATGGTAACCCTTTGTCTCTCTACACCCTCTCTCACCAACAAACTGTCATTTACCGCAAGGAAAATTGCCTAATGTAAATATGGACTTAGCTCAATACTGTAGAACCTCGTTTATTATCGTCCAGTCGGAATGTTGAACATATTACAACACCACTTGTAGAGCAGGTTTTCTTGGCTGCAATACTCTCATGATGTAAGGCAATGTTACGTTAAAGCACTCAGGCATTTAGTGTACAAGGCGGACCTCTAAAAGTTCACGATTATGGGTCTAGGGATGGTCCCCGAAAATGTCTGTAAAATCCTCTATTATAGGTATAGTGATGGCTACCCAAATTGTTTTTAAATCCACGATTATATGACTAGGGATAACCCTCAGTATTGCCTTTAAAATGTCAGATTATAGGTCTGGGGGCGCCCTCAACATTATATTAAATTATAAGTCTAGGGGTGACACTCAAAATTGTCTTAAAAAATCCACGTTTATTGGTTTACAGATGGCCCAGAAAATTGTCTTAAAAAATTCACGGTTATGGGTCTAGTTATGGTGGTCTTTAAAAATCCACGATTATGAGTCCAGGGATTGTCTTTGAAAATCCAATGTTATGGGTCTAGGGATGAGCCTTTAAATTGTCTTTAAAAATAATAGGTCTGGGGATCGCCTTCAAAATTATATTAAATTATAAGTCTTGTCACGTTTATTGGTTTAGATATGAGCCACAAAATTGTCTTAAAAATCCACGGTTATGGGACTAGTTATGGTGGTCTTTAAACATCCTCGATTATGAGTCCAGGGATTGTCTTTGAAAATCCAATGTTATGGGCAATGAACGGAAAGAAACAAAACGATTCCCGTACCAATCACACAAAGCCACAAACTTTTCAGCTTCTCTGAATCGTTTCATTCTCACAACCAAAACAAAACCACAAACTTTTCAATGTAAAATGATGGAAACCATACGATTGCTGAAATATAACTTCGGCTATTCCTTGCCGAGTTGTTTCATTCACCACCGAAACAAAAAGAATTGTTGGGAAACGTTTGTCGTGCGTTATGGTCAATGACACACTCAGGCACACACACACATGTGATTGCTTAACAGCCCTATAAGTAGCATCAGCATTAGAGCTGGCAAACTATCGATAGTCTGACTATCGTTTTGATCGCTGTCATAAAGCTTTGTTTCTATCGGACCCCATAGCAATTATTTTTTAAATAATTTATAACAGATAAGCCACAAAAACTGTTTTGGTGCGCAAAGTTTTCTTTGTTTTAAAACTACAATGAAAACGATAGTCGGACTATCGATAGTTTGCCAGCTTTAATCAGCATACCACAGTGAATTTTATCAACCATCAACCGTATTTGATTTATTCACATGTGTTTAGTACTATTTAGTTTTCTATTTGCTCTTGTGAAGTTGAGTACTTTTCGCTTCTCGTTTTGTTCGCACTCACGAATGTAAACAAAACGAAACTAAACAGCGAGCTCCGCCAACGCGGGTTATGTTTCGTTTTGTATTGTTCCCATGGATAATACGAAACGAAGCGATTGGAAATGTTATTTAAAGTATTTTTACGTACGCTGGTTATGGGTCTAGGGAAGAGCCTTAAAATTGTCTTTAAAAACCCACGATTATGAGTCTAGGGAATGTCTTTGAAAATCCAATGTTATGGGTCTAGGGATGAGCCTTAAAATTGCCTTTAAAAATCCACCATTATGAGTCTAAGGGTGTGCCTAAAATTGTTCTTGAAAATCCAATGTTATGGGTCTAGGGATGAGCCTTAAAATTGTCTTTAAAAATCCACCATTATGAGTCTAAGGGTGTGCCTAAAATTGTCTTTGAAATCCAATGTTATGGGTCTAGGGATGAGCCTTAAAATTGTCTTTAAAAATCCACGATTATTGGTCCAGAGATGGGCCACAAAATTGTCTTAAAAAATCCGCAATTATAGGTATAACGATGGCCGCACAAATTGTTGTTATATGCCTAAGGATAACCCTCAGAATTGCCTTTAAATTCCCAGATTATTGGTGCAGAGGCAGTCTTTAAAAATGTATAGAAACATTTGTCATAAAAATTTTAAAGTTATAGGTCTGGGGATCGCCCTAAAATTATATTAAATTTAAAGTTTTGGTGTGATCCTCAAAATTGTGTTAAAAATCCGACGATCATAAACCTAGGGAGGAACCCAAAAATTGTCCACCATTACAGTTCTAGACATGGACCTCAAAATTTTCCTGAAAATTCTATATAGTTATATGTCCCGGGATGGACCAAAAACTGTTCATTAAAATTCCTCATTATGGGGCTATGGATGATGACCATCGGAATTGTCAAAAAAAAAAAAAAAAATCCAAAATTATGGGTATACGAATGGCCTCAAAAATTATCTAGCTTTCAATTGTCGTTAAAAGTCTACGTCCATGGATCTGATGTTGTTCTTCAAAATTGTTCTGAAAATTCCTAAGTTATAGGACTGGAATTTTCTCTTCAAATTTGTTTTTAGATATCCACCATCAAATGTTTGATTATAGGCCTCAAAATTGGCTTTAAAAATCCACGATAACATTGTCATCAAATACTATAAGTGTTGGGGTTTCACTCAAAATTATCTTTAAAAAAGTTGTCTTTAAACACAATCATAAAATAATACAAATTTTGAGTTTACACTCAAAATCCTAGGATTACACATCTAGAGAGGACCCAAAAATTGTCCACGATTATAGTTCTAGGCCTGACCTTCAAAATTCTCTTGAAAACCCCAGAGTTATATGTCTCGACATTGCCCTCAAAATTGTTTTCAAAATCCCATATTATAGGATGGATGGATGACCCTCAGAATTGTCTTTAAAAAAACTGTTTCAACATTATTGTTATAAGTCCACGTTCATGGATCTGATGCTGACCTCCAAAATTGTCTGGGGACCCTCAAAATTTGCGATTATAAGTCTTGTGGTGACATTCAAAATTGTCTTTAAGATCTTACGATTATAAATCTAGGGAGGGCCCCAACAATTATCCACGATTGTAGTTCTAGGCATGACCTTCAAAATTGTCTTCAAAATCGCTTATTATAGAAATTGAAGGCCATAAGAAATTATGTTTCCTATTAAGTTACGATTACTCTACGCTACACACCAACCCCCAAAAAAATGACCCTCGAAATTGTCTTTTTAAAATTCATGATTTTTGGTATAAGAATTGCCTAAAAATTGTATTTAAAAATTCACAATAATAGGTCTGCTGTCAAAATTCCACGTTCATGGACCTGATGTTGATCTTTAAAATTGTCTGTAAAAATGCATGATTATATGTCTGTGGACCCTCAATATTTACGATTATAAGTCTTGGAGTGACACTCAAAATTGTTTTTAAGATCCTACGATTATAAATCTAGGGAGGACCCCAAAAATTGTCCACGATTGTAGTTCTAGGCATGGCCTTCAATATTGTCTTGAAAACCCCACATTTAAATATCCAAAATTGTCTTTAAAATTTCTAATTATAGGGCTCAAGGCGAATTTAACAAGGTGATCCAATAGTTGACGTTAGGTTGTAGTCTTCATTTGCTGTCAAATTTTTTTTGCGCGAAATATCCACAAAAGTTAGAAGAAAACGTTAAAATATTATTCGCGAAGCTTAAACAAAGATGTTGTACACAGATATTTTTATAGAAGCGAAATATTTGTTATTTATTTTTGATTAAAATTTATGTTTTGACCGCAAATGAAGACATATTGTATTACCTTATTGTATCACCTTCTTTCTTACACCATGATAGGGCTTTAAATGCTCATGTCAATTGTCTCTAAAAATCCAAGGTTATAGGTCTACGAATGGCCTCAAAATTGACTTTAAAATTAACAATTATAGGCTTAGGGGTGGTTTTCAAAATTATCGTTATTAAAGGTTTAATTATGGAAGTCAAAATTGTCTTTAAAAATTCACGCATCTTTTTCTCGTGAACAAAATTCTACAATTTATGAACGGAAATGATTTTTTCATATTTTTTCGTTCGACAGGTAACACGGAAAAGATTTTTTCATAGTTTTTTTCGTTCGACAGGTAACACAGCTTTCCGGTCAATCAATCGATTCAGTTTTTTTGGGTTAAGTTTAAAGCGGTTTAAACGCCAATAGCCAGGTTTGTTAATCGGTTCAGTAGTTGCAGAGAAATTCTAGGTCAAAGTTCAACTTTTGTGATTTTAATAATAATTGGTTGAAAGAGGATATTCTCAGGCATCTTTCTGCGAATACAAAACAGGATGCCTTATCGGTTGTTTACATTTGTAGTCCACTAAAGTGGATAAAATAGCTTATTTTGTGTAAACGCTACGGTACTTTATTAATACGTTTTGTTAGAGGCCAGAATCCTACCTACCTAACAAAAAACAATGAGCGCAATATCTGCTAAGATTTCCTAGAAATATATACTCGTAGATATTTTTTCAGAAATTTGCAAAATGTTCGTGTTTTCCAAAATGAGGAAATTGTCGTCTATGGGTGTACTCCATGCCCACACCTCCCAATATATTGACCTATTATGTTGGTTTCATTACTTTCAATATGTTTACTATTGAATGCCGTATGGGAGTTTTTGCCAGGAACATCAATTTCTGAACCATTGTTCGCAGTAACTTTTCTGTCCTTCTTTTTGGAATCGGTTAGTTTAGGTAGGAGAACAACAAAATTCGTTTTGGCAATACGTAATAACTGCTACCCTGGGAGCAATCTAGGTATGAAATTAGCCAGTGAATTGGTCATTTGCTTGTGTATGTATAAAAGGCCAGAGAATTTTTGTTCCCACAAAAAGCTAGTCCTAAAATGACAAATACCGCCCAAGATGAGGCTAGCTTATGATTCCACTAAAAATGGAATGAATACACGTTTCCATTAATGCCAAATAAAAAATGAAAAACATGTAATTTGAAAGGTTATACTCATATTTCACAACCAAGAATTTTCCCAAAAAAGAGTTCTTCTTGGATAATGAATGTAACGCAAATAATTCCAAATTTATTTTGTTTTATTGCAACAAGGAAAAACCTACTCTTTTGTCCAGACATTGGAAATTGTCATGAACATTTTTTTTGAGTTTATGAATAAGAAGGGAGGAAGGGAGCTCTTTCAATTCCGCTCCAAAAAGCTGAAAAATGCAAGCGATATTTTCAATGTCTGACACAAGAATTTCTTACACTATTTTATTAAAAAATTCTACATAAATTCAACAACAACAACAATTGTAAGATACTACTATGCCTAATTCAAAATATTAAAAATAAAAAAACAACTGACCTAAAATACAAATAAAACAATATTCATACATACCATTTAATTAAAAACAAAAATTAATAAAACCTATTTAATAAGAATTGTTAATTAAAAAGTCTAAGAATTCTTAATACATAAAAAACAGAAATTATGTTTCCTATTAAGTTACGATTACTCTACGCTAAACACCACCATCCCCAAAAAATTGTACAGTTAATTAAGGGAAAAATAATAATAATAATTTAACTAAATAATCAACTTAGTTGAACGTAAATTTAAAGGAAAACAAAAAACAAAATTAATTCAAATCAAATGTAGTCCTGTCAATACATAAATATATGCTATATTTATAATTAGTTAAAATTTGTTTCTCTTAAATTATAAAAAATAAAGAAAAAAAAAAAACATTAAAACAAATAAAATAAAAACACTCAAGTCAATTTATTTCTTCACCATCGAAATAAGCATTTTTGTTTTTGCCAGAAGGGTAAGTAATTTAAAGATAAATCATGTACAAATACATCAGTGGACCTTGCCGACAGGTATGTACTCACCGTCTACGACTGCAAAAAATATTTTTGTTCGGGCTCATCGAACGTGGATGTTTAAAGAATATTTTCAAAGGTCCTTCAAACGTGGATTTTTAAAGAATATTTTCAAAGGTCCTTCAAACGTGGATTTTTAAAGAATATTTTCAAAGGTCCTTCAAACGTGGATTTTTAAAGAATATTTTCAAAGGTCCTTCAAACGTGGATTTTTAAAGAATATTTTCAAAGGTCCTTCAAACGTGGATTTTTAAAGAATATTTTCAAAGGTCCTTCAAACGTGGATTTTTAAAGAATGTTTTTTCTGGGTCCATCAAACGTGGATTTTTTGAGGATGTGGATTTTTTAAACAACTATTTTTTGAGTGTGTGGATTTTTTAAACAAATATTTTTTGAGAGACTTGGATTCATTTTTGGCAGTTTTGTTGAGATGTGTATTATTTTATTGTTGTAAAATAATTCAGCTAAATCTCGGGTTTTGTTGTTGTTTTTAAATTTTAAAACAACAAGTTTTATTTAAAGTGGGATGTAGGTAAAATTGATTTAATTTCGGGAAAGGCAAAGAATACTAGTTTCGTTCAACGCCACTTGGACTCATCAGTTCTCTTAGTTCTTTGTATTGAAACTAAGAACTCTTCCCCAATTTTATGACGACCAGAGCTCAAGAATAAACGTAACCGATGAATTTGTTTAAATGCAAATTCATCAGAAACATTTAAAAAATCTCGTAGCCGCATATGTAAACCAAGTAACTACTTCCCACTGTTATGGTCTTTGTATTGCAATGAAACGCATAACAAATTTTGATGGTTTGTTGTAAACAGCAACAAACTATCGTCACCGTGCTGTGTGTCTATTTTTAGATTCACTTTTGGCTGTTTTGTTGAGATCTGTATTATTTTATTGTTGTAAAATAATTCACGTAACCGATGAATTCGTTTAAATGGTTTACATATGCGGCTACGAGATTTTTTAAATGTTTCTGATGAATTCGCATTTAAACAAATTCATCGGTTACATTTATTCTCGAGCTCTGGTCGTCATAAAATTGGGGAAGTGTTCTTTGTTTCAATACAAAGAACTAAGAGAACTGATGAGTCCAAGTGGCGTTGGACGAAACTAGTATTCTTTGCCTTTCCCGAAATTAAATCAATATTAACTACATCCCACTTTAAATAAAACTTGTTGTTTTAAAATTTAAAAACAACAAAACCCGAGATTTAGCTGAATTATTTTACAATAATAATGGACGTGGATTTTTTTATCAAATATTTTTTGAGGGAAGTGGATTTTTTAAAAAAAAATTTTTGAGGGAAGTGGACTTTTTAAAAAATATTTTTTGAGTAACACGGATTTGTTTAACAAATATTTTTTGAGTAACAAGGATTTTTTTAACAAATATTATTGAGGACGTGGACCTTTTTAACAAATATTTTTTAAGGGACGTGGTTTTTTATCAAATATTTTTCGAGGGACGTGGACTTTGTTAACGAATATTTTTTGAGGGACGTGTATTTTTCTAACAAATATTTTTTGAGGGCAGTGTTCGAAAAGATATAATATAACGTACCGCTCCAGGTACGGTATCACTAAAAAATATTTTAGTTTACCGTACCGGAGCACAACGAAAATCGTAGTGAACCGCAGTCGGTACACAAAAAAATCGTAGCGTACCGCAGTCGGTACACTAAAATATCGTAGTGTACCACTAGCCGGTTCACTAAAAAATAACGTACCGGTAATGTACCACACATGTGTTTTTTTATTTATGAGGAAATATGAATTGTTATATGCTTTCTTGGCAAAGAAGGCAAGTATAACACTGTGCAACACTGGAAATGCAAACAACTTCTAATGGGCATTTTCTGAAAGTACATATTAAGACTCCAAAAACCTTAATTGGGTTTTGTGTTCTTAGATCGGGTTTAGATTTTATGGCCTCATCTAAACCGACCTAAAATGAGCCTTTTTTTCAGTGATCGGACCTTTATCTCCGAAACTAATAAGAATTTTGCTTTGCAGTCTTCATCAATATTGTAGCCCTAAAGTAGTAGAACTTATGTGTCAAACAGATGAAATAGGAAAAGCTGCATCTAGCGCATCAAACTCGTTAAAATATAGAAAAGTTTATATAATTTCTGAAATTCTGGTCAGTAACAACTAAACTGTTGGAAGTTGAAACAAGTAACCACTCCAAAAATGTTCCAAAAAAAGTGACCATCAATTCTTCAGAACATTCTGAACCTCTAAAATTGTTATTTCACGTTGTTTAAGGGGTATTTCATAACATACCTTTTACAAAACTTATTTCAAACAATGTTCACACAGGCTGTTTATTCTCATGTTGGGGATTTCAATGAATTACACTGTGCAGCAGCATTTTTGGGGGGTGGAAAATTTCTTTTGGAGATGAAAGCCCTTGATGAGTATACTAAGAACCCAAAAGGAAATTTTCGCCATAGGTCAAGTTTCTGAGATATCGCGCGATGAAGTTTTTGATTTTTTTCTCTATAATACTTGGGAAAGAGCTCCATATCTCTGTTTGGCGTTGTTGTAGCTTCATTTTGAGGTGACATGTCTTCAGCCAAATCGATTGGCGAATCTTTTTGTAGAACATTTCATTCTTCTAACTCAATTCCTTTCATGTCCTTTATTTCTTGAACCGTAGTGAAAGTACCACAAGATGAGATTTTTCAGCATCCAAATATTCTACGAAAATGTTGCTCAGAAGATTTTAGGTACGGTTCTCTTTGACAACTAATCGATTTTGTCCCGTTTTCTTTGTCCTTTTTGACATTTAATCGGTTTTGGTTCAGAAATAAACTATGTTTTGTTTTTCTGTATATTCGTTATTGGTTATGTATAGGTGTGTACACATAAGAATTGGTTATTTCTTATGTAGACATCTGGGTGCTTCTGAGATATTTGCCACAAATAGCTCTTGTAATGATGAACACGTTAATAACAAATTTTCTTGGAGGATAGATCCGGTTATCTCAGTTTTTGAACCGGTTATTCCGACATTAAAACCGATATTTGAACCGGTTTTAAGTAACCGATTAAACTTATATGTACACCATTAAAAAGCTTATAGAGTGGTCAATCAAACTAAATTAATTCGCTTATGAAAACTTTGCTAGTTGCAGTTCTAGAACAAAAAAAAACCGATTTCTTAAACCGTTTTTAAGGAAAAATGTCAGTACGCGCAAATATGGAGATCAAAGGCTGGGGGGCGAACAATTCTTTTTGGCGATGAAAGTCGATGAAGATAATATTACGAACCCGGAAGGACAGTTATGCCGTAGGTCAAACTTCTGAGTTATAGCGAAATGAATTCTTTCTTGACAAACTATACATACCAACGTGACAAAAAACATAACGCCATAACTCAGAAGTTTGACCTACGGCATAACTGTCCTTCCGGGTTCGTAATATTATCTTCATCGACTTTCATCGCCAAAAAGAATTGTTCGCCCCCCAGCCTTTGATCTCCATATTTGCGCGTACTGACATTTTTCCTTAAAAACGGTTTAAGAAATCGGTTTTTTTGTTCTAGAACTGCAACTAGCAAAGTTTTCATAAGCGAATTAATTTAGTTTGATTGACCACTCTATAAGCTTTTTAATGGTATACATATAAGTTTAATCGGTTACTTAAAACCGGTTCAAATATCGGTTTTAATGTCGGAATAACCGGTTCAAAAACTGAGATAACCGGATCCATCCTCCAAGAAAATTTGTTATTAACGTGTTCATCATTACAAGAGCTATTTGTGGTAAATATCTCAGAAGCACCCAGATGTCTACATAAGAAATAACCAATTCTTATGTGTACACACCTATACATAACCAATAACGAATATACAGAAAAACAAAACATAGTTTATTTCTGAACCAAAACCGATTAAATGTCAAAAAGGACAAAGAAAACGGGACAAAATCGATTAGTTGTCAAAGAGAACCGTACCTAAAATCTTCTGAGCAACATTTTCGTAGAATATTTGGATGCTGAAAAATCTCATCTTGTGGTACTTTCACTACGGTTCAAGAAATAAAGGACGAAAAGGACATGAAAGGAATTGAGTTAGAAGAATGAAATGTTCTACAAAAAGATTCGCCAATCGATTTGGCTGAAGACATGTCACCTCAAAATGAAGCTACAACAACGCCAAACAGAGATATTGAGCTCTTTTCCCAAGTATTATAGGAAAAAAAATCAAAAACTTCATCGCGCGATATCTCAGAAACTTGACCTATGGCGAAAATTTCCTTTTGGGTTCATAGTATACTCATCAAGGGCTTTCACATTCAAAAGAAATTTTCCACCCCCCAGACTTTGAGTTCCATTTTGTGTCACAGTGTTATTGAAATATTTACCAAATTGTTGTTGAAAAATTTGCTATAAACAAGGCGATAGAGGCATTTTACAACAACACAATGTTCTGAACAGTTGTGTATTACATTCCAGAGAATATTTTCCCAAAAGGTAACATTAAGAAGAATTTAACATTTTATACAAATTATAGAATTTTTAGATATATTATAAAATTTGAGGCAATAAATGCAGTTTTTCGAGTTCACCATTCCTCCAAATATCTTCTTCTTGCTCTTATCTACAAGTTTGCTGCAAGTGTCAAAACAAGATTCGTATTGGTTTCAGAGATACAGCCCCGATTTGTTTTAAAAATTCGATCTTTAACCATTTTTAGATGAGGCCATAGAAACCGAACCCGATCTAAGAAAACAAAAACCAAATATGGTTTTTGCCTATTGGTCCTCTACTTTCATAAAATTCTGGACAGAAGTTGTTTGCGCGCGATTGGCTGAAAAATGTTGCACAGTGTAATAAATAAAATTCAATATTGTATAAATTAATTACGTTTTAATCGTTTATAAATATTGAGAAAATTACTAGAAAATATAATGTTGTTTACCATGTTAGGCACTTAGACATCCAAAAAGGGTGAAAAATCGTGAATTATAAAACATTTACATAAATGAGTAAAGAATAATTTTACTATTTTGGTGTCATTAGCATTTTTTGAAAAAAGATTATTCAGAACGAGCCTATGAGAAAAGTCTTGGGGAAACGTATTTCGGTTATGTAGCCGATGTTTAATCTTTGCAAAGATGGTTGTTGCGTTAAGTTCGGTCGGGCCGAACTTTTTATACCCTCCACCACAAATTTCAGCCATTTCGGTGGATTAATGTGGCCACAACCTTCAAAATACCTAAAATCGGGAGGTACCGTTATATGGGGGCTACAAAAAAACATGGACCTATCTTAAAAATTTTTAGTGGCGAAATTTCGTGGCCACTGGGAACCACATATGTAAAATTTCAGCTAGTTCAAGCAAAAAATGTGGCTAAGATACCTAAAATACCTTAAATCGGGAGGTATCGTTATATGGGGACTATACCGAACCGTGGACCTATCTTGACAATTTTTAGTGGAGCAATTTCGCGGCCATTGAGAACCTCAAATGTAAAATTTCAGCTAGTTTGGGCAAAAAATGTGGCTAAGATCCATAAAATACCTTAAATCGGGAGGTATCGTTATATGGGGACTATACCGAACCGTGGACCTATCTTGACAATTTTTAGTGGAGCAATTTCGCGGCCATTGAGAACCTCAAATGTAAAATTTCAGCTAGTTTGGGCAACAAATGCGGCTAAGATCCTTAAAATACCTTATATGGGGAGGTACCGTTATATGGGGGCTATACCAAAACTTGGACCGATATAGCCCATCTTCGAACTTGATCTTCCGACGGCTAAAAATTTCAGCGAAATCGGTCAACAAATGCGACCTGTATGTTGCGGACGGACGGACATGCATAAATCGACTCAGAAAGTGATTCTATGTACATATATCCCTAGAAGGAACTATGGGTCTATCTCGCTTCCTTTTGTATGTTACATACAAATGCACTAACACATAATACCCCTTACAACATAGTGGTGTAGGGTATAAAAATGTAATATGTGCTCTACAATTCACATTAATATTTGCTCTGTTCCAGAACCTGCAAGAAGCTACTATTTTTTATTACGATAACATTTTTTCCTTTATGTTATCGGAAAAAATAGTAAAAATTAGTAGATTCTTGCAGTACTGGAACAGACCAATTACCTGTACCAACAACAAAATACTAGTGTTGGGCAATCTCGTTCATTGAGCGGATCGATCTTTTTCATTCCGTTCAACAAAAGATCCGTTGTGCTCCGGTACAGTATCACTAAAATATTTTTTAGTGTTTGTGTACCGGTACGGTACAGTAGAAATGCAAGCTATTGCAAAATATCTCAGTATAAATAAAATGCATTTATTATTTGTGCAAAACAAGAATACAAAGAACTTTATTAACACAGATTATAAAAGTTTCCATTAAATTCAATCACATTTGAGTTTACTTTCTCCGTTCTCCAATTAATCCAAGCGCATCTGATTTTGCTTAATCATACTAAAGGTTTTTTATGTTGACTTCCCATCACTATAGTGAACTATAGTTCAGCTTTCGACATGGACTCCAACTCCACTCCATTAAAAATTTCCGTCTTGTGAATTACAGCAAAAATGTTCGCCACTTAAGTTGTTATTTGTAAATTTTATAACAAATTCTTGTTTATCTTTTGAAGAAATATGTAGGGATCAACCAACTGTTTTTTCCTGTAGGGATCTCTACAGCAACTGCTTATAAATTGTATCGAACGGAGTGCATTTTTCATAACTCTGTTGGACTACATCGAAAGATGTTGTGAAATCATAACTCCAATTGCACAGATTCCAATTTTTTTGCTGGGTACCTATCCACCTTGGTACGGTACAGAACGGTACGGTACGATACCATAGTGTTTATAGTGAGGGACGTGAATTTTTTTAACAAATATTTTTTGAGAGACGTGTACCTTTTTTAACAAATAATTTTTTGAGGGACGTCGATTTTTTTATAAACAATTTTTTTAACAATTTTTGAAGATCCATCACATTTTTTTAAGCAATTTTTAAAGTTCCATCAGAGGTCGTTTTTTAAAAACAAATTTTGAAGATCCATCAGACGTGTTTTTTTAACAATTTTTAAAGATCCATCAGACGTTTTGAAGATCCATCGGACTTGTTTTTTCAAAGACAATTTTTAAAGATCCACCAGACGTGTTTTTATAAAAACAATTTTTGACGTGCTTTTAAAAACAATTTTTAAAGATCCATCAGACGGTTTTTTAACAATTTTTGAAGATCCATCAGACGTGGTTTTTTTTTTAACAAATATTTGTTGAGGGTCGCGGATTTTTTAAGAACAATTTTTTAAGATCCATCAGGCGGGGATTTTTTAAAAACAAATATTTGTTGAGGGTCGTTGATTTATTTTAAAACAATTTTCGAAGTTCCATCAGACGGGGATTTTTTGAAAACCATTTTTAAAATCAATCAGACGTGGATTTTTTAACAAATATGTATTGAGGGTCTTGGATTATTTAAAAACAATTTTTGAATATCCATCAGAGTTGGTTTTTTTAACAAATATGTGTTGATGGTCGAGAATTTTTTTAAAAAGCAAACTTGAGGATCCGTCAGACGTGAATTTTTACATATATTTGTTGAGGGTCGTGGATTTTTTAAAAACAATTTTCAAAGATCCATCAGACGGGGATTTTTTAAAAAACCATTTTTAAAGATCCATCAGACGTGGATTTTTTAACAAATATGTGTGAAGGTCGTGGATTTTTTTAAGAACAATTTTTGAAGATCCATTAGACGTGTGTTTTTTTAACAAATATTTGTCGAGGGTCGTAGGTTTTTTTAAACTATTTTTGAAGATCCAGCAACGTGGATTTTTTAATAAATATTTGTTGAGGGTAGTGGACTTTTTAAAAATAATTTCCGAAGATCCATCAGACGTGGATTTTTTAACAAATATGTTTGAAGGTCGTGTATTTTTTAAGAACAATTTTTGAAGATCCATTAGACGTGTGTTTTTTAACAAATATTTGTCGAGGGTCGTACATTTTTTTAAAACTATTTTTGAAGATCCAGCAGACGTGGATTTGTTAAAAGAATATATCTTGGGGGTCGTTGACTTTTTTTAAAAACAATTTTTGAAGATCCATCAGACTTGGATTTTGTAACAAATATTTGTTGATGGTCGTGGGTTTTTTAAAACTATTTTTGAAGATCCATCAGATGTGGATTTTTTAACAAATATTTGTTGAGGGTCGTTGATTATTTTTTAAAAAAAATTTTTGAAGATCCATCAGACTTGGATTTTTTACAAACAATTTTTGAAGATTCATCAGACCTGGATTTTTATACCCTACACCACACTGTGTTAAGGGGTATTATGTCATTGTGCATTTGTATGTAACATACAAAAGGAAACGAAATAGAACCATAGTTCCTTTTGGGGATATACAAATAATCACTTTCTGAGTCGATTTATGCATGTCCGTCCGTCTGTCCATGTATTTTTGTTCGCAACATACAGGTCGCATTTTTTGTTCGATTCAGCTGAAAAGTGGGGGCTACAATTTTTTTGTCCATAGGAAGAACGCTATTGCTTTTGGTGAAAATCGGTTCAGATTTGGATATAGCTCCCATATATATTTTCGCCCGAGTTTGCGTATTTGCTGCACCAAACACGCTATACCCGTCCAATTTTGATGACATTTTGAATGTTTGACTGAATTCGGTCTACAAATAAGTGTGCCAAATTATATCGATATCGGTTCAGATTTGGATATAGCTCCTTTATATAATTTCGGCCGATTTCACGTATTTTCTGTACCACACACGCTATATATGTGCAATTTCAATGATATTTGGAATGTGTGACTGAATTCGTTCTGGAAATAAATGTGCCAAATTATATCGAAATCGGTTAAGATCTGGATATAGCTCCGATTTATATTTTACATATTCATAGGGTATCATATAGTCGGCCCCGCCCGAATTGATCCTTTCCTTACTGGTCGTGCATTTTTTAACGTGGATTTTTTAACAAGCATTTTTTTGAGGATGCATCAGACGTGGATTTTTTAACAAGAATTTTTTGAGGGTGCATAAGACCTGGATTTTTAATGAATATTTTTCGAGGGTCCATCAAACAATGTTTATAAGATTGATATCAAATTATAAATAAAAATAGGTAAAAAAACTTTTATGTTAAACGGTTTTATGTTAAACATACATTGCAATGTTTAAGATAAATTTACCAAAAACCAAAAAATAATAAAATAGATACAGTCGTGGGAATTATAAACATATGCATAGACTAGACTAAAATAAAACCGTGGGGCACATTCTAGCCCTACTTATCACACGTCCATCGTTGTCGGTTGAACAACTGCCTAATTATAGTGTATCATTACAAAACAAACATTTTAATCAACGATTGTAGACAATTGACGTGCCCCACGGTTTTATTTTAGTCTAGTCTATGCATATGTTTATAATTCCCACGACTGTATCTATTTTATTATTTTTTGGTTTTTGGTAAATTTATCTTAAACATTGCAATGTATGTTTAACATAAAACCGTTTAACATAAAAGTTTTTTTACCTATTTTTATTTTCTAGTTTTTAGTTTTTATTTCGCATTCTTTTAGAGTGGATACTTTTCACTGTGAGATAAAAATCGGTGATGTTTACAATTTTTACTTTTGGAGTGGATATTTTCACTGTGAGATAAAAATCGATGATATTAACAATTTTTAATTTATTATCTAAATTCATCAGAATTTCGTTAATTTTATTTTATAATATTTAGGTCAAGACATATAAAAATAATGCAATGAAAAAAGAATGAAGTCGGCATTATTAATTATCTCTTCGCAATAGCAGTTTTAATAAAAGAAATTGATGTGGATACTTTTAATGTGATTCGCTGTAAGTTATTCGCCATTTTGTAGGGGCCGCCATCTTGGATTTTAATTTTATATAGTACATTGTATTCTACTGGTTGAGCACTTTCATTTGATACCCATATTGATGGAATTGATAAAACCTACGTTATCCGCCATTTTGTAGCGGCCGCCATCTTGAATTTATAGTGATAATGAATAAACATAATTGTATTGCCCCCAAAGTCCAAAGTGTATACAAAATGTCAGGTTAATCGGTTGACAGGAAGAGGGTGAAATTTGATGCACTAAATTTGACCCAAGAATAAAACAAACAGGCTGAGTTAAATAAAACCGTTTAATTAACCTAAATTAGCAATACCAAAAAATAAAACGCCAAATATTTTATTAGACTTACAATATAACTTTATTTGTTAAATTTTCGTGGAAAATCGATACACTAACAAATACATACAAAAATATAAGATTATTTTTACTTTAGGTTCGCTTAAATGACAGTTGACATAACATAAAAATATATTCACCTCATCATCTTCGTTTATAATTTATATTTTAATAAATAAGCAATAGAAATGCAATAGAAATATAATGGAACAATATTATTTCGACATAAAATATATGTATGTAGACGATTTCTATTAAAGTGTATAAAGTTGTGTTTATATATAATTAAAGAAAAAAACTAAACAATATATGATTAGGAAAATTATATAGGCAGTTTATATAAAGAAGACTATTAACAAAATAAAAAAAAAAATAATAAAAAATAACCAGTAAATTCCGAACTTTATGTAGAGTAATTGAGAATGAAAAAGTTTTCTTTAATTATTTTTTTGTAACTTTTATATAAAAATTTTTCGATTATAAAAAAGTGCATTCATATATAATAAGTCTTTAATGTTTATAACAATTAGTTAATAGATAACTGATTTAGGTAGAAGAACTACATAGTTTTGCTTTCTCCTAAATATTTGTTTTAGTTTTTATTTTTACCAAACGTTACGATTTTGGTAAAAGTATTTATTTACATGCATATTATATTTTCTAACAATATTATTTTTTTATTAAATTATTTACATTAGTTATACATAGTAGTTATAGTTTAATTTTTTATCGTTCGTTATAAGTAAAGAAAAATATTTTAGTTTTCTAAGGAAAAACAATTTCTATAAGAACAACGTTTTAAAGCCTCTCAAAATTTGTTTCGGCTTGAAAACTAGATAAAAATTCTTCGCTCTTTTCTTTTTCTAACTAATGGCGGACTTATTGGATTTTGTTGTTGAAGATTTTCACAAAGGAATAGTTGTTAAAACTACATAAAAAATATTTTTTAAAAAATGTGTTCCTTAATTTACAATGTTGCTATGAATGGTGTTAAATCGGGGAACTTAAAGAGGTTTTGTGGTCTTGAACGTTGTACACGTGATGGCGGCACTGAGGCACCCTGTCTTGCTTGGGCATTAAAGTTGCCACCATTTTGTCCTGTCAAATAGATGCCACACTGTGAATTGCATACTTCATCGCGGAGAATGGCTTCCTTCGGCCATTGACGTATCAATTGACCACAGTCTGTGATGCGTAGTGAAGCACATTGGGCCTAAGGGGAAAGAGAAGAAAGAGATTCATTTAAATAAATATTGTTTATTATTTAGAACATTAACTTACGCCTTCAGTGGAGCAAACACAGCTGGTACATGGTGAGGGGAAAGCAGATTCACCAACTCTCACATGACGATTTCCAATCTGACAGCCTTGAACATTTTCACGCCAAGCACTCAAATCGATCTGTGGCATTGAATGGCATGGGACACGTGGATTCCTGAAGAAAACCAGTGAAAAATAAATAATAAATAATTGAACAAATACTTTTAGGGGTCCGTCATGTTTTAAAGAATACTTTTTTGAGGAGACTGGATTATTTAAAAAATGTTTATTGAGGGCATTGAATTTAAAAAAAAAAAACATTTTTTGAGAGACTCCGATTTATTAAAAATATTATTTTAAGGGATTCTATAAAGAACATTTTTGAGGGACGTGGAATTTAAAAAAAAAAAATATATATTTCGGGGGACGCGGAATTTAAAAAAAAAAATATTTTTCTAGGGACGTGGAATTTTTAAACAATATATTTTGAGGAACGTTGATATTTAAACGATATTTTTTGAGGGACGTGGATGTTTTAAAAAATATTTCTGGAGGGACGTGGATTTTTTAAAAATTATTTTTGAGAAGCGTATTTTTTAAAAAAATATTTCTTGAGAGACGTGGATTTTTTAAGAAGTATTTTTTAAGAAGCGTATTTTTAAAAAAAAAATTCTTGAAAGACGTGGATTTTTTAAGAAGTATTGTTTGTGTTACTTGGATTTTTTAAAGAAAACGGATTTTTTAAAAAAATATTTGTTGAAGAAAAAGGATTTAAAAAAAAAAACATTTTTTGGAAAAAACGGAGTTTTTAAAAAATATTTGTTGAGAAAAGTGAATCGTTTAAAACATTTTTTCTTGAGAGACGTAGATTTAAAAAAATAATTCTTGAGAGACGTAGATTTATTAAAAATAATTTTTTGAAGGACGTGTATTTAAAAAAATTAAAAGGGACGTGAGTTAAAAAAATAATATTTGAGAGTCGTGGATAAAAAAAAATATTTCTTGAGAGACCTGGATTTAAAAAAAAACTATTTCTGGAGAGATGTGGATTTTTGAAAAACAATATTTCTTGAGAGACGTGGATTTCTTTCAAAAAATATTTCATGAGAGACGTTGATTTTTTTAAAAAAATATTTTTTTAGAGACATTGAAAAGTTAAAGCGTTGTGGATTTAAATATAATATTATTTGAGAGTCGTGCATTAAAAAAATTTGAGAGTCGTGGATTTAACCAAAATTTTTTCTAGAGGGTCGTGGATTAAAAAAAATGTTTCTTCAGAGTCGTTGATTAAAAAAATATTACCAAAGAGACGTTGATTTCTTTAAAAAAATATTTCTTGAGAGACGTGAATTTTTTTAAAATAATATTTCTTGAGAGACGTGGATTTCATTAAAAAAATATTTCTTGAGAGACGTGGATTTCTTTAAAAAATTTATTTTTTGAGAGTCGTGGATTTAAAAAAAAATATTTTTGAGAGTCGTGGATTTAAAAAAAAAATGTTTCTTGAGTGGCGTGGATTAAAAATAAATATTTTGTTGAGAGTCGTGGATTTAAAAAAATATTTTTTGAGAGACCTAGATTTAAAAAAATATTTCTTGAGATTCGTGGATTTAAAAAAAAATATTTTTTGAGAGACCTAGATTTAAAAAAATATTTCTTGAGATTCGTGGATTTAAAAAAAAATATTTCTTGAGATTCGTGAATTAAAAACAAATTTCTTAAGAGTCTCGGATTAAAAAAAAATAGTTTTTGAGAGACCTGGATTAAACAAATATATCTTGAGAGATTTGGATTTAAACAATATTTCTTGAGAGACGTGAATTTAAAAAAATAAAACTTGGATGTTTTAAAAAAATATTTCTTGAGAGACGTGGATTTTCTTAAAAAAAATATTTTCTAAGAGTCGAGGATTTTTTAAAAAAATATTTTTAAGAGACGTGGATTTAAAAAAAATATTTTTAAGAGACTTGGATTTTTAAAAATTGTATTTCTTGAGGAACGTGAATTTTTTAAAAATATTTTTTAAGAGGCGTAGATTAAAAAAAAGTATTTCTTGAGAGACCTCGATTTTTTAAAAAAATACCTATTTAAGCGGCGTGGATTTTTTAAAAATATTTCTTGAGAGACCTCGATTTAAAAAAAAAAATACTTTTTTATTTTTTGAAAAAAATATATATTTTTTAAGAGACGTAGATTTAAAAAACGTAGGGGATGAATGATACCAAGCAACGGTCTTGACCGGCTTTAACACGGCAAAGCCCAGGATTTATCTTGGTCCCTCTCTCATCTCAAGTGGACACTGACCTACCTCCCCGTGGTGTCACCTGGGGAACTGCCTTTAACACCCGTTAAAGGTAGTGAGCTAACATGTGCCGCGCGTTAACCCATAAGAACGTTAAAAACTTGGGTTTGGGCGTCGGGTTAGTAACCCTCCCCTAGAAAAAACATCCTACTATGAAAAAACAAAAGAAAAGAAAAACAAACCCCTCTAAAGTTGACGAACCCCGCAAACGTTTTAAGGACCATGATCTGCGAATCTGCACCTGGAATGTTCGCACTCTTTATAGAAAAGGTGCAGTCTTCGCATTGTCGACGTACTTGAAAAGTACAAGGCCGATATTACTGCCATACAGGAAATACGATGGATTGGGAAAGGCGTCACAAGAACACCTAAAGGTGACGCACTGTATTATAGCTGCCATGACGTAAAGCATGAGTTTCGCTGCGGATTCGTAGTTAGTCGGAGACTAAAACATCTGGTATCCAGCTTCACCCCAGTGAATGAAAGACTTGCTGCAATTCGAATAAAAGCTAAATTCTTCAACATCAGCTTTATTTGCGCTCATGCTCCCACTGAAGAAAAGGACGAACAGACCAAAGATATATTTTACGAGTGCTTAGAAGAAACATATGACCATTGTCCTGCCCATGACATTAAAATCATTATTGGCGATTTTAATGCCAAAATTGGAAAGGAGACTATCTTTGGCCCAATATTCGGAATAGTCTCCACAGTGAAACATCTGACAATGGTATGAGGCTGATAGACTTTGCAGCTGCAAAAAACATGGTAGTTAGCAGTACCAGATTTAATCATCTCGATATTCATAAGGGCACCTGGCTGTCTCCAGATCAAGGAACAAATAATCAAATTGATCATGTTGTTATAGATGGAAGACATTCATTGAGCGTATTGGATGTACGATCGTTCCGAGGCGCAAACATTGATTCGGATCACTACCTTGTTGCAGGTACGTAACCGTCTAAACGTTGCAAATAAAGCACGAACAGACACAACATGGAAGTTGGAGATGGATAGGCTGCAAACACAACGGATAGCCACAGCATATTCCACTCAACTAGCCCAATTGCTTAATGAGAGCACTCCTTGTGCCGATAACATAACAACACAATGGCAAAATATTGTCCACTCCATGCAAACACCCGCAAAATCTATACTTGGATACCAGAGACCTCCACAAAAGACTTCATGGTATGACCAGGAGTATCGAGCTGCTACCTAAGAGAAAAATGCTGCATATAGAGCTACTTTACAATCATTAGCAACGCGTAGCTCACGAGAGAGATATCGGGAGAAAAGGAGAGAAGAGAAACGTATTTTCCGCAAGAAAAAGAGAGAAATGGAAAAGCGGGAGTGTGAAAAAATCGAGATGTACTGGAGCCAGAATGAAGTTCGAAAATTCTACCAAAGAGTGAAACATCAAACAGATAGCTTTGGTACAGGCACATCCTTCTGTAGAGACCAGCAAGGTAATCTGGTAACAGATACAGATAGCGTGCTCAGGATATGGAAGGAACATTTCTCCAATCTGCTCGTATCCAATAGTAGCGAAAACGACAATGATACCACAGATCCAATCCCAGAAGATGGTATAGAATGTATACCGCCCGGCCAAGATGAGGTAAAAACAGCAATCAACCGGCTGAAGAATAAAAAAGCAGCAGGAGCCGATGGCTTACCAGCCGAGCTGTTTAAAACCGGAGGCGACGCGCTGATAAGGTGTATGCATCAGCTAGTTAGCACCATCTGGCAGGAAGAACGCGTACCCGACGATTGGAACCTGAGCATCCTATGTCCCGTCCACAAGAAAGGAGATAAGACTGTATGCTCAAACTATAGGGGCATAAGTCTTCTCCCTATTGCCTATAAGATAGTGTCAGGGATATTGTGTGAACGACTAAAGCCAATGGTCAACGAAATAATTGGACCATACCAATGTGGCTTTAGACCTGGCAAGTCCACCATTGACAAGATATTTACCCTGCGGCAAATCCTAGAGAAGACCCAAGAGATGCAGATCGACACATTTCACCTTTTTGTCGATTATAAAGCAGCATTCGACAGTCCCCTCCGATCAAAGGTATTCCACGCAATGTCTGAATTTGGTATCCCCGCAAAGCTCATCCGGCTTTGTAAGATGACATTAACTGATACTAGGCCCTCAGTTAAAATTGGAAAGAATCTCTCCGAAGAATTTTGTACCAAAAGAGGTTTCAGACAAGTAGACAGCCTTTCGTGTGATCTTTTCAACATTTTGCTGGAAAAGGTAATACGAGATGCAAATGTCAAAAGAAATGGCACAATTTACACCAATAGTCACATGTTACTTGCCTATGCTGATGACATAGACATCATGGGACGAACAGTAAAGGAAGTAACTGATACCTTTATGAAGGTCGAAGCAGAATCTGCGAAAGTGGGTCTGGCGGTAAACGGCGAAAAGACCAAATTGATGGTGTCGACGCGCAAAGCGTCCATAGAGCTCGGACCAACCGTGGAAGTTGGTACCTACAATTTTGAGGTAGTTAAAGACTTCGTCTACCTCGGCACTGCCATAAACACAACAAACAACATCAGTTGTGAAATAAGAAGAAGAATTGTATTGGCCAACAGATGCTACTACGGTTTAAGTAAGCAATTTAAAAACAAAGCCACATCTCGTCAAACAAAAATAACACTATACAAAACGCTGATACTACCCGTGCTAATGTATGACTCCGAAGCATGGGTACTTGCGCAAGCATATAAGGCAGTGCTTGGTGTGTTTGAGAGGAAAATTCTTCGAAAGATCTACGGGCCGATTTGCGTTGACAGTGAATATCGATGTCGTATGAATCACATAAGCTATACAAAGACATGAATATAGTTAAACGTATTGGGATACAACGCGTTGGCTAGGCCATATCTTAAGAATGAGAGATGATGAACCCGCTTAAAAGCCGTATGAATACATGCCACATGGCGGAGCATACAAGTGGATGAAGAAATGAAAAGGTGCGGTATTCCAGAAAGCGGATCGAAAAACAGAGGGAATTGGAGATCTTTTCATAGTTCGGTCTATGCAACAAATGTTCTGTAATGGGCCAGCTAAGTAAGTAAGTAAGGATTCTTTAAGGGACTTTTAAGTGATGTGGATTCTTCAAGGGACTTTTATGAGGGACGTGGACTCTTTAAAGGACTTTTTTGACGACGTGGGACGTGGATTTTATAAGTTTTTTTGAGGTACGAGGATTTTTAATAAAAATACTTTTTGATGGACGTGGATTTATAAAAAATATTTTTTAAGGGACGTAGATGTTTAAAAAAATATTTATTAAAAAAAATATTTTTTGAAGGGCGTGGATTCTTTAAGCGACTTTTATGAGGTACGTGGACTCTTTAAGGGACTTTTTGAGGACGTGGGACGTGGATTTTATATATTTTTTTTTCTGAGGGACGAGGATTTTTTGTAAACATATTTTTTGAGGGACGTGGATTTTATAATTTTTTTGAGGGACGAGGATTTTTAATAAGAATATTTTTTGAGGGACGTGGGTTTTAAAAAATATTGTTTGCTTACGTGGATTTGTTTAAATATTTTGAGGCACTTTAATTTAAAAATAAAATATTGTTTTGGTGGACGGGGATTTTTTAAAGAAATATTTTTTTAAGGGACGTGTTTTTTATAAATATATTTTGAGGAACTTTTTTTAATATATATTTTTTGAGGGACTTGCATTTTTTAATATTTTTGGGGACTTGTAATTTTTTTAAAAAAAATTGTTTGAGGCACGTGATTTTGTTTATAACATTTCTTTCTGAGGGACGTGGATTTTTTAAAAAATAGTTTTTGAAGGACGAGAAATTTTTTAAAGAATTATTTGAGAACCTTGGTTTTTTTATAAAATAATTGTTGAGGTACGGATTTTATTGAAAAATGTTTTTTTTTTTAAAGGGTTAAAAAACAATTTTTGCAACAAATCTTAGGTTATTAAGCTCGAATCCAACAAGAATTTAAATAAACAATTTTATGGCCCATTAGACATGTATTTTTTAAAGAATATTTATTAAGGGTCCATCAGAATTGGTTTTTTTAAAGAAATATTTTTGAGGGTCCATCAGAGTGAAATTTGTTGCAGAATGTTTGTTGAGGGTCTATTAATTGATTTCCTATACATTTATGGGAAAGAAGATGTCGGAAAACAAAATGTTTTTAATACTCACAAGAAATTGCTGGGCAAATCAAAGGCAGCACGTTGCATATCTCCGCTAATTTCCAAATTTTCACAAGTAATCTTGGCCAATGTGGTTTTACGGATTTCAGCCAATTGAGCTTCGGTAAATTTAACTTCAGCATTTTGATTTTCATACCTACAAGACAAACATCAGTTATTAATCTCTCCTCCTTCCCAGGAAATTAATGACAACTTACCAGAAACGATCGCACTTTCTCAACTGTCTGAATTGGATACCAATAATACAGGCCAATGTGGGACCAACCAAACCACCTTGCAATGGTCGCTCTGTCATGGCACCAGGGAATAGATCAATATCATCAACAGTGGGATAGATTTTCTTGAAACGGGCAATAACTTCGGCAGGGATTTCACGGCTTAAATCATTCCAGGTGGTGGCACGTTTCAAGTTACACAAGGCACGATAGTTGTTGTATGATGGCAGACCGTGATCGCGACCTGGAAAGAGTTTATTTTGTTGTATTTATTTTAGGTCAAAAAATTTCTTAACGCTTACCTCTTTGAATATTCAAGGCAATCAAATCCACACCAGAGAAGGGAATCTTACGATCTTCAAACAAGTGATTGGTAACCTCACCGGTAATGAATTGATCCAGGGTTTCCATGGGAGTGGCCACCAAACCACGTAGAATTTCATCAATAATGCCAGGCTTTAAGGAGAAAAGAAGGATTTTTTAAATAAAATTAATTTCAATTTTCCCCCGGCAAAAATTGGAAATGTTTTCCAATATCAATTACCTGCAAAAGGGCATCCATTTTGAAGAAACCATCACGCAACAGAATTGGTGGATCAACGGGTTGGTGTTGGGGACTCAAACGAGGAATGTGAGGTCTCAACAACGAATGACCAATACGGAAAGCGGCAGCAGCAAATTCATTGAAAATAATTGGAGAGCATGAGGGGTTATAGTCCTTGTAGTATCCCTGAGGCAACAGCTTCAAACCATACAAATTGACGGCATTCCAACTCAAAATACGTGGCAAGAATTCATTGAAGGTGATGTGTTGCAGTTGGGCACTGACAATACGACGAGTGTGTTGATACAATTGATCACCATTCCAATGGGGATTAACACCACGCAGACCCTCAACAATGCGATTGTGCTCACGCAAGAACAATGTGTGGATGGCAGTCAAACCTGGCTGTTCAGAGGCACGATCATCACCAGCATCAAAGCACAAACGGCTACGTGATTTACACTCGGGATGGACATTGGTTTGGGGCAACAATTCCTTGCCGCGTATGGGATGGATGGTGGAATTCAAACGTCCCGAAAAACCACGCAAGCGATTGGCCACACAAGGATTTTCACCATAAATCATAGAAGCATCCAAGAAATGGGTATTCTGATTGATTTGATCACGGGGACCCAGGGTCAATTGACCAGGCAAAGATCTCATTGAGGGGAAGCACAAGCGTTCACCACTGGTCACGTTAACTTCGGGATAATAATAATCACCGGCCGGCACAGGGAAAGGATTACATTCAGGATGAACTGTCTGGGGAGAATTACATCTACGGCAACTGGGAATGGACTCGTGGAAACCTTTGTGAATGGGTGTCATGGTCAAATCGTGATCCAAGAATTGAGCAAACTGCATAGTCATCAAGGAGTAACGGGTATGCAGATTGGAAATATCAGGATGGATGACAGTGGATACAGTACGGGGATTTGGCAAAGGAGCACCAGTTACAGCCACCAATCTTGGTTTAGAGACACCATCATCATATTGGGCCGGCAAGAGACGTGAGAAGGTTGTCAAGGCCTTACCCCAGCTGGGGTTACGCAAATTGTTGCAATAACCAGTCATGGTACGGAATGGTGTTGTGGTGTCACAAGATACTGGGGGATCATCACATTCCTTTGTGGCTTGATGGGTGTTGGGCAAGAAACTGGAAATGTCAATGGTGGACAAAGTTTCGGTGAGGTCATTGCGATTGAAGTTGCTCAAGCTGGAATCAAAGATTTGACGTTTGCGACGATTGATGGAGTTCAAGGTATTGACAATTTCATTGGAAGCCAATTCATAGATCAAGGAGGAGTTGGCCAACAGCAGGGCTTGGCGATTGGCTTTGCTGAATGAGGCAGCCATACCTTCGGGACTTTTGGCACTGATGGCACCCTCTGTAAAATACAAAAATAATTTATATAAAAATGTAATTCTATGTTCTATTTACTTCTGCAACTTACGTGCCAACCAGGCTTCATATTCAAAACGTTTACGTTCTTCCAATTCAATTTTGGCCCTTTCCACAGCGGCTTCCAATAGATCGGGGCTCAATTCACTAATGACTTCCTTTACCTCAGGTTCAACTTCAACATGTTCAATGGGTTCGACATCATCGTTACTTGATTGCCAGGGGCGCATGTCGAATTTGGGAATTTGGTCACAGCCCAAGAGAGTGTTCCTGCAAAATAAAAATCACACATTTTTAAATTCTAAGGTTTTGCTAGAAATCATCCTAACTTACAAGAAATTATCCGGGGCAATAAAGGCCTTTGATTGAGCTTCCGTAACTTGATTCGAAGCACACAACAAACCAGACAAGGTAGTTTGACGTATAGCCTGCAACTGTTCCAAACTGAACGATGATGGTGGAATATCGTTTTCATACCAGAAACGATCGGTCTTTTTCAAGTGTTCAAATTGCAATGTCAACAAACAGGTAATGGTAGGGCCAAACAATGCACCCACAGCAGGATCTTCAAGTAGGGCTCCAGTCAATAAATCAACATCATTTGCCGTTTGATAGATATCACGTAAATTGGTAATGTATTCTTCAGGAATAGTTGAGTATTTCGAGAGATTGTCGAACGTAATGTTGGCATTATCATTGAAACGTTTTTCACACAAATCCAAGGCTTGGACATAAGGTGGGATGCCATGATCACGACCACGATGTAAAGCCAAGGCCAAATCACTCCAACCTTCTTCATTGACTGTGGAGGGCAAGAGCGACTTCTGCAAAGCTTGTACCGACAACAATTGGGCAGCAGACATGGTGTGGGAGAGCTAGGAGATTGAGATGAAAGAAATATTGATGTTATGGAAGATGGCTTGATTTTTTGCAATAAACTTACCATTTCTGGTGGATACATGGTGAGGAAAGCCGGCATGGCACTGGTGGCAAATTCATTGTAGATACCTCCACGGTTTGTACTGGAGTAGTTGGTGGAATGTTTTTCAGCAGCAAGTCTAAAAACGAGGAAGGAGGGGTAAATGTTAATAGATATTTCAAGGACTAAATACATGCAGAAAAATATATGTTAGAAATATGTCTGTGTCCAAACAAATATATGTTTTGCAACATTTAGTAACATATCTCAATTTTATTTGTTTGAGTACCAACATGTTTTTTTTTATGTTAGAACATATTTTTTATGGGTGGATAGAGGATTTTTGTCATAGAGAGTAACAACAGGGCTCTCGCGGCTGCGAAATGCCATTTTATTATAAAGATCTGTGTGTAATGTGTAATAGGAGACGCAATAACCAACGTAGCAAGCGAAGAGGAAAAGAAAAAAATGGTATTAATTATGTTGTTCTTTTTTCTTCAGTTCTCTACATACAATCGTTGAGTAAATACGGTAAAGTGAGTGAATAAATCATTGTTGTGTTTTGTTTTTTTTTAAAGAAATTGTGATTTTTAGTAAATTAAATTCCCAATACATTTTATAATTGAATCAAAAAGGTGAATGGAAATATGTTATTGGACAAGGAAGATATCGCATTCAATATTGGTAATTACATTTTTTATATACATACATAAATATGTATATTTGAAAGATGGATGTATCTATTTATTACATTATGTAATCATTTAGGGTGCCACCGTGGTGCAATGGTATGTACACCCGCCTTGCACGCTGAAGGTCGTAGATTCGATTCCGCGGCCAGTCAACATCAAAATTTTCAACGGTGGCAAAATACCCCTTAGTAATGTTGGCGACATTTCCTGAGTATTTCAGTCATGTAAAACTTCTCTACAAAGTGGTGTCTTAAGACACGCCGTTCGGACTCGGCGATAAACAGTAGGTCCCATATCCTTGAGCTAATATGAATCGGGGTGCACTCATTGATATGAGAGAAGTCTCCATTGTCCCGAATGGGATGTTTGTAGAACAAAAAATTGTATGTAATTATTTGATTCCAGTTGCTGATTTCCCGCTGATGATTTCAACTTTGAGGAAGTTGTGTTTTATTTCACAACTAAGGAGAAGCGTTCAACGATGTTTCTATATATATTTTTTCGTTTTGAAAGTGCGACTTTTTATAAATTATTTCATTAATTTTTTCTTTTCTTAAAGTCTGTTGTGTATTTCTTTGGAATTTTTTAAGTACCTATGTGTCTGTTGTTGCTTTTGCTTTTTTTCTATGCCTTTCAATAAAACCACTACCATTGTGAAATAAAACACAACTTCCTCAAAGTTGAAATCACTGCATGTGTAGATTTTTTGTGGCGTTTGGGTTTGTATTTGTTTGCACCCAAACATATAATTTGTTTGCACCCAAACATATAATTTGCTTCCATCCAAACATATAATTTGTTTGCAGGTCCCAAACATATGTTATGTTTGGAACCGATTGCAAACAAATATATGTTTGCTGCAAAATATGTTTGGGATATATGATAGAGAGTCGTTTTTTCCTCCGTGTAAAGTCTATGAGTTACATGGTATAAGATCCGATCAACCTGTCTTCTGTAGTAGACAGAAGAATACTTATTAAGGTATTCTTTAATAGACAGAAGACCTTTTAAGGTCTTCTCTAGTAGACAGAAGACATTTTAAGATATTTTATAGAAGTCCTTTTAAGGCCTTCTTTAGTGTACAGAACAACTTTTATGTTCTTATTTAGTACACAGAAGAAGTTTTGAGGTCTTCTTTAGCTTACTAACGACATTTAAAGGTCTTATATAGTAGACAGAAGACCTTTTAAGATCTTATATAGTAAACAGAAGTCCTTTTAAAGTCTATAGTAGACAGAAGACATTTTGAGGTCGTCTTTAGTACACAGAAGACCTTTTAAGGTACACAAAAGATCTTTTAAGGTCTTTTAAGGACTTCTTTAGTATATGGAAGAACTTTTCAGGCCTTACCTAGTAGACAGAAGATCTTTTGAGGCCTTCCGTAGTAGACACAATACGTTTGAGGGATTCTCTGTTAGACAGAAGACCTTTTAAGGTCGTCTTTAGTATGAAGGAGACCTTATAAGGTTTTTTAGAATACAGAAGACTTTTAAAGATTTTCTGTAGTGGACAGAATACCTTTAAGGGTAGGCAGAACCTCTTTTAAGATCCTCTATATTATAAAGAAGACCTTTAAAGGTCTTTTGTAGTAGTCAGAAGGCCTTAAGGTCTTCTTTAGTGGACAAAGTATCATCTAAAATCGTATCTAATAGACAGATGACTTTGAAGATATTCTATAGTAGACGGAAGTTTTTTTAAGGTCTATAGTAGACAGAAGACATTTTGAGGTCGTCTTTAGTACACAGAATATGTTTTGAGGTCTTTCTAAGTACGCAGGAGACTTTATAAGGGTTTAAGAAGACAGAAGGCGTTTAAAGATATTCTGTAGTGGACAGAATACCTTTTAGGGTAGACAGAAACTCTTTTAAGATCATCTATAGTAGACCTTTAAAGTCTTTTGTATTAGACAGAATACTTACTAAGGTCTTCGCTAGTAGACAGAAGACCTTTTAATGTCTTCTTTACTGGACAAAGGACCTTCTAAAGTATTATCTAGTAGACATAAGAGCTTTGAAGATCTTCTAAAGTAGGCAAAATACATTTTATTGCCTTCTCAAGTAGACAGAAGACTTTTTAAGGTCTTTTATAGTAGACAATAGAGTTCTTAAGGTCTTCTATAGTAGGCAGAATACTTTTTAGGGTATTCTCTAGTAAACAGAGGACCTTTCAAGTTCTTCACTAGTAGACAGAAGACCTTTTAAGGTCTTCTAGAGTAGACAAAAAACCGTTTAAGCTCTTCTATTGTAGACAGAAGTCCTTTGAAGGCCCTCTTTAATACACATAAGATTTTTAAGGTATTCTCTAGTAGAAAAATATCTTTTGAGGCCTTCTCTAGCAGATATAAGACCTTTTAAGTTCCTCACTAGTAGATTGAAGACCTTTTAAGGTCTAATTTAGTGGACAGAAAACCGTTAAAAGTCCTCTATAGTAGACGGAATTTCTTTTAAAGTCTTCTCTAATAGACAAAACACCTTTCTTTCTACTAAAGAAGACCTTCTCTTGTAGACGGAAAACCTTTAAAGGTTTTCACTAGATGTCTTCTGTAGTAGACAGAATAACTTTTAAGGTCTTAACTAGTAGACATAAGACCTTTTAAAGGATTCCTAAAGTCATCCAAAGCCTTGGGCCCTAGTGGAACCTACGTGATGAGCCGGGAGTTGAGTATCTCACAAAAGTCTAGAAAATAGACAGGGTGGTCCTGCTTCTGAAGCTAGACAAGGATGCCAGCAAAGATAAATCGTACAGAGCGATTTTGCTTTTGTCGCCTGTAGAAAAGACTCTTGAGGCTTCACTCATCCCCAACATGGTTTCCGTAAGCAGCACAACACGACAACAGCTCTGCACGTTATCCCACACATATTTGTCGAGAACTCAACAAGAGCAAGCCGTGCGATAGAACAATGATGGTGGCACTCGACTTATCGAAAGCCTTCGATAGAGTCAAACACTCTAAGCTGTTTGAGGACATTAAGCATACTACCCTCCATCGAAGCTTGCAACGTTAGATAATCAACTTTATGTTTGGACCGCAGTCGTACGTGGAACTCAGAAATAAGAAGTCCAAGCCCCGTAGAGTGAAACAGGGAGTTGGAACTGTTTAAACTCTACCTCGCACGTATTCCACCCCCTCCACACGATTGAGCGATCTTGACGTCAGGAACCTTCCCTGATGTCATTTGTGAAAGGATGAACTCCTATTTCATTGATAAATTGACTGACATTTTTCCATGCGAGGAACATGCAAAAATCCGACACTAAATATACGGACACTCTGTTTACCACATGGCCTGTAGGGGTGAACCCAGAATTGAGAGTCATGGTCGATGGTAGCAGAATTTCGACCACTAACTAACCCAAGATTCTACGGGTCACATTTGACAGCATTTTAACGTCCTGTTTAAACTCTACCTCGCACGTATTCCACCCCCTCCACACGATTGAGCGATCTTGACGTTAGGTACCTTCCCTGATGTTATTTGTGAAAGGCTGAACTCCTATTTCATTGATTAATTGACTGACATTTTTCCATGCGAGGAACATGCAAAAATCCGACACCAAATATACGGACACTTTGTTTACCACATGGTCTGTAGGGATGAACACAGAATTGGGAGTAATAGTCGATGGTAGCAGAATGTCGACCACTTACTAACCCAAGATTCTACGGGTCACATTTGACAGCATTTTAACGTCCGCCGCGAATGCCACGCCTAAGATGTAGGAACAAGGTCCTCAAGTCCCTAGTCGGCAGAACATGTGCTGCAAATCAAGAAACCTTGTTGACCACATATAACTCGATTGGTCGGTCTGAGGTAAGCAGTGCGGCGACAATATGGTCTGACATGAGAGCCCTTCTGGGCATGTAATGATTTAGAAGGGACCTCTCCTTCCAATTTTGTAAGAAAGAATCTCTAGGTCCAGAAGCTTATCAAGAATGTTTAAATAGTATTCACACAACAGCAGTCGCAGGTGCCATAAACAACTATTTAATGTGGCGTCATACTCTATTCGACTCGCCGTTGGAACTCGGTCACATGTCATTGTCATTGAGTTAAAAATATAATCCCGCTGTATTTATTGATAAATGAGATGTTCTCTTATTGTCCCTACGACGATGTACGTGGTAAATTATTTATTGTTAGCTATTAGAATGACTATCAGCTACAAACGTGGACTTTTTTATGAATATTCTTTTAAGCACTAACAGAGCTGTAAAAGCAAATTTCTATTTAACTTACCTCAAACCTTCTTTGGCTGTTGTTTCTTGTCCCAAAACTAATGGCAGGAATTCATTATAGGTAATATGTTGAATCTGGGCAATGATAATACGTCTGGCCTCCAAGAAGACATCTTCCTCAGACCAATCGGTGTTCAAGTGAGCTAATTGTTCGGCAATTTTATTGTGTTCCTGTAACAAGGCACGATGCAAGGCACCAGTGGCACCGGGGACACGGCAATATTTGCAAGACTCAACCTTCACACCACCACTAATAAAGGTACGGATATCGTGGAATTCTTGCATGGTAGAACCATAAAGGCCACTGGCATCGATGTAGGCCGAAGCGACATTCATTTGTTCACGTTGATCTAAAACGAAAAAACGAACAATTCAATAAAATGTAACAAACAACAATTGTTTTTTGTTTATAACTCACGTTTATTACATGTCTCAGCATCATAGCCCGGCGCTGAACGTCTATACTCCTTGCAGTCTTCACCTGATCTCACATAACATTGTTCAATTTCATGAGGGTTACGTTCCAAACTCTTGCGACAACATTTACCATCAATAGGCAATTGACTAACTTCGTACAAATCATTAGCCAAAAGTTGACCCCAGGCGGGTAACATAGCTGTGATGTGTGGATGTCTCAGATCACCATCAATGTGTTTTTGCAATTGTTCAATGACAAATTCAGCATCAGGCAATGCATGTCTACCATGTGATGTCCGTGGAAGACTAACACCATCAGCATAATTAGCCGATAGGAGGCGCATGAAAATATCACCTCTTGCACCCCATTTACGATGTGACACATTGTTACATTCGCCGGTGGGTAAACGATATTTACTTGGTGGACAAACATCAAAACCCTTAGCGCCATCAGCGTCTTCGCCATTGCATGAGGTAAGCGTACGCGCCCTCTCCAATTGTAAAGCTTTTAGAGCATTATCTTCGAGATCCTCGGGGGTACGCAGCAGGTATGCCGGTGAACTTAAGCACCTAAAATGAGATAAGATAACAATGACAAATTAATTTCAATTCTATTTCAAACCAATTTAGGATTAAAGTTTTATATATTTTTCGAAGGATTGACAAAGTTTTTTAGATTGTTAGATGTTTATAGACCGCTAACCCTTTAATAAGGCCTTCAAGGACTATCGGATAATAAGAATTAAATTTATTAATGTTTATGGTTGTCATTGTAATTTACTCTATAGACTTTTCAGATGCAGACAGTACACTTCTTAGGGTGAGTATTTGGGGCGGAGGTACAACAGATGGTGTCTAAGCTGGATGTAAATCATTCAGAAGTATTCTCGAAATTTCATTACATGCCTTAACGCCATCTATGTATATGACGTATTCAACATTCCTGTTATGTGATTAAAACTGATGAGCATACTTTTAGGTTAGTTTATACATTTTTGTGTTCTTCGATTTATTGAATTGTGTGATTGACTTAACAAGGTATTTTCATGCCTTGTCTTCGTAGAATCATAATAAGAAAGGTGCCAAGGTCTTTCCAAAAGCTATGAAAGTCGCCTAAAGTGCGCAATGTTCTTATAGCGTCATCTATACTTCATATTAAGGATTGATAGTGAACGTGTTGTCTGAGAAATAAAGATTTATGGGCGTATTTATAGGCATATTATTGAAATGAAAATCCTGTCGTATCACGAGGGGAGGTGAGGTTTTGTAAATTCTGACTTTTAATTATATCTTAGTAGTAGTGTAAAAAATCTCGTACCTGTCGGACTTTTATCAACCAGTTGATAAAATGGTTGATAATAAAGAGATTATTTTTAAACTGACTATAAACTGGTTTAAAAGTCATCTTAAGACCAACCACTTTGAACAGGAAAAAATGTCGACAATTGCCCATTTGTGCACTACTTTCCAACTAACTTAAATTGGTTGAAAAGTCATTTAGAGATCAACCACTTTGGAAACAAGAACATATACCTTCTACAAAGTATTGGTGCATGCCGAAAAAATAAGGCGAAAATGTTTAAATAATTCAAATTTCTATTTTCTTAATAACCTTCAGATAAATGCAGCATTCAATAATAGAAGCTAGTGTTAATGGACTGAACATATTATTCATATTGTTCAGGTTTAAAAAAGGAACACGAAGGAAATATACAAATTTGCCCCCTTTCTTCTCTCTAACAAAACATAACAGGGAGAGAGAGAGAGAATATGAAAAGACAAAGTCATAAAAACACACAAAAACAAAAATTGCTTTCTTTTTTCACATTGTCATTTAAACTGACTACAAATAGGCTAAAAAGTTAGTTTATAATCAGTTGAAAAGTAATCTAGCGATGGACAATGCTGACTTGTAAAAATAGTCAGTTCGTACAAGAGAAAATAATCGATAAAAAGTCGGTTATGTTTACAAAAAGAGATAGTTTTAAGTTAACTTTCTGTCCCTGCAGGTGTACTGGTGTGAATGTAATAGTAATAGTTAAAACAAATCAATCGTCTATGTCGATAGGTAAAAAAACACTAACAATGTGTGGTAGACCTAAGTCCTAATTTAAAATTAAATTAATTTAATTAAATTTGAATGTTTAATTAAATTTTACTTTTTTTGCTTTAATTTTTTGTTTGTTTTTAATTTGTTTTAATTTTTAAATTAATTTTAAATATATGCCGCATTTTCGTATGTGCAAAAGAAGTTGTGGAAGTGTGGATCATAAATTTTTACGCGTTTATCAAAAGTGGCGCCCAGTACTAGCAAAATAATTTGAAAGTCAATAAAAAAATTCGAAAATTTTGTTATGGACTGCATCCTATCCTATCCTTTACTATCCTGAAAAAAGCTGTGCTAAACGATTAGTAAAAATGACATGCTTAATAACTGGAATGGACTACATCTTGTGGGTGACACGCTCTTGTAAAAAGCATGAGAGAAAATGCATAATTTGATGTCATTGCAGATCATTTGTACTTACGATATCACTGCATCGTTGGAAGCAAACTTTTTCTTGAGATTATTCCACAAACAGACCAAATTAAAACAGTCAACACCAAAAACATAATTTTTCGTTATTTGAATACCATTTGGGCGGAGGTTTTGGAACGTTCGGTTCATCATCGAGAGAAGTATAAAGAATGAAATTGTTGATTTGTAACAAATACAACAAAGACTACTAACAATTATAGTGAGAGAGTTGTGTGAAAGAGTAGTCTTAAATATTGGGTCATTTTGGGATCCATATGTCAGGAAATATTGACTTCCCTTAGAAAAAAATACAAAGCAGTGGTAACGGTCACAACGACTACCCGCTTTTAAAATTTCAATATTATCCGAGAAGAGGCCTTAAACTGAATTTCAGCGCTAAATTGTTGGACTTTGGTGGATTCATATAGCTTATCTTGGAAATTGATATGATATTGATCATTTTCGTTGGTCACGGTAGGACTTTTTTGAAATTGTATGCGTTTGTCATTATGTCAGGAAGGACGGGCGGACTTGTACACCAAATAATCAGACGATGAAAATTTAAAAGCAATCCTCAAATAGCCCTTAAACCGCACTGAAGCGAAATTTTAAACTATTGCGAGAGCAGACAATATTGTAGGCCTTTAAAAAATATTATGATGTGCAAAGGTTGGACCAATACCAGTCACTTCTGTCGATAATAATCGTGCGCATCAGCCATTATCTATGGAGGTTGACCGATAGGGCACATCTTCTACTTTGATTTATAAAGGGCAAAGCTTGAGCGTAATCGGTTAATTCGTTTAGGAGTTATCGTGTGCACCAGCCAGACAAGCGAATGGACTAGAGCTGGCAAAAAATCGATGGCACTATCGATAATATCGATTATTATTTAAAAATTCAATAGTTTTGCCTATCGATATTATCGGAATAAAAAACCCTAACCTGAAATCCATTGAAATAAATAGAAATTTCGCTGATTTTCGGTTATGTGTGTGTAAGAAAGTAAGTCCGTAGTCACACGTACACATTTTTCGGTAAAATAAAATGTATATTATATATTTTTTTAATTTTTTATAAAATAAAATCAGTTGTATATTCTCCTTTACATTTATGTGAACTACTTTTGCATAATTTCAAAAAAATCATTTACATTTCCGCCATTTTCATCTTCAAATTAATGGTGTTGACTACTTAACGATAATATCGATATTTTAAAACATTGTATCGAAAATATCTAATGTTGGGAATATCGATGGTTTGCCAGCTCTAGAATGGACAGGGTTAAATGGACTCCAAATTTTCTGAAACGGATTTAGGCCATTATTTCGATGATGCAAATTTTTGATTATATAATAGTGTAGGTACGCCTTGTTAGCGGTATAGAAAGGTCCCAACAAAAAAAAAAAAAAAAAAAAAACAAGTAAAAAAGCATTAAGTTCGGCCGGGCCGAACTTTTCATACCCTCCACCATAAAATATTCATTCCTGTCCCCAACTTTAAGTGAGTACGTTAAAATGTCAAATAATGTACATAAAATGCTTCATTCGGGAGGCCCTTTTTTATGGTGCCTATATCTAACTGTTGACAATTTTTGGTGGGCTAAAAATTGGGAGGTAATGTTATATAGGGGTTATAATAAAACTTGGGTCTATGTTGACAGTTTTTGATGGGAGCTTTTAATGTCAAATAACTCCTAATTCGGTTAAAAAATTTAGCTAGAATCCTCAAAATATCGAAAATCGGTACATAACGTGGGAACTTTTAAATTCCAAATTACAGAAAGTTCGTCCAAAAAATAAAGCTAAGGTACGGAAAATCGGGAGGTTTGTTTTGTTATATAAGTTTAGTTACACTTAAGAACCCTAAATGTCAAATTATAGCTATATCGGTCTGAAAATTTAGCTAAAAACGTCAAAATACCGTAAATCGGGGGGTACCGTTATATGGGGGCTATACCAAAACGTGGACCTATGTCCACAACTTTTGTTATATAAGTTTATTGATACTTAAGAACCCTAAATGTCAAATTATAGCTACATCGGTTTAATAATGTAGCTAAAAACGTCAAAATACTGTATATCGGGTGGTACCGTTATATGGGGGCTATAACAAAACGTGGACCTATGTCCACAACTTTTGTTATATATGTTTATTGATACATAAGAACCCTAAATGTCAAATTATAGCTAAATCGGTCTAAAAATGTAGCTAAAAACGTCAAAATACCGCAAATCGGGGGGTACCGTTATATGGAGACTATACCAAAACGTGGACCTATGTCCACAAGTTTTGTTATATATGTTTATTGACACTTAAGAACCCTAAATGTCAAATTATAGCTACATCGGTCTGAAAATGTAGCTAAAAACGTCAAAATACCGTAAATCGGGGGGTACCGTTATATGGGGGCTACACCAAAACGTGGACCTATGTCCACAACTTTTGTTATATAAGTTTATTGACATTTAAGAACCCTAAATGTCAAATTATAGCTACATCGGTCTGATAATGTAGCTAAAAACGTCAAAATACCGTAAATCGGGGGGTACCGTTATATGGGGGCTATACCAAAACGTGGACCGATATAGCCCATCATCGAACTTGACCTGCCTGCAAACAAAAGACGCATTTTCCCAAAATTTCAGCGTCCTATCTCCATTTTTGTGGATGCTAGAGTGATTACCACAGACGGACGGACGGACGGACGGACGGACGGACGTGCTCAGATCGACTTAGAATTTTACCCTGATCAAGAATATATATACTTTATAGGGTCGCAAATGAGTATTTCAATGCGTTACAAACGGAAAAACAAACTTAATATACCCTCCATACTATGGTGGAGGGTATAAAAAAACAAAATAGGCTCCAATAGCTTTCTTGTTTTCGTTTTGTGGTGTTATTTAATGGAAACTTTTTCTGAACGCTGTATTTTTCACGTGTGTCCCACCAAATGTGCGAGAAGAAGTGGCCAAAAAATTTTGCGGAGAAATCCAACTCTCACTGACAGATAAAGACAAAATTTAGAGTTAAGTACTGGAGAAAGGATCAGAGTGGTCCATTTTCGAACTTGGTGTATGTTGGCAAGTTATATTTTCAGGTCCAGAATTGGGTAGGAATCGAGATATTCCTTTGAGAGTTATCGTGCTCACCAATCATTTCAGTTTGCGGTGGTAGGGTTTTCAGGGTTGAACTATCAGGCCAGTATCTACGGAAGAATAAAATTTGCCACGATCGTATACATTCCTTCTTTTTCTGGGGGGAAATGTTGAGCGGACTACAATGACATTTTGGCTGATAGTGTAGAGTTTTGAGAATTATGGACTTCCTCGAAAAAATTATATAAGTATAATTAAGCCACAAATACTTCTTGATTTATAAATTTCAACACAATTCGGGAAGGGGTCATACACGTTTTCATGCATAAATAAGTAAAAACTCCGTTAAATTTGGCAGCACCGAACTTTTTATACCCTCCACCATGTGCGCACAAAGAATATCGCTTTCTTTTAAACAATGTTTATTACCAATGAGACATCGATGTTTTTTACGCATTCACAATCCAAAATACCATGATGCAGTCTTTCCATTTGGGCGATGCGTGTGCAACCTTCAAAATATCTGGAGGTACTTTCATATTGGAAACATACCAAAATATGAACATTGATTATTTTCTTCTTGGAGCTTTTCTACACTATGAGAATCCAAAATACCATGTTACAGTCACTACAGTAGAATAATCCTTTAAAAGATTTCACATCGAACTGTGTCGTAGTACTTTCCAATCTGAGTAACTCAATACTATTATCTATAAAACTGCATCTATACCAGCGTCGCCCATAATATTTCCATCAATACTACGTCATATGTGTATGCATGGGTGAAAAAAACAACAACCACATGATATTCATCGTTTGTTTATTTACACGTACACTGTACGTGAGAGAGAGAAGCAAATGCAAAAACAACTCAGTGGGCGCCCTCACTATACTTCTTTGCAAAGACAGCGCGACCCTGATCTATACCCACTATTCTCTGTTGGCTTGTCTTATGTCCACATCGGATAATAAATATAAAATTTCAGTTAATTCGTTAGAATCATTTGGCTAAAATCTTCAAAATACCGAATATCGGGAGGTACCTGTCTATAGGGGCTTTGTAAAAACGTGAATATACGAGGGCAGCTCGATAACATTCTGCGTGCTGCAAGGCGCCATTTTAATTTTTTTTTTGTGGAAAGTTTGACCGTTTTTAGCCTAAACGTACTCGGGACAGTTTGATATACGATCATGTGTTATGTTGTTTACAGTGACTTAAAAAATCACTTTGCAAAAAAAAAAATTAATTTACTTGTGAACATTTTCTTCCATCATATTTCACAATTTTCGACGTGGATAATCACGGCAAGAGTGCATCGATCAAATTAAATATGTCGATAAAGGAATATCTTATAGCACTATAAAAAAATGGTTTAATGAATTCTATAGTGGCCGAGACTCGCTAAAAATGAAGGTCGTGAGGGTTGTCCAAAAACGGCCGTTGTGCCAGAAGAAAATTAAGCCGAGCGTGAGCGTATAATGTAAGATCGCCATGTTATATACCGTGATATAGCGGTACAATTCTTCTACCATTTGATATTGAACAATTTGACAATCGCCATTTTTTTTATTGCAAAGAAATTGCAATTAAATACAGACGAATCTTGGATCAATGAGTATGAGCCCGAAACAAAACACCAAGCGACTGTGGGGGTCATCGAAGGCGAGTCAAATCCAACGAAAGTTGTTCTTGGAAGAAGCACTTTGAAGCAAATGGTCGCCTGTTGCTTTGGCTAAAATTACCATGTGGGTACTATACGGCTTGATGTTAATTCTGAGTGGTATACTACAATTTGTTTGCCTGAAGTCTCCTGAGAAATTCGTAAAACAAACAAGAGAAGACGAATCATTGTGCACCATCCCAGCAAAAATTTGGATCCGGTAGTCATTACGTAACCCCTTACAAAGTAATATAAACAAGCTTCTTTTCGCATTACAAGTAATCTGAAGAGTAAAGGGTTACTTCTTAAAAAATTTACAAGGTAAACCTACTTACTTTACTCCTCACTAAGTAATGACGACGGTGGCACAGTGAGTGTGTGTCCGACTATAAATCCTACGGTTGTGTGTTCAAAGCTCACCGTCGGCACGCGAGTTTTTTTAATTAAAAAATAACAGTTCGTGATGCACATGTGTACTGCACATTTAAGTTCTTAAGCAACCCTTAATATTCGTGTGCGTGGCATAGTGTGTAGTGTCTTTGGCTAGAAATCAGAGGGTTCGTGGGTTCAATTCGGCAGACAGCAAAATAAAATAAAGTAAAATAAAATTAAGAAGTGTGATGAAATTAAAAACAAATTCTCTACATCAACTGTTCTAAAAATAGATTTTTTTCACCTTACTTTTCAACTTCTAGTGGCCACAGAATAACTAGTTATTCTAGTGGTCATAAAATAACTACGAACTGAGTGCGACATGCCCTTGTAAAAATAATGGGGAAGGAAGGAGGTTTGAGAGTAGTTACGGCTGCCAAAAATCCCTTACGAAACCCATGATTTTGGGAGGACTTTTTTTGCTGGGATGACAATGCGAGCTCCCACATATTGATTCAAACCAGCGCTTATTTGACCGGACAAAACATGAAATTGAGGTGTCATCTGATGTACAGTCCTGACTTGGAACCCAAATGCTGCTAAATCGTGCTGGAGAATACTTTAAAAACTGTTAAACCATTTTTGATGATAAATATTCGCGTTTTCATTATTAGGCCAGCAACTTTACTAGTTCCCCTCGTAAGGTATATATTTCACTTAATTATTTAATGTAAAAATACTTATCTCATCTGTCAGTAGATGGTCATTTGCCTCGATAAATCAGCTCAACAAAGGTTCTGGTGTAGTGCAGTGGCCCAGCAAAATGTTTGCAGTTAAATCATATGCAGTTAAATCATATGTACAAGTGATCTGGAAGTGCATAAAATTATGCATTTTCACTCATGATTTTTACAAGAGCATGACAGCTGAAAGATGCACTCCATTAGCACCGCATTTTAACTAACCCTTCTGCACTGCATTTTAACTATCCCTTTGGACACGATTTTAACTAACCCTTTAGGGTAGAATAGGATGCAGTCCAATTTGCATCCAAAGTACGTGTTTTGATGCAGTGCTTTGGATTGAATTTAAAGGCACTCTTCGGATTGTGTTTTAATGCAGTTCAAATATGCAATAAAGATGCAAGGTATGGCAAACTATCCCAAAATAAATAAAAAGAATTTATTCTTTGTGTAAAACAAGAATAATATGAACTATATTAAATTAACACAGATTATGAAATTTCTTCATTAAAGTCAATCGCAACTGAGTTTGTTTCGTCCGCTCTCCATTTAATCCAAGCTGAAATGTTTTTGCTTCATCTGCTAAAGGGGTTCTTGTATTGTCTTCCCATCATCACTTGAGATTTCGACAAGTACTCCAACAGCGCTTCATTAGGAAATTTTCTTCTCGTGAGTTACCGTAAAAGTGTTCCCAACTTTTGGTTATTTTTTTATTTTATAAACAAATTTTAGAAATTGATGCCCACTTTTTCTATCTTTGAAAAAAATGCTGTAGTTGTATGTATTTACAAATTGACTTGCTTGCTAGGGATCACTAAGCAACTCCTTGTAAAATGTATCGAACGGAGTGCCTATTTCACGACTCCCTTGAACTGCATCCAGATGCAATTTAAATGTGAGAAATGGATGTAATTCATTGGATCGCATCCGAATGCGGTTAAAATGTAAGGAATGGAGTGTCTCTTTCACGACTCCGTTTGAACTGCATCAAAACATGCCGTGAAAGAACTAGTCTACATTGTACTACTTCCAATTTATTTTGCTGCGTGCCTATTGGGCAAGGATTGATTGCGGTACAGCACAGTGATTCCGCCCGTGGACAAAAGTCGAAAAATTGATGGCGACAAATTTGATTGCGATTGAAAAAAATATTCAAATTTTTAACATCAAGCATTATTTTTGTAAATTTACAGCGGCTATATGCCAAGTTAAGTCGAAGATGTTGTGATTTGTATGTGAGGTCTTAAAAACGAAAAATACATCCTCAAAGCATTCGTAGGTTATGAGTAAAATTATAAAAAGAAATTTAGAGGTAAATGTACAATTTTCAAAATAAAACTTATAGGTGATGACATTTACACTATTTTAACGAAAAACAAATTCAAATAGAAAACGAATTCTAACTTCATTATAATAATTTCTTTTTAAGTGAATTTTTCTGCTATTTTAATATAATTACTATTAATTTATGTTGAGTTTTACTAATATTGTAAGCATTTGTGAGCCTCAATTTTTTTTAAATGCAGCGGATAGTCTCTAGTTTACGAATACAAAATTCCAGCTGCCTTTATCTGCCACCCGCTAATTTATTCCTCTTATACCACGCCTGTAAAATCGTCAAAATTCCGAAAATCGGGAGGTACGTTTATAGGAGGGCTATACCTAAACGTAGACCGATAATGACAATTTTTGCATTTTATTTTTTATTTGGTTCACTCAGAACTCAAAATGCCAAATTACAACCAAATCGGTTGGAAAATGTGGGTAAAATCGCCAAAATTTTGAAAATCGGGAGGTACGTTTATATGGAGGCTACACCTAAACGTAGACCGATGTTGACCATTTATTGCATGGAGGTAGTTGGTTCACTCAGAACTCAAATGCCAAATTGCAGCAAAATCAGTTGGAAAATTTCGCAAAAAATTGTCAAAATACCTAAAATCTGAGGGTACATTTATATGGAGGCTATACCTAAACTTGGACCTATATTGAATACTTTTTGCAAGGAGGTAGTTTATTCACTCAGAATTTCAAATGCAATAACATCCAAATCGGTTGGTAAATTTGCCAAAATACTAAAAATCGGGCGGTACCTTTTATGGGAGCTATACCCAAATATGGACCTACATCCACTAAAAATGGTTTTCTATCTTTTTGGCTTGTTATAAACCTACGTTTAAAATTTGGAGGCGGTAGCTCGATTAGAACTATTTTTGGCACTCTTTTCCATATAAGTGGGACCACCGTGTACCGGTCCGTACACACGGCAACTACAAACCTACCAAACTAACATTAATTAATGTTCTCGCTGGAGTTGATTTTTGCGGTCAAAGATTTTTGCAAGTGAAAAAGAATGCCGAAGATTCGAACCCACAAAACCACCACATTATGCGACGTGGTTTCCCTGTTGGATAACAAATTAACTCCAAAATCAAAAATCAGAAAAACGAAGGTTTCTATATTTACTACATTTTATTTTTGTTTTCTCTCTGTCTCGTATAAGCCTCATCAAATGCCCGCGTTTCCGGGAAAGAACAAAGCCTGCAATTCCCAAACCCTTTAAATTATATATTAATTCCTTATAATACAAACACTAGGTGGGTGGTAACAAATTGTAAGTAACTTTGAAGCAGATAACAAATTCAACGGATGAGAATGAAAATTAAATAAATGAAAAAAAAAATCCGGACATAAATTAAGTAATCTACATTCATAGTCATTAGGGAAATATATCTGCCAGAAACCAGCCTGATATTTTCTTATTTGTTTTAAACAATGTTTACCAATTTCGTATTAAAAGTAGTGATGTACGTAATTTCCAATTTATCGTAAAATTTAGTTAGAAATTTTTCTGTAAACAGATTGCAAAAAGATAACCTCCTCCATACTCAAATAACAACAGCATTAGGATTGTAATTTATTCATTCTGCTATCGTTGGGAAAATTGCATATTAGTTAAAGCTATTCTTTATCTCAGCTTAATTTGTTCTGCTCATTCTCGTTGCTGTTCATTCATTGATAATTAAAAACTAATTTTCAAAATATGAATACATTAAAACTTGAATGGAAATTATAACAAAAATTGTTAAAATTTGTTTATAAAACTCGTGCTTTATAAACGTGAAGTGCAACAGATAAACAGGAAAGTAGTCAAATGTAGTGAAATATAGTCCAAGAATTGCTAATGACACTTCTATGAAAGCAAGGTCATAAACAAAAGGGTCTAATTGTAGGCATAACTTTTTTTTACTGGTGACTCCGGTTTTCTGTAAAGCTAGGAACAACTTTTTTTGCAATTTCGTAAAACCTTAGTTATGTGAGTTGTTATAAAAATTAACCCTTATATAGGTGGTAAATTTGCACTTGACATTAAAATTTCCCTTGGTTAATTTTAATTTTAGGATTAGGCAAACAAAGTTGTTTCAACAGTACCTACCCAAATCCATGCCTTTTTGGCACACTAATTATAGCCTTAAACATTTCGAATTATTATTTGCAACGTTTCTTTGCTCAAAATTTGTTAACACCTTAGATAAATTTGAGTCTGCCTCGAGTGCTAAATATTTCATAAAATATGTTGCTCACTCTGTGTTAAAAAAACATCATAATAATGATATCATAAATAATAACAATGCCCCAAATAAGTACTATTATTATGATTATTTACGGTAAACTGGGCTACATAAGCAACATTATTAGACTTTGTACTCGTTAAGTTAGATAGAGGTGTTGTGGGGCATATGTTTTTTCTCTTTTCATTAAGCGGGAATATATTTTTTAGCAACACAAAAAGTTTGGGGTATTGGATTACAAAGGTGTTTTTGTGTCTTAAGTCTTTCGTTTGCTGAGGCAACAAAGTAAATTGTTTGCCTATTATATCTGTATATTTGTGATTACTCATAAATCATTTATAGATTTTGATTTAAACTAAATGTACGTTTAAATTGCCGATTTATGTTGCTAAATAAGTTATTAGAGAATTATTTGCGAGATATTGTATGAAATTTAATATTTTTTGATTGGGAGTGAAGTCAGGATGAATGAGTTGCCTACTAAGACAAATATTTGTTTAGTGCTTTATTGATTGAGGTATGGGGTGTATAATAAAGGATGAGTGTGAAGATAGAGGGATATTATAGGAGTCTATTTATATTCTATAATAGGGATATATCAATCGAATAGAGATACAAATTCCACATTAAAATAAAAAATCGTATATATAGTAAACGTTACACTACTTAAATTTACTAAAAATACTTCTGTAGCCTTATTTGTAATTCAATGATGTCCACATACAGTTCATGTTACCCTCGGAGGCAACTAAACAAGCTGCAGTATATGCCATACAAAGTGCGTAAAGCGGAAAATCTGTCCTTCTTTTTCGAACTTAACCCAACATATCATTAACAATTGGTAAGGAAATATTCGCAAAACCAAGTTAACAAATAATATAAAACCCATTGAAATTGTAACTGCAAAACCGCACAAAAAACAATTGACTTCCTAACCAAATCAACCAGCCCAAAAACTATTCAACCACAAGCCAGAAGAAGTTGAATGCCATATTGCAAAATATTTAATGATGGATCACCGAGAACTCCACAAACAAATTTGAATGACATTGACAAAAGAGGAAAATTACAACGAAACAAAAATTACTTTTTTAAAGTTGGTTTTAGGTCGATAATGTAAAAAATATCATTAATTTTCTTTAGGTCGTTGACGAAATAACCAGAAAAAAATTTATTCAAAATTGCATACTATGGTAAATTTTACATAAGTGCAAAGAGGTAATCATTAATATAAAAATTCAAACTCAGTTGGCCATTGACAACAATTTGACGAACCATTAGAAACTTCTTTATGTTCAAACACAACACTGGAACATTAATCATATTCTTTTGTTCTATTACAAAATCAGCCAAGCATTGCATGAGTGCGTGTTTGAAAAACAAAAAAACATATTTTGCATAGATGTAAAAAATAAACTGTTGAAACAAATGGAGAAAAAAACCAGTAAGGAAAGGATCAAAGTCCACCACTGTGAATTTGAATTTCATCAATATTGGACAGATATAGGGTGTTTGGTGCAGCAAATGGGTCAAATCGGGCGGAAACGTATATGGAAGCTATATCCAAATCTGAACCGATTTCGATATAATTTGGCACATTTATTTTTAGATCGACTTCAGTCACACATTCTAAATTTCATCGCAATCAGATACATATAGCGTGTTTGGTGCAGCAAATACTTAAAATCGGACGAAAATATATATGGGAGCTATATCCAAATCTTAACCCATTTCGATATAATTTCGTACATTTATTTCCAAACCGAATTCAGTCGCAAATTTCATTGAAATCGGACATATATACTGTGTTAGAGGCAGCAACTATGTAAAATCGGCCGAAAATATATATGGGACCTATATCCAAATATGAACCGATTTAGATATAATTTGGTACATTTATTTCTAGACCGAATTTAGTCACGCATCTAACATTTCATCGCAATCAAACATATATAGTGTGTTTGGTGCAGCAAATACCTGAAATCGGCCGAAAATATATATGGGAGCTATATCCAAATCTGAACCGATTTTCATGAAAAGCAATGGCGTTCTTCCTATGGCAAAAAAATGATATTCCCCAATTTTCAGCTGAATCGGACAATAAATGCGACCTGTACGTTGCGAATGGACGGACAGGGATAAATCTACTCAAAAGAAACTATGGGTCTATTTCGTTTCCTTTATGTTACATACAAATGCACTAAGACATAATACCCCTTACCGCATTGTGGTGCAGGGTATAGTGACTAGGAAATGAGGCGTAAAGTAGGGGATGACAAATATCCAGCGACATAGTAACCAGGAATGGTCCAAATGACAACTTTTTACGAGTGTGTCTGAAGTTGACGGGAAAATTATATTTAAATTCCCGCTAACTTTATTGGGTTGATTCCATAAATAAATAAACAGGAGCTGTAGCAGCAGTGTTGCAAAAAGAAAGGCCAGGCAGAGAACAATTTTATAGAAAAATAGGCAGTGAACTCTTTGCGTGTGTAGAGTTATGAAATATCAACACCTAAGAACACGATACATTTTTCTTATCCCCTTTTATCTCGGATGCAAATATACCTGTTGAGTCAATAGCCTTGTAGATGATATTTTCGAAACCACCAACAGGTTTGTTATGTATCGTTTGAGATCTTCGGGTCCGAAGTTTTCTGGCCTAAGCTTAAATTAAAACAAACATGGTTAATCGGACTTGATGTGATTTTCTTCACCAAGGTGTTTGCAATATCATTCAGCATTTTTCATTTCACCAATTCGGAGAAAAGATTCGTTCGATCGAGTTGAGTCTTGACATATATATTTCCTCGATTTGTCTCATATAGTTGAACTTCAGTACAATTACCTTCTCTGTTATCTACGACGGCCTTTCCGATGTCAAATACAGTCTCCCTTAATATGCTCGTTTGTAGCTGATTTCATTATTTTGTTTGTCAGTGGTGTTGGTGAATTCTTCAGTTTATCCACTTTAGCTTTCTAGGAGGCCATCGGTTGTTTCTGCCCTTTCGGCGTCCACGTCTTCATAAGTTTGTGTCATCTTAGAGACCTTCCGGGGTTCTTTCCTATATTCAACTAATGAATAAATGGTCTACTCTAGGACAGTGGTCTGCCCTATCTTATTTATTTCAAATATTTATTATAATAAAAATTACAATAAAATTATATAAAAAAATAGCACTAGCATCTAAGGCTATCGGCTAATGACAGTGGTCTGCCCTATCTTGACCAATGGTTGCCTGGTTTGGCGGCATGCCTTAAGTAATGGCATTGAATACTGTACTGATTATGCAGCCCCTGAATATTCTAGTTCTGTATCAACCTTCGTTACAGCGGATAGGTAGCACGATTGGGTTAAGTCTACAACTTTAGATTTCTAAGAAGCGTACGTAATAATCCTTGATAAGGAAACCTATCCATTTTCACTTATGGGTCGAATAGGGAAGAAGACACGGGAGCTAGTGTATATTGTGAAGTATTATAGTATACATTTAACGAGAATCGCAATGTTTTTCAGGCAGAGGTCTTTGCGGTGTTGAAAGCCTTATTTCTAAGAGTGGCTGTGACAGACTTTGGTCTAAAGGCATTGGGGTCTTCTTCTGTTAAATCTAGGACTGTTCAAAATTGTGTGAATTTGGAAAATTGCATCTTATAAACTTGTGGTAAGGCTGTTAAATTTTGTTGGGTACCAGGGTATTGCAATTTTGAGGGAAATGAAACAGTTGATGAACTACCAAGAAGAGGTTCCCAGTTCCCTGACCTTCAAGTGGTGGCCTGAATCAAGCCATCCCTCAACAAACTCAAAAAAGTATACGTAGAGAAACCCGTAAAGATCTGGCAAAACGAACCTGGATGCAAGGTATCGAATTCAATCTGGACTCTCTCTCACTTCGCAAGGCAGCGATCAGAATTGCTGTAGATGTCACTGCTGCATAATCTATGACTAGTAAGTGGGAGGAAAACAACTACTGCAAGATGTAAAAGAGACTGAAACCATCGAGTACCTTCTCTGCCGGTGTGATAGTCTGACTAAGAAAAGACACAGATTGTTTGGTGTCCATGAGATTAAATCTTTCCCTTTCTTCTTTTCTATAGATCCTGCGGCCGTGTTAAGATATTGTAGGAGCCTTAAGTAGCAATGGGCGGGATATCCCGGACTTAATAAGTTCAAAGAATCAAATAATCCTACCTCTCTACTCGCCCGTTTCTCATTCCCATTACACTCTACAACAAAATTCAACTTTTTTTAATATTACAAGAAATCCTGAAGGATTTCCTGCGTTTTGAAAGTTTACGTCGGGAAATACCCTAAATTCGGGGGGAATTCCTCCTATTTCTACATATTTGGAAAAATTAGAGCTAGAATTCCTTGCAATCCTCTTGTTTTAGACATATAGTGTCGTTTGCAATATTACTGCCAACAATGTGCTTTAGTGTACAAGGCGGATGTACATACCATTGCACCACGGTGGCACCCCTAATGTTTATACCCTCGATATCCTAAAAACTGAGGGTATAAGAAAATAAATAACATTTCTTTGTATCAGCCAAGTTGCAGCAAAGGGGAAATTTAACACAGATAGCTCAAGCCTACTCCGATAACACTATGCAACAATGAAAATGCAAACAACTTCTAGTATGCATTTTTTAAAAGTACATATTGAGACTAAAAAACCCTTTTATGTTTTTGTCCTGTCAGATAAAGTTCGGATTTTATAGCCTCATCTAAACCTGGCTAAAAATACAGTTTTTTGAATTTATCGGGCCTTTATCTCAGGATAGAAATTTGGCTTTGCAGTCTTTGGCAATATTGTAGCCCTGAACTAATAAAACTTATCGTTTGAACAGACTACATAAGAAAAACTCCATCTAGGGCATCAACATCGATAAAATATTGAAAATTGTACATAACTGCAGAAATTCTGGGCAGTATCAGCTAAACTATTGAGAGTTGAGCCAAGTAACCTTTTGCAAAAATCTTCTAAATAATGTTCACAGCAATTCTTTAGAACATTATGAAACTCTTAAACGCATACTTCATGTCGTTTCAGCGGTACTTTGTATCAAATCTTTTAAAACACGTATTTCAAACATAGTTCACAGCAACACGTTATTCTCGCATTTCTGGTTTCACCATATTATTGAGATATTTATTAAATCTTCGTTGAAAAATATACTGAAGACAACGTGATAGAGGCATTTTACCACAATTGCATGTTCTGAAGAGTTGTGTATTGCATTCCAGCGAATATTTTATGGAAATTTTCAATATATTATAAAATTTGAGGCAATAAATGAAGTTTTTCGAGTTCATTATTTCTCCAAATATTTTATTCTTGCCCTTATCTACAAATTTACTTCGGAGGTCATATGAAGATTTGCATAGGTTTCAGAGATATAGCCAAGAATTGCTTTAAAAGTCAATATTTAACCATGTTTAGATGGGGCCATAAAATCCAAGCTGGATCTGGCATAACAAACCCCAACTAGGGTTTTCGTCGTTTGGGTCATTACTTTCAAAAAATCCTCAGCTCAAATTGTTTGCACAAGATTACCATAAAAATGTTGCACAGTGTAAACATACCAAACTTACCAACACGGAACTCCGTGACCCGATAATGTAAAAGAACAGTGTCAAATAATAGCCTACTCTTGGCCGCAATCAGGAGTGTCATACAGGACAACGCTGCAACACGAAGTTCCAATGTGTAAAGGAGTTACAATGATGTCTGAAAGTTTTACCAGAGTGGAAAATACGAGACTGAAGTTTTTGGTGCAGGTGCATTCATTTGCAAAGATGATTAGAATGGGTTTTTGGATAGCCAAGCGAGTATCAGAATGGACCACTTTATGAAGATATTGGATTTTGGCAGGCGATGAAGATACCCCAGATCAAATCGCAAACGACGGCACTGAATGTATAACTCCTAGCTATAACAGCAGGCCTTTCGGATGAAAAAATAAGGCACCAGAATTCTGAATGGTGAAGAGGTGTATGCACCAGTTGCATAGGAAAATTGTTTTTTGCAAGAACGTATACCCAGCTTATAAGTGTTATTGAGCGTATCGCGTGAACGACTAAAATCTCTATTTATAGGAATAATGGGCAATGGTTAGCACAGCCGCCTTGCTGATAGTTTGCTCAGATTCCATTTCCTGACCAGACAATATTGCATTTCGAACCGTGGGAAGAAGTACCTCTGAGCATAATGTAGGCAACATTTCCTGAGTATATAAGCAATGTAAAACTTCTCTACAGGTGGTGCCTTAAGACACGTCGTTCGGACTCGGCTATCTAAAGTAATTCCCCTATCATTGAGCTAATACAAATTGGGTTGTACTATTTCATATGAGAAAATGGTCTCTTGAATCATAGCGTCATATCAATGAGCAGATGACATCGACATAATAGGTCGATCAAAGCGTGTCGCGACAGCCACCTTTGAAAAGTTGAAAATAAGGTTTTTATAAGTGGTTCTAGCAGTAAACGTCGGTGAGTCTCTGTTCAGAGACTCATAGTGAAATTTGATTTGTAACATTTCTTTTTTGACACTATCCTCAAGTAGTGAAGTATTTTGGGAGATTTGGACTCCGTATGGAAACATTCAAAATTAACATTAAAAAATGCAAACAAATAATTTCTATCTTTAATATATAAAATTCTAGTGTTATTTTCATAAAAAGTATTATACCTAGTTAAGTAGTTTATTCTAAAACTTGTAGTGAAATTTTCTTCTTTTGGTACTATTTGTCTAAAACTGAGTTTGATTTTACTTTCATGCATCATTTCGAAAAATTAACGAAATAAATTTCAATATTTTTTTATTTTGTTGACAAAATTGTAAAAGGTATTTAAAGCGTTTTTGGAAATAGGGACCAAAAATATCACTTTGATGACTCGCTTGATGTTTTCTCGCATTGTTGGCAGTCGTTTTGTCGTTTGCAATATTACTGCCAACAATGCGAGAAAACATCAAGCGAGTCATCAAAGTGAAGAAAGATGCCCAAATGTCTCCTCTTTCAGCCCATATATACTTTTGTACCCGTCCCGTTCCGTCCGTTTAACACTTTTTTCAATTTATTGAAATTACATGGGTAAAAATGTGTGTTTTTCTATACTGTTTCCATATGAATTACAGTTTTTTGATACAAATTACAACTTTTTTGAGTATATGAGATTTTATACGAGTTATATAAGTTTTATTAAAACCCAAGGTGATTTTTTTTTAATTTTTGAAAAATTTTAAATTTTTTGGTAATATTTTTTACAAATTTTTGAAAAATTTTTTTTTTCGAAATTTTTTTGATTTTTTTTTTATTTTTTGGTAATTATTTTGTTTATTTGTTGCTGTTTGACCATCTTTAATACATAGGAAGATATAAAAACCACAAAAACGCTCATATTTTGATGAAAAATAGTTAAAAAACTAAAAAGTTTTAATTTGACCTTGAATTTCTCTGCAACTACCAGACCGAACTTGACCGCTTTTAATTCGTCTGAAAGCTGATTGTGTTATCTGTCTAACAAAAAAAGAATTATGAATATATCTCTATCCGTTCAAAAGTTAAAGAATTTTGGCCAGGAAAAAACGATTCTGAACCACTGTGCGACGTTTACAGCTAGAACCACTTATAAAAACCTTATTTTCAACTTTTCAAAGGTGGCTGTCGCGACACGCTTTGATCGACCTATTATGTCGATGTCATCTGCTCATTGATATGACGCTATGATTCAAGAGACCATTTTCTCATATGAAATAGTACAACCCAATTTGTATTAGCTCAATGATAGGGGAATTACTTTAGATAGCCGAGTCCGAACGACGTGTCTTAAGGCACCACCTGTAGAGAAGTTTTACATTGCTTATATACTCAGGAAATGTTGCCTACATTATGCTCAGAGGTACTTCTTCCCACGGTTCGAAATGCAATATTGTCTGGTCAGGAAATGGAATCTTAGCAAACTATCAGCAAGGCGGCTGTGCTAACCATTGCCCATTATTCCTATAAATAGAGATTTTAGTCGTTCACGCGATACGCTCAATAACACTTATAAGCTGGGTATACGTTCTTGCAAAAAACAATTTTCCTATGCAACTGGTGCATACACCTCTTCACCATTCAGAATTCTGGTGCCTTATTTTTTCATCCGAAAGGCCTGCTGTTATAGCTAGGAGTTATACATTCAGTGCCGTCGATTGCGATTTGATCTGGGGTATCTTCATCGCCTGCCAAAATCCAATATCTTCATAAAGTGGTCCTTTCTGATACTCGCTTGGCTATCCAAAAACCCATTCTAATCATCTTTGCAAATGAATGCACCTGTACCAAAAACTTCAGTCTCGTATTTTCCACTCTGGTAAAATTTTCAGACATCATTGTAACTCCTTTACACATTGGAACTTCGTGTTGCAGCGTTGTCCTGTATGACACTCCTGATTGCGGCCAAGAGTCGGCTATTATTTGACACTGTTCTTTTACATTATCGGGTCACGGAGTTCCGTGTTGGTAAGTTTGGTATGTTTACACTGTGCAACATTTTTATGGTAATCTTGTGCAAACAATTTGAGCTGAGGATTTTTTGAAAGTAATGACCCAAACGACGAAAACCCTAGTTGGGTTTTGTTATGCCAGATCCAGCTTGGATTTTATGGCCCCATCTAAACATGGTTAAATATTGACTTTTAAAGCAATTCTTGGCTATATCTCTGAAACCTATGTAAATCTTCATATGACCTCCGAAGTAAATTTGTAGATAAGGGCAAGAATAAAATATTTGGAGAAATAATGAACTCGAAAAACTTCATTTATTGCCTCAAATTTTATAATATATTGAAAATTTCCATAATTTGTATACATTTCGCATCATATCTCCAAAACCGCTAATTTTTTATTAATGTTTTCTTTTGGAAAAATATTCGCTGGAATGCAATACACAACTCTTCAGAACTCTTCCTATTCGTTTCTGAGATAAAGGCCCGATAAATTCAAAAAACTGTATTTTTAGCCAGGTTTAGATGAGGCTATAAAATCCGAACTTTATCTGACAGGACAAAAACATAAAAGGGGTTTTTAGTCTCAATATGTACTTTTAAAAAATGCATACTAGAAGTTGTTTGCATTTTCATTGTTGCATAGTGTTATCGGAGTAGGCTTGAGCTATCTGTGTTAAATTTCCCCTTTGCTGCAACTTGGCTGATACAAAGAAATGTTATTTATTTTCTTATACCCTCAGTTTTTAGGATATCGAGGGTATAAACATTAGGGGTGCCACCGTGGTGCAATGGTATGTACATCCGCCTTGTACACTAAAGGTCGTGGGTTCGATTTCCAGGCCAGGCAACATCAATATGAATAGGGCTGCACTCATTGATATGAGAGAAGTCTCCCTTGTCCCATCTGGGATGTTTGTGGAACAATTAAAACATTAGGGTTATGAGTTTTTACAACCTCGTATCCCTATATCATATTTTGATGAGTTTTTACTTGAGATTAGATAAAATCATAATTATGAAATGATTCGATAAAAATGCTCACACAAATGATTCGATAAAAATGCTCACAAAGTCATTTGAAATGTTTTCTATATGAGCTTTTTTGACAAACTATTGAAGCCACAATAAGGAGATATATAACTGACATCAAGCTTTGGACCCACACGACGTAATCAAAATGGCATAACCGCATGTTTCTCACTAAATTTATCTTTACATATATGGTAATATTCAAAAAAGTTTTACAATCGTTGAAGTTGAGGTTCACCATTTAATAAGTCGCGAACTGTTAATATATTTTATAAAATATGAATACATTTATATATATTGAAGTGTTTTAGCTACGATCTCATAATATGGACCATAACAAATAATTTTCGTGGAAGCTGCGCTGGTGGTAATATAAAAAAATGGGAAAAATGTGTTGATGTTTACAAGTTTTTTTGTGTTCTTTCTTGATTTCTGGCCAAACCACGGAAAATTCAAACCTGTGCTCAAAGAAAGAACTAAAGAATAAGGGGTTAGGCAATATGGTTCTAGTGTATGACTTTTCGATATATACACTGCATCCCCCTAAAATCGATGCTGACATTTTGAAGTTTTGATTTCAGTGTTTTTCGAATTTTTCTTATAATTAGATGGTGCAACTAGATAATAATCCAAACTAGTTTATAGGATTGTAGAACTCGCGATTCCACGTCGTTCGATGTATATCTCATGAGTGTGCTCCATACAGCTTCCTAGTAATAGGAGTCCAAAGGCGAAAATTTGGTGCGTAAATTTTCTGAAAAAAACCTATTTTTTGGCTTTAAAATTTACAACTGTCGTACAGGTACCCCTGAACCCCGCGTGATTTTAGTTTTTTTACGTGCCGGATCTAATAAGACCTTTCGCGTTCGAATCCATCCACTATAACGCCGGATATAGATACCTTGAAAGTAGGAAAATCTGCAAAAATATATTTTGACAATTCCGCGAATTGAACCGCGATTTTCTTTGATTATTTTTACATAAATGTAATCCTTTATACGCGATTATTATATTTGCCAAAAAGGTGTGTCACAAATTACAAAGATTCGGGAGTAATATCCCAATTTATCCCAAAATAGAATGTGGTGGCACATCTGCAGTTCTTGACGAATCTGTCTAAAATAATTTATATTGACGTATTTTTAATAGGCGGCCATTGAAATCGGATGCACCTTATAATCATATGCACATCGCGTAATTTTTGCACACTTGAATGTTTTTTGAATAGTAAGATGCAACTGATGGCACACTTTGGCCGCTGAATGAAACATGGGAAAATCCATGCATATTGATAGCCATGGACTCCGTGTATCCGAAAAGCACATGCACCTCAACTGATTTAAACGGATTCGCGAATTATACGGTTTTTAACTTCTATATTTTTTCTTTGATTGTAATTTCAATATTACTCTCTATTTCTCATTTCTATTGCTTATCACAGAAAGCAAATATTCTTTCACGATGACTAATTACTTTTCTCGTAGAAGTTTAAGCAAAATACTTCAGGATTTGGATCGAAATTTAGCGAAATAATAGAATAACTCCCAACATTTATTTTTCAAATTTTTCGTATTTAACCAAAAATATATTTTTGAAATAATATCCAACAATAAGTTTCCGTTCTTTGTTGTTGCTGTAATATGCAAGTTATAAACGCGATCTTTATAATTTTGGTCTCACTTTTTTCTACGCGATGTCTAGATTCTGTACGTATTTTTAAATTATTTTTTTAGAGAATAAATAAAATTTATTCCAAGATTTCTTCAATATTTTTTGATTTTCCGCGAAAATAAAAATAAATAAAGCAACTATTTTAGCATCTACGGATAGATATCAAATGCTGCTAGCGATTCATAAATACATGTTCTTATTACAACACAATAGGAATTTTTAAATATTTTTTCTTTACAATAGAGTAAAACCGCATATAGCTTTTGAGTGCAGCATCCAATTTTGTGAACGCGAACAGATTTGACACCACGATTTTTTTCGTCACCCATGTTCCAAAAATGGCGGATGTGCTCGCCAAAAAAGTTTTTAATTTTTTTTTATGTAATTGTAAAGGAAATTTGAAATTTACCATATATATCATTTTATATCATATATAATTTTATTTCATATATCATATGGTTTGGTTTTGGAATAATAGTTATTATAGTTGTGCTGATAAGTGACAAATTCCTGCCAACCCTTTCTGAGCTAATGCAAAGAGCCTTAGTGCAGCTTACAAACTGGGCCCAGAACAATGGTCTGGGAGTAAACCCGGAAAAAACAGAGCTTGTAGTATTCACTAAGAAACGCAAAATTCCCAATTTCGAGACTCCAGTCCTGGACGAGGTGGCCCTGGAACTTTCTACGAAAGCTAAATACCTCGGCACAATTCTGGACAATCGCTTGTCATGGAAAAGAAATGTAGAGAAGCGAACATAGAAAGGAATCATGGCACTCTATTCCTGTAAGAAATCCACTGGGAAAAGCTGGGGATTGAGACCACAGATCATACACTGGCTGTATGTAACCGTGGTCCTGCCTATACTTACCTATGGTGGACTGGTCTGGTGGCAAGCTCTTGGGAACAAAGCGTTACTTTCCAAATTATCGAGTGTACAAAGAACCGCGTCACTGCTGATTACCGGAACGATTAAAAGCACTCCTCAGGCTGCTTTAAACGTCATCCTGAATCTCCAACCTCTGGACATCCTAATCCAGTTTCAGGCGGCGAGAACTGCTTTTAGACTCCGGGAGTCAGGGTGTTGGCGTGGTTCACACTTTGGACACTCGAGTGTCCTAAAACTAGTTGATAGTCGACTTGAGTTAGGTGACAATGGTTGCGTAAGTGATTATATGCCTACCTCATTCAAGTTTGACTACTTAACTGTCTGTCAATTTACACAGACGGGTCAAAGATGGATGAAGGTACTGGCGTCTACTGCGAGAATCCACTAATTAAAAACTCATATAAGCTTGATGATAATTGTAGTCTTTTTCAGGCGGAGATTCTTGCTATCAAGAAAGCATCTGAATGGGTGAAATGGCTTGAAGGCAGTCTTACAGGACCGGTGACTATATATGTCGATAGTCAAGCGGGCCTCAAGGCTCTCAAGTCAGGGACCATACATTCAATAGCTATTCTTGATTGTAGGAGGGTTCTGCAGGATATACACGATATCGTAAAGCTATGTTGGGTTCCGGGTCATAGCAACATTATGGGAAACGAGGTAACAGATGAACTGGCTCGAGGTGGCTCTGGGTCTATCGACTTATCAGTTGGTGAAACCGTCCGGCCACCGATGTGCGACTACATCGGTAAACTTCGGGAGATATTCAATGAGAAAGCACATCAAAGATGGCTATTGGAACATGGTTGTAGGGTATCCCACGCAATCTGTCCTGTGGCTTCTCATCGAAGAACGGCTTCCCTCCTCTCACTTGATAAGTTAGGGATGAAAATCGCGGTGGGACTTATAACAGGTCATGACAGAGTTAGGTCTCTAACTTAAAAATGGGACGACAGTGGCATTGACTACTACAGACTATGTGAAGATGCGGAGGAGATAGAGACTGTCGATCATCTGCTTTGTAGGTGTCTCATGTTGCAAACAAGGAGATACCGTACACTAGGCAGATATGAGATAGACTCTCTGACCTTCCTGTCTAACATAGATCCCATCGTCCTACTCAACTTTGACAGACATCTAGCATGGCTTGGCAAAGGTCCTTAACAACCCTTAATAACACTGTGAACCGAAATTTTGGGGTGTGGAAAATTTCTCTTGGAGATGAAAGCCCTTGGTGAGTATATACAGAACCCCGAAGGACAGATTCGCCGGGAGTCGAACTTTCGCGATATGGCGTGATGAAGTTTTTGCTAGAGACCCTGTAAGCCATCAGGTGTTAGCGTTATATCTTTGTTCACTGTTGCTTTAGATTATTTTTGAGATGACATGTCTTCAGTCAAATCGAATGAGGATTATTTTCGTAGAGCACTTCGACCTTCTAACTTGCTTCATTCAATGTCCTTTTCGTCCTTTATTTTAAGAGCCGCTATAAAAGTACCACATGATGACGTTTTTCAGCTTCGAAATGTTCTGCAAAAATGTCGGCCAGAAAATTTTAGGTACGGCTCTCATTGACAACAAATCGATTTTGTCACGTTATTATAGTCAATAATAGGCTAAAGGTCATTCATTCGTGCAACAGGAAATAATATTTTGAATTTTTTTTCTTCCATAGTATTTCTTCAAAAAAAAATCGGAGTGGTTTGTGCGTGACCTATTTTAACATAAATGGAATAAACGTTATTTTAATCATTAATAGGCAAAATCTCATTCATTCATGCTACATGAAATCATTTTTTAGAAAAAAGTCATAACCCTAAATTGTTTTTGCACTCGATAACTTTTGAACCGATTAACTGATTCGATTCAATCTTTGTAACTCGTAATACATAAAATTCGAAGAAAGGTCATATCATTTCAGTCCTTTGGGTCTGGGCCGATTTTCTATCATTTTGCCGTCAAAATCCGTATATTCGTTTCATATTATGACGTGTTACAATCTTTTGTTTTGTGGTGTAGAGTACAATTAATTTGCAAACCACTTAAACTCAACTGTCATCAAACATTATTGAATATTAAAATAGTTTGTATAAGAACCTCATAAGGCTGCATATATTTTGACTATTTCGGTGGTTTTAAGTGGTAATACATAATGAATTAATTTGTTTGAGCAAAAATTATGCAATATTTGATTTCTTTTTTAAGTTTTGTTTTTGTTTTTGTCGCTGCTAGACAAATCAACAAAAACGTTAAAATGAAAAGGCAACAAAAAACAACTTAAGCCGGATATAAACATTTTAGCATTTTATAATTTTTTTTGGCTACTAAAAACATTAATTTTTTGCAGTGATTTCATATGTAAATAAACCGAAATGCAAAATAAAAACAAATGAAAATGAAAATAAATTAAAGCGAATAGTTTTCAGATTTCAAGGTTATGTGTTGCTATTGCTACCCTTTTATAGTTTTTTTGAATGAAAATAAAAATGAATGAATGGAGTGCCGAAAATTATGTGATTTATAAGGCTTTTAAAAAGTCGTTCAATTTATGTCTTAGCATTTTGAAAATACATAAATAAATACGTGACATAATACCATGGATTTAACTAGAAGATTTTAGGGGATTTGAAAGGAAAAACAAAATAATTCATGGGGTTTTAACTCCCGTCACATTAGACATATTTATTCTTTTTATAAAAATGTGAACTAATGTGGTATCCCAGTGGGCTTGGCCACTTTAGTATTTAATTTTGTCCATATCCGTATTATTGTGTATTAAACAATTATACTTTGAAATATTAATTTCAAAATAATAAATGATTTTTTTTCATAACCCTAAGGATGTATTTGGTCGTGCTATTCATTGATGAGTAATCATGCAGTTCATATTAATTCTAAACAAATTTATCAATTAACCTAAACGATTATTACTCATCTTGAAATTATTTGGGAATTTTGCAATGATGAATCTACAATTATCGGGAATTTACATGCAGCGAACAAAATATTTGATTAGGAGGCAAACACTGGAAATTTTGAAAAAAAAAAGCCAATGGCAAAAAGAAATTAGTGATATTTTCTTGTTGGAATTGTAAGTTCTAGTTCGAAGAAAAATATTTAATATTTCTTATACGAAAAATTGATCCTTTTTAAAGAATACATTTGTCTCATACATGTCAACATGGCAATTTGCATTTATACATTGTATTTTGCATCACTTTTAACGGTTTCCAAATTCTTTGAATTATCTCATAAAACCTCTTAAGAGTTCCGCAAAAATTCATGCATATATATTGCATACATAAAATAGCATAATTTATCTTACACACCCATTCATAAATTGGCAAAATAGATATTTCAGAATAAATTTCAACTGTCATAACAAACCAAACAGTCAACAGATAAAAACATAATAAATTCATAAGAATTTTTGATTGGTGGTAGTAGACAGGTTTACCTCGATTAGTATACAAACGACTTAAGAAACAAAGTTGATGTCGTATTTATGTATGTGTACTTCCCCCCTCGAAAGGAATTTTTATAGATTTTTTGTGGATTATTCAAATATTGTGGCATATTTTAATTTTGGTTTCTTGCAAAACTGTCAAAAAGGGATTTCCTAATCAAATCATGTCCAGAGATGATTTAATTTATTTATTTATTTATTTCTTTAAATATTTTTATATTGATATCACATTATAACAGTTATATATTCCTTTTCAATAAGTCTAATATTATTTCGTTATTACAACAAATGTTTTCTAGGCTGCATAGCCGACTAAAACAATTTTAGCTTGAAAAATTTGTGCCGACATTACCACAATATTGTACATACATACATATGTCTTACTATAGGAAGGGAAAATGTAGGGATAGCGATCCACAATCTTACCACCCAAAATTATTACTGGTTTTGAGACATACCTGAAAAAAATAAAAAATATATATTGTTAAAATTTTTGTATTGATTAGAAATATCAAAGGCAAAAAGAGGTAGAGAGAGACAATATTTCCGATACCGAACAAAAATTATTTCTCAATAATGTGTCATTGCTCTAGACTAGAACCGACCTCCATTCTAGAAACTCTGTTCTAAAATTATTTTTATGGACTTATAGGCCTTGTGATTTAGTTGGAACAAATCGCCTTAACCGTTTTTTGCCTCCGGACAAAAAAGGAAAAGTAAGCTCCTGGTATGTCATCTAGACAAAATAAGTTCAAAAATGTAAAAAAATAAACAATTACCGTTATATGGGTCATGTACAGATGAAGATTTTCTATTCTATTGAAGCGAAATCACCAAAGATAAAAATATTACAAATAAAAAATCGATCGGTATAATTAGATGGCGGGATTGTGTCAAGTAAAAATATCAATCGGGTTTGTCGACAAATATATACTCTTAACCTGCGTAAAGTGAGTTTTTCACCTAGAAATAGATCGATCGAATACCGACAACAGAACCGAAATCTTTATCTCCAAAACATTGTATTTAGAGTGTTTTCAAAATTGTGTGGCCTTGTTTCGGAAGTACCGAAAAATATAGGGACCTACAGGTATTTATCATAATGATAATTGTGAACGTTTTGCCAATAAATTTGATTTGGATTAAAGCGCAAAGATGTTGAACTTTTACAGAAAAGGTACCGGAAGTCCATTTTAGAAATGGTTTCGATTTCAGGAGTGATTCCTTTCGTTAGTTATCGTGGCAAATAGCCACTTTAGTTAGTCACGGTGGAATTTTGGAGCTTTTGAGTCATTATATTAGGAACTAATAGTAAATCTTTATTATTAAAAGTACTTTCGATGAGCTCAAATTTTGAATTTGGGGAAGTACCTAAAGGAGTTGTCAGATATAGTCTATCTTCGAACTTGGTTTCAGCTTGGGAGAAATATTATGGTGTGCAAAGGTTAAACTAATGTGAGTTAATCCTAATCCTAATGATACCCATAGACATTTTAGTTGGTCACCTTAGGATTTTTTAAGCTAATTAATTATCTTGCAGATTTGCCATTTTGGTTTGTGCTGTCAGGGTTTCTTGGAGTTTTTAGGCCAATATCTCAGGAAGTATGCACTTGCGCGGAGAAAAATTGTACCGTCGTAAAGGGAGTCGCAAGGACAACCTGCTGAGGTACCCGAAGGAGTGGTCCGATATAGTCCATGTTCCAACCTGATGTATGAGTGGATGAAATAATACGATGTGCAAAGTTTGGATCAATCAGAAACTCCCTGCGAGAAGTATCTTGCGGATTTGCCATTTAGGTTGGTGCCGTCAGGAACTTTTTCTTGGAGCTTTTAGGACATTATCTCAGGAAGTATGGTAAGTCCATACTGTATGGTAAGTCCGAAAATAATTGTACCGCCTTAAAGGGAGCCGCAAGGACAACCTACTGAAACAATTCAAAACGATCCGCGAGGTGCTCTTAAACTTCAATTTATCCGAATTTTGTGTGGGAGTTACCCGAAGGAGTGGACCGATATAGTCCATATTCGAACCCTATCTATGTCTGGAGGGAATAATACGATGTGCAAAGTTTGGACCAAATCGACTGTTCCCTTCGAGATTTATCGTTCACATAATTTTAAAGAAAAATTAAAACTTTTGTGGGGGAGGTACCCGAAGGAGTGGTCGTATCAAAGTGTATATACCCTTTTTAGCCTAAGGACTGAGGGTATAAAAAATTCTAATTCGTAATTTATCGTGCTCATCTGTCGTTTAAGTCGTTATCATGGAAATATAAAAACGATCGGAGACATGTTCTAAAACTCCACTTCTGTAAAAAATATATCCAATATTCGAAACTGATCAATATCTGGAAGAAATATTACGACGTGCAAAGTTTGGACCAACGACTCCCAACGATAGTTATTATTAACAATTTTTAAATTTTCGTGGGGAGTTTTAGCAAGGATAAGGCCGATATGGAACATATTCGATCATGAACAAAGTTTGGACAAAATATTACGAGGTGCAACGTTTTGAATTAAATTCGATGTTCCGTTCGAAAGTTATCGTGATCAGAAGCCAGCCAAACCGATCGTCGGACAGGGATAAATTGAGTCCAAATTTTCTGAATCATATTTAGTCCTAACTAACTTTAGGTGATTCTTTTCGACCTTTTTAAGGCAGATATTTCCGCTGGTTTCACCTTTGCAGTGCTCTTTTGTGTATTGTGTGAAAATTGTACTGATAACATGATCTCTCATGTCCTTATCCAGCATAATGTTGAAAAGATCGACCAATAAACTCCTTGCCTGAAACGGATAGATTTTTTCTAATTTTAACCTAGGAGGCATTAATGTTTCTGTGATCTTTGCAATTCGGTATGAACTTTGCGGGAATACAGACATAGCTTTGAACACTTTTTCAGAAGTAAGGTTTGTATACCATCCTCTTGCCCTAACATAACTACTAAAATGATGGTAAGACTAATGTTCATCAATGAATGCGGACATAACTCCCACAAATTTGTTGCGAGTTATGTCCGCTATATGTTCGCTAACATAACTCCCAAAAAATTGCGAATATTTCATTCCATAGCGGTTTTTTCTATTTGACCACTGTTAAAGTCTACGTTTTCGGCTGAAGACCGACCACCTGAAACATTTTTTAATGTTTAAATATTTTATAATGCAAAAAGGATTATGAACACATAGCCGATTTTTCTATATATCCAAGGGTTGTAGTCTAAAATCCAGGCCAAAATCAGGCCGCCTACTTCATTTTAAAGATTTTGTTTATTTTATTTAAATATACATATTTATTATAATTATAAATTATAGTAAAGAAAAATTACAAAAAGCACTAGCAATAAAAGCTATCGGCTATAGATTTTGTAAGGCAAGATTGTGTATACGATGCTCGTGTCTGTATCTGCCTCAGGGTTAAACTCTCAAATTCCAGTTAAAGTTGTAAATATCGTAGGAAGTTGTGTTCGCCTCAGAACGCCTAACAAAAGTACCAACAATTTTTTGGAGTCTTGTCCTACATAAAAAATTAATTTAGAGTTATGTCCGCTGGAACTTATGTGTCTGCACTATCACTAGTCACATAATTATTTGATGTATACATTTAATCAACGTGTCACCGACAATATTCAGCAAATTAACAACTTATCGGCTCATAATGCCTTATTTTTCTTGGCCCAGCTTCCTGATAACTGACTAGTCAGTGATACCTTAGTCCTCGCTACTTCTGGATACTTACAGCTTGTGATAATGTCCTTTACATAACGTGATTATGTTATGTGACCCTTTGCATCAATATTAGAGGGGAATGTGCTGGGTCCCAAATTCTTCAGTTGGATTGTTAGTCCTTGGCCATGACTGGCTTCCATCGATCACAACATGATCAGCATTTATGCTAACAAGGGTATATATGGAGATTTCTGAGTGAAATCGGACACATTTTCAAGATGAGGTTTTTGATTTCCTTTATTTTTTGCTGTGGTGATGCTACTCATCAGCAAAGCATTTTAGTATATTTTCAGATTTTTTTGACCAAAGGCCGTTGATAAAAAAAAATCTGAAAATATACTGAAATGCTTTGCTGATGAACCACAACAAAAAATAAAGGACATCAAAAACCTTATCTTGAAAAAGTGTCCGATTTCACTCAGAAATCCCCATATACATTTTCATACGGACAAAATGTGCCTCATCGAAATAATGGTTTTAGACCACAGTATGTTTGGACGAAATCCCTTTCAGACAATTTAGAGTTGGAATTTGGATGGATGTTGTCTGTCTGGTTGGATGGATGATAACACTGTGTGTAATTTTTTGTGTCATGGAAAATTAACCATATTCTGACACCGCAGCGTAATGGAAGACGCAAAATAAGAAGACTCGTGTCTCGGCGTTTTTCCCTGTTACTTCGAATTTTTCGGTTGTGGGCCCACAAAGACCTGAGGCCTTGATGTCAAAAAGGACCATTTTGTCAGTCTCATATCTTCTAAACCGCTAAGAATGTTGGTTCACTCGAGGAGGCAAAGTTGTAACTCTCATCTTAAAGAATAACAATTGTGAAGACATAAAATCCATTCAACCTTATCTTCAAGGTCAAGTTTCCGTTATAATTTTTTCTCAGAATTTGGCCTACAGATATCAAACCAATCAAAATTGAATCAAACAACCAACTACCATAGATCTCAATAAACAACTTTCTAGAACATTTGAATCCTGTAGAAATGGTTCTTAAAGGTCAAAATAGCAAAACAAATGCAATTTGTATTTTCTTTTTTCGGTTTCTGCTCCATAGAAATTAAACCATTCAAAATTCAAGAAACCAATTTGGTCCATACTTTGCACATCATGAAATTTATACCAGATATAGATGAGATTCCAATATGGACTCTATCGGTCAATTCCTTCGGGTACCTCCCACGCAAAATCTTGGAAAAAGTCAGTTTAGAACCTGCACTAAAATCGCTTTCGTTTTTGTTGTAACAACTTGTATTCACGATGGTACAAATAGTCCGAAAAGTTTAAAAATCCCTACGAGACCATGTGTAGTGGTTGGAGGTCACGATAACTCTCAAATGGATCACCCGATTCGATCCAAAATTTGGCCTTCGTAATATGTTGTCCCAACTTAGTTTAAGTTCGAATATGGACACTATCGGTGCGCAACTTTAGATACCTACTTCACAAAAGTTCAAAACTTTTCGGTAAAATGGTGCACACAATAATTCTCGAAGGCAGTAACAATTTGGTCCATACTTTTCATATCGTATTTTCGCTACGGGACATAGATTCGCTTTCCCCATTACGACGGTACATGTTTTTCAGGGCAAGTCCTTACTTCTTGAGATAATGGCCCAAAAACTTCAAAAAAAGCCCGACGGCAACAACTGATCTGGGTAGTGAGTAACATAACTCTCGTATGGAGAAATCGATTTGGTCCAAATGTTGTTCATCGTATTATGTAGACGTTAGAACTATTGTGTGTAATTTATTTTCTCTAGAGCCGAGGCTGAGGGTATACCTCTATCGGCCAAGCTGACTGCTACTTTTTTATTTGTTCTATAAAATTTTGGCAGTAAAATCGTCTATGCAAGTTTTAATGTAATGGTCAGAGCTGGGATACAATGAATTTTTGTAAATTTTTTGGGTCTGCAAGTCTTTTGATCGAAAAATGAGTTAATATAAGACTGATGTTTAAAAATTCAATTTTTATTCGACTTGTAGGCGAGATTGCAAGCACACTCCAAGTGCAGATATTGAGACCACGGTGTATTGCATGCTAAACTGGGTCGATAGCCCGAAGTTTAAGGAGTCAATGGAGATCATTTTTAGGCCATTAACTGACTCAAAACAATCTTGTGTGGTGATTTTTTCCTCTTATAAAAGACACCGCCTCCAAAGACTATGTTTTTGTGGTAAGCGCCACCCGAGACCAAGGCATGCTGCACTGATCCGATGGCCCGAAGCCAATGTAAATCAATGCTGGTTCTAGTGTGAGGACAATCTGTTCTACAGACTGTGCTGATTTCCTCATCTTATCAAAGAAGGTGTTAACTAACCAGACTTTGTACACGTCTGCCAAAGTTTGTAAGGACAATATGACTAAGTTTTTTGGTGGTAAGCGCCAGCCGCGGGAGGACTTTCTAGAGTTCGGAACCAGCAGAGTAAACATATAGAGGCGGAGTAATAATTATCCTAAATGACATGTCAAAGGATGAAAATGTCTTGGGGTGTATAAATTCTGACAGAAGTTCCGATTTCTTACACTAAAACTGCTAAAGTTAAAGTTGGATTGGGTTCGACTTCGCATTTGTAGTAATAACATGCATACCCATAAATACTGCATGCGACATTACTGAGAAATTCAGCGGAGTAATCTTCTCTATTCATTATGCTTTAGCTTCGTAAGATAAATGACATGGCATGGAAATGCCAAACATAGAAATAAGTAGAACATATTTAGCATTTTATGTTGGTAATAAAGACAAATAAAACCATAACCAAACATAAAATAACCCTACATAAATTAAAATTATTAAATATAATAATAACTAAAAAACTTTCCATCCCCTATTAGTATGTCTTCAAAAAACCCACAAAACAAAATATAATGTCAATATGTAGTTCATGCGATAACCTCTTTAACACCAAAAGAAAAAAAAACGACACACTAATAACATAGTACTCAAAGATAATGGCGGGTGTTGTTATAGCCGTACTCTTACAACAGCAATACACACGCCTTACTATGTATCTAGTTAAACATACTTTGTGCAACAACTTCTTTGATGATGGTGGTCGAGGTGGTGCTGGCGGTGGCAAAATAGTTGTGATAGAGTTAGCGCCTATCTGGCCGCCTTATTTTTGTGTAACATGTTTTGGCGCATGCCGTTTGCGTGTTCGTGGAAACAAAAACAAATAAGAAATAGTAAAAAAAAATTAAGATTTAACTATTCCCTCAACAACAGTTTCTTAAACTACTGCAAAAATTTGATTAGATTTATTTTTGCTGCATATTATAAGCAATTGTTTGTGTGTTTGGTTTAGTGTTTTTGTTTTGTTACTTGCTTTAAGTATTACGTTGTCTTTGCTAAAAACAGATGTTTGATTTGGTTATATTGTAGTTATTTCGTTTTTTGTTTGGTTAATACGAGTTGCGATTATTCTCATAATACCCACATACGCACCAGAGTTTGGTTTTTTTGATATCTCTTCTTTGCTTGTATGTTTTGGTTTGCTGGCTTTTCTTGTTGTTGTTGTTTTATTTAATTTATTTGTTACAACCCAACTATTGTATAATCGGAATTAATAGAATATTTAAAGAATTTGTAATTGTTACACTGACCATTTGCTAGGGGCATTCATTTAACGTTGTGTGTTCAGCTAACATGCGTTCGTGTCTTAAGTCTTTCGTTTTCTGTGGTGATTTTGATGTAATACAAATTAAGAAATTTTATTTTAACAGCGTATAAATTATTGCAAGAAAACAAACACATTTGAAAGGTGTTTATATCAATAGGATATAGTTGGTTCGATTAGTCGTCTAAATGAGGCACACAGCGCCAAAACGGCCCAATAAACATGGACCAAAAAAATCGAAATAAATGAAAATATCTAACCAGAACCATTTGAAATAAATACCAAACAATACTCCCTATTGAATTATATAACACTAATATATACTACTTCCTAAAATAATGCAATATGGATTTTTTAGTATTTATTTCAAAACTTCCCGGTTTGATATAAATATCAGTTGTCAGTTTGTTTTTTTTTAGCATGTGGGTTAGGCCGTTTTGGCATGTGGGTTTGGCCGTTGGACTCAAGGTGATGAGCGTCGTATTACCGCTGAATATAACAATATAACCATAATAAATTCTATGACAAGAAGTGAAACTGGAAAGTGAGATACTAAAGTATACTGGGGAAAGAAAAAACCCAAAATACCACAGCGGCGGGTTCTTCGATACCGGATTGACCTAGAACAACACAACACCTGTACGTATGTTTGTATTTGTATAGGTTTTTGTGTTGGGAACAGAATATCCCGAAATGCCTGCTCTGGATTCTGTTTAGCCCTTACCAGGAAGGAGAAAAACCCAGGAACAATATGGATCCACACATTTTGACACTACCCCGTTCTTCACACTCAAGCTTCGGTGAGGTGCAAAAGATGTCGGGAGTGGGTGCATCTCAGGAGTTGTTCTTCACTCGTACATGTAAGGGACTACGACAGGAACTATCTTTCTGCATGCCGGGTGAACATAGACCGCAGTAAGTCGTCGTCGCCATCAGAATACAAGACTCCCCCGCAGAACCCCAACAACAGCACTTAGCACCAGCCGTTGCCGCTCCAATACCCTAAAATTCATATTTTTTGCAATTTAATTGTAATAGACTCCGAGATAAGATCCAGGAACTAGTGGATTTTATGTGTGACAGAATATGAAGGTCGCGGTGGTGCAGGAAACCAAGCTCAAACAACCGCTGTAGGTTAGAGGGTTGTGATGGTTATAACGTACTGAGGAAGGATCGATACAGAGGTTGGTCCCAACAGACCTATGTCACTTGAGTCTGACTTTTATGACCCTACATTGAATGTATGGAGTTTGCAGTCAAAGATTATTACCGACTGGACATAGGGGACTTTACACGGTACACGGCAGTGGCCAGAGGGCTATAACGCTGGCTGAGCAGATTGATAGTTTGCGATCATTTCCGAAGAGTATCACAGATATAATCATGGTGTCGCCTGATCTGACATATGACGTCACATGGCAACCAGTCATGTCTCGTAGGTCATCTCTCTCGATTTCATCAACTCTCAACGCCACACATTTATCAATCATAGGAAAGCTAATTGGCCTAGTTTGAGAAAGTTCACAAATGAACGTTCTGAGACATCATCTCCGCTGCAGCCACTCGTTATATACCTGCTGGTGGAATACCCGAAGTAAGACCAAATCGCTCGGCAGAGGTGGCGGGACTAGCAAGTATGCGTTATTAGTTTCGTCGAAGCAACCCTAGTGACTGCAGAGTTAGGGATCTGAAGCTGAAAATAAAGAGCTTGTTCTGTGAGAACAAGCGGAATAAGTGAATTGTGGGCGACGAACAATGGTTCAGGAATCGATTTTCCTGGCCAAAACCCGTGCTCCTAAAGACGAAATTTTTTTTTTCGCAATTTTTGAAAATACGACATATTTGCAAATTTCTGGAGAAAGAAATAGCTATTTCTCGGAAACTGTGACAGATATTGTGTTCATTGTTTTTTTTTTTTTTTGTTAGGTAGGTAGGATTATTGTGTTTAAGAATCGTTTCAATAATTTACCGTAGCTTTTACACGAAGTGAGCTATTTTATTTTTCCTCAGTTACTAAATTTTAGTGAAATTCCAAATTTAGTGGACTAAAACTTTTAGTGAACATCTTTGAAGAAAACTGCGTTTTCACAAAATGATGCCCGAGAGTGTCCTCTTTCAGCACATATATACTTTCGTACCAGCTCGTTTATATTTTTTAAGCAAAATATGAAAAAACTCAAATTTTAACCTTGACCTTCCCCTGCAAATGTTTTAATGCATCAGAAATTGTGAAAATATCTTTATCCGTTCAAAAGTTACAGCGTTTTCACCAGGAAAAAATGATTCTGAACCACCGTGCGACGGTTAAGTCAATATTGAGGACTTTTGGATTGACAGGGCGAAGAAAGGAGATAAGAGTATTACGTTGCATTAGCTGTCTTCCCGCCTAGGAAGAACCTCAATAAATTACAATTGTTAAAAATGTCATCAGGAAGGCTAAATCATCGAAAGCTTTGGACCCTGATAGAATCTCCGTTTTAATGTTGAAACAGTTGGATGAGTCGAGAGTTGAGTATCTCACCGAAGTTCTTAACCTGTCACTAACCACCCACATCGTGACCGAAGACTGGAAACTGGTCAGGGTGTTCCCTCAACTGAAACCAAAGATGCCAGCAAAGTTGAAATGTACATATCGACTTCGCTTTTCGCCGAAAGACTCCGAAAGACTCGCAAATACTCCAGTGGCTGTACTCCTCCTCTGCGTCCGACAGTTGTTAATCATCAGCATGGATACCGTAAGCAAAAGCTATTGATATTGTCAAGCACTCCACGCTGTTTGAGGAAATTACGCAGACTATCCTACTATCAAGTTTAAAATGTTGGATAATGAATTATGTTTGTGGATGCCAGTTGTAGGTGGAATTTAGTAACACGATATCCAAGCCCAGTAGAGTAAAACAGAGAGTTCCCCAAGTTGGAATGATATCTCTGGAACTGTTTAACCTCTATCTTTTCTGTATTTCACCCCCTCCAGACAGCATTGAGACCGTAACGTATGGTGATGATTGTATGAAGTATGCATCAGGTATTTTCCCCGATGCCATTTGTGAAAGAATGAACTCCTGTGATCTAACCACCTTTTTCCGCGCGAGGAATATGCAATTATCCGCCATTATATCTACGGCCACTCTGTTCACCACATGGACTGCATAGGTGAACAGCGAGTTGAATGTTATGGTCGATGGTAGCAGAATTCTGACCACCAACTACACCAAGATTCGTCTGCGCATGCTACAGATATGCGGCGCCAGTGTGGTCCACGAATATTCAAACCTTTCAGAAAGCCGTCCTGATAACTGCAACAGGGCGCCTCTTAATGCCGTCAGTGGACCATCCACATAAGGAGATAAAGATTCTTCGAGTACATCAACAAAATGGCTTTCAATGCAGTATCTGTTCGAGTGTTACCGTGAGAGCCATCCTAATCATTATCACGCCACCCTAATCATTATATATCATCATCCCCGTCTATGGTGTAAGCTGAGGTGCGTCAGCTTACACCATAATCAAGAGTGGTTTGTCTAAATTCCTTTAGGGCAAGGATTTAAGACACCGTACAAAACATCTGTCCAGCATGCTGTACTAGATCGAACACCGTATCCTTTCAACTTGCCATGCCAAACCTACTCAAATAACTCGAGTTGCATTGTGGCTACAAACCATCGAAGCAGCCAAATTCCTAGAACTAGAGATAGAACCAGAGCTAGATTATGCAGAACAAGTGAAAAATCTTCACGTTCGTCATCCTCTACGATAAAATATTCCCAACTAAAATGGACAATAAGGTTTCCTTTCAGTCCACAATTTTAGGTGGAGAAGTTTTTCTGCCACGAATACCCCTAAATGCCTAAGTTAGGTCAGAAAATGTATCTAAACATGTCTTCAATCGGGCGGTCCCTTTATATGGGTGCTATATCAAAGTATGGACTTATGTTGGCAATTTTTGGTGGAGAACCTCAAGTGTCAAATTAAAGAAAGTTCGACCAATAAATGTAGCTAAAATCCTCAAAATACCTAAAATCAAAAGGTACCGTTGCATGGGGGCTTTACCAAAACATGAACCTATGTTGACAATTTTTGATGAAGAAGTTTTGTGACCATTGATTACCTTAAATGGCAAACTACAGCTAGTTCGGTTAAACAATTGTATCCAAAAACAAAACATGGACCTATGTTGATAATTTTTGGTGTAAAAGTTTTGAGACCATATTACAGTTAGTTCAGCCCAAAACCTTCAGAATACCGACAAAACCCTCAGAATATCGAAAATCGGAAGGTACCAAAACATGGACCGATATAGCCCATCTTCGGACATGCTGCCTATGGATGCAATAATATGGGTGCACAAATATAACATTCTACCTCAATTATTGTGGACGCTGGAGTGATTGCAACATACAGACTGATCTGACCCTGACCAAAACATCAAAATTTTCGGCGTGGCAAATCCCCTCAGAGTAATCTTGACTTACATTTTTTGAGTATTTCAGTCGTAAGACACGCCGTTCGGACTCGACGCTAAAAAGCGGATCCAATATCATTAACCCAATATGAATCGACGTGCACTCATTGTTAGTTTGTTGTTTATAATGAATACAGTCGAAATTTGCTATAAAGAAGTTTGAAGTTGGCACAAGTGGAAACTCTCACACAAAATAATCTCTCTGTAACGAAATGTCTCTATAATGTAGTAAATTGTTGGTCCCCAAGTGCTACGTTATAGAGAAGTTCGACTGCATATGTATTTAAGTGTGCAGCGACTTTCCTCACATAGCCTTGTAACTGATGTCATAGTTTACCGAAAAGTTTATTGGCCCACCGGGTACATCCTCTTCACAATTCCACTCCACATCAATTATGATTTAACATATTTTCATCTTAAAATTTTACAAATAAATCAAAAGACTTAAGCAACAAACACTTTGAATTTTCACTTTTTAAATGAAGTGGCCCCTCTAGGCTCAATGCAAACAAAAACTACAAAAAACGACAAATGACTGATGTGCAATTAAAACAGACATTTTAACTGACCAAACATAAAACAAATCCACTACCAAATATTTAACAAACAATTAAAATTTAATAAATAAACTAAAGGTGCAACAAAACAACAGCAACAACAAAAATTTTTCAGACACTAAGATTGGCAATGACCAGCGTTGGAAGCCAGCGAGAGCGATAAGTTAGAGAATAAATTAGTTTTATACTTTGACACTTAGCATGTAGTTGCTGTTGGCTGTGACGTGTACTGCAGCAGAGAAGCCAACTGCTGCAGCTGGCTGTGATATCATTGCTAACTCACTGGTGATACAGCAACGGCAACAGCGTCGCTATTATTGACTTCTATTGCTGTGTCTATGGTGCTGTGGCGTGGTGTCAGTGGTATTGTCATTTATTTTGAAATCCGGTTCACACCAACAACAACAACACCAACGAAAAACAAGTAAAGATGTTCACAGTGTTATTTGGTTGTGATGTGTTGCTCTTTTGCTTTAGAGATGCTTAATTGTTGTTGGTGTTTTTTTTTTCTGTTTATTCGCCATAATTCGTCATTGCTGTTTTTGTTGCTGCCTTGAAGGTCGTTAGCAGCAGCATCAGCCACCACAACCAGTATCATCAACTAATGATGGCTAGATGCTGTTGTTTTTTTTCTCTAATTTTATTATTTTTTAGTCTTTTTTTTTCAATTTTATGACGTATTCTGTGTATTCACAGAAACACAAATACACACATATTTTTATAGGCAAATAATATATTTGTACTATAACTAAGAAATCAACAAATAATAAAAAACACGACCATCACAAAAGTCACCAAAATTCCAATGCAAATGAGCCACACACATGAAATTTTCGTGTAAAAATTATATCTCTGCAAAGCTGAAACTAAAAATTTTTGATGACTTTTGTTGCATGAACATTCATACATATGTACATATTTGCTCTGCTGCAACAACATTGTATGGAAAGTATTGAAAGTTAAATTTGATCCGAAAATTTAATGTTAACCAACTCCACAAAAGTCAACAAACTTTTTAAATTCCAACAATGAAGCACATCTTATTTGGGGAAATTATAAAACGAGCAATCACATTAAATATTCTTTATGGATTTCCAGCATCTCATTACTCGAACACCGTAAATAAAGAACATACAGGGGTTTACAAATGACGTATACTGGCAGACTGTCAGGTCTACATACCCGGATCTGCTCTCAATTATCATCTCCGTGTCGATTGATTTTATAGTGTCTGAACCAAGGCCTATAGAAGGTCGGCCATTCAGAGTTCTGTTAACAACTTTTGACAATAAACATAATAGATTTTATATTATTGTGATTTGAGTTTCTTTGTATTTTAAATCACAATAATGCTTTTGACAACATACACAACAATCAGGTGGGCTTAGTGTCTGTAGTCTGAACGATGTTTCGATCAGGAAAAGGAACTTGACGTAGATTCTAAGAATTTCTTCTCTGTCCATATGTTTGGGTATCAAAGAACCTAAGGTGTGGCTCAACGTTATTTATTTCTATTTATTCACCGCCTATTTTTAATCTGAATAAGGTAAAATTGTGGAAACATTCTACTCATGGAAAAAGGTGCAAAATGCATAAATCTTACATATCGTCAGCATAAATGCCAAAAGTCGTAACTAACAAAATAATAATTTTACATGAGAAGCAAGAAACGTTATAAAAAAAAACTGTGGTCGAAAACGACCCATTGAGAAAATGGGGTTAAATAAATATGTTTCGGCTGATATTGTTTATGCATTAAAAACCAAAGGGCCATTTATATTTAAGGGGTTATCCCTACTTGCCAATTTCAAAAAATTGAAAAAAATGTATTGGTTTATTTGAGTGTGCCGCAAAAAAATTCAAGTCGATCGGAGCAAAATTGGCTGAGACATGACCTTTCAAAGTGGAGAACCCGTAGTGGTTTGTGTGTTTTGGCCAGAGACGATCTTCTTTGCAAAGAAGTATAGTGAGGGCGCCCACTGGATGTGTAGTTGGACACATAAGCTCTGTGCCACCGTACCCATCACTTAGTAACTATTTAGTAATGAGTAAAGTAATTGCCACCGTGGTGCAATGGCAATAAACAGTAGGCAATAAACAGTAGGTCCCATATCATTGAGCTAATATGAATCGGGGTGCACTCATTGATATGAGAGAAGTCTCCCTTGTCCTGTATGATATGTTTGTGGAACAATTATAATGTAGTTCGGTCTGCAAATGTGGCGAATAACGTCAAAATACCTCAAATCCGGAGGTACCGTTATATAGGGGCTATACCAAAGAGTGGACCGATGGAGCCCATCTTCGAACTTGCCCTGCCTATGGAAAAAAGACCAATTCCTTCGCATTTTAACCCCGTTAAATCGAAAATCTCGATAATTCGTACAAAATGGCCGGTCCCTTGGATTACGAATTATCGAGATTCTACTGTAGAGGTGCCGACCGATTTCCATATGCATATTTTACCCTCCACCATAGTATGGAATTTATATAAAGTTTGTCTTTCCGTTTGTAACGGTACATCTCTATCGGTATTTTGAGGGTTTTAGCCACAATTTTTAACCGAACTAGCTGTAATTTGACATTTGAGGTTCTCTGTGGTCACGATACATCTTCACTAAAAACCGTTCACATATATATCCATGTTTTGGTATAGCCCCCATATAACGGTACCTCTCAATTTTCGGTATTTTGAGGGTTTTAGCTACAATTTTTAATCGAACTAGCAGTTATTATACCCTCAGCCTTTAGGCTAAAGAGGGTATTTACACTTTGATACGACCAAAAATGTGCCTCATCGAAATAATGGTTTTAGACCCCAAGTATGTTTGTACGATATCCGTTTCAGACAATTTTGAGTAGATCTAGCAATGTCCGTCCGTCTGTCTGTCTGTCGCTCTGTCTGGCTGGCTGGTGCGCACGATAACTCTCGAACGGATCAATAAATTCGGTTCAAATTTTGAGTATAGAAATATTTTGTCCAGATTCGATTTAAGTTCGAAGATGGGCCATATAGGTCCACTCCTTCAGGTACCTCCCCCACAAATGTTCAAAAATTGTCGCAAAAGTTGTGCGCACGATAACTCTTGTAGGGAATAACTGATTGGGTCCATACTATGCACATCGTGTAATTTCTACCAAACTTAGTTGAGGTTCCAATATTGACTCAATCGGTCCACTCCTTCGGGTACCTCCCACACAAAATTTCGGAAAAGTTCAGTTTAGGACCTGGTCTCGAATCGCTTTGATTTTTGTTTACGCAAGTCGTATTCGCTGTCCTCTATACGACGCTGTAAGTTTCATTAGGGGCAAGTCCATACTTCCTGAGAAAATAGCCTGAAAGTTACAAAAAGCCCTATGACACCGTGTGTAGTGGTTGGAGCGCAAGATAACTCTTGAACGGATCTGGCGATTCGGTCCAAAATTTGGATTTCATAATATTTTGTCCAAACTTAGTTCAAGTTCAAAGATGGATTATTTCGGTCCACTCCTTTCGGTACCTCCCCCACAAAAGTTCGAAAATGTTCGGAAAATTTGTGCGTTTCGGAAAAGTTCAGATTCAGCTCTCGAATCGCCTTGGTTTTTGTTGTAACGTCTTGTATTCACTGTCCCCTATACGAAGGTACCAGTTTCCTCAGGGGCAAGTCCATACTTCCTGAAAAAATAGCTTGAAAGTTGAAAAACAAACCCTATGACACCATGTTAATGGGTGGAAGCGCAAGATAATTGTCGAACGGAAATGCCGATTCCGGCCAAAATTTGGCCTTCGTAATATTGTTTCCAAACTTACTTTAAGTTCGTAGATAAGCCATATCGGTCCACTCTTTCAGGTACCTACCCCACAAAAGTTCAAAAATATTCGGAAAAATTGTGCGCACGATAACTCTTGATGGGAGTGACCGATTTCGTCCATACTTTACACATTCTCATAACATCTACCAGATATATATCAGGTTCGAATATGGACTATATTTGACCACTCCATCCCGTATCTCCCACACACAATTTTGGATAAGTTCACTTTAAGACCTGCTATTGAATCACTTTGATTTTTTTTGAAGCAACTTACATTCGCCGCCTCAATTAAGATGGTAAAAGTTGTTTCAGGGGCAAGTCCATACTTCTTGAGAAAACAGCCCGAAGGGTGTAAAAACCCTCATGGTCTATGTCGGTCCATTCCCTTAAGTACCTTTTCCGCAAAATGTTTGATCTTTAATCCTAATCAACATTTTTGTCGGTTCATACGACCAACATTTTGAAACCCCCTAAATACGTAAGTTTTTTGTGAAAAAAGTGTTTCAATTTGCACAGGCTGAGGGTATATCTCTGTCGGCAAAGCCGACTGATACTTTTTTACTTGTTTGACGTTTGAATTTTCAGTGGGCACGAAACTTCTTCACTAAAATTCGTCAACATAGGTTCATGTTTTCGTATGGCTCCCATGTAGCAGTACCTCCCGATTTTGGTATTTTGGGTCTACATTGTTTGATGGAACTACCCTCAATGTGACTTTTGCAGTTATAAAACTTTTCCACCAATAATTATAAAGATAGGTCGTCACCTGCCTGAACACATTTTTAGATTAGATTAGATAATTTAGGCAATAGGAGCATCTATCCATGATCGAAAAATTTTTCGACCTAAAATTGTGAAAGGATACTTATTATTCCATTTTAATTAACAAAGATTTATGGTGGAGGGTATAAAAATTTCGGCCCGACCGAACTTGACGACTTTTTACGTGTTCATTTTATTCTTCTTATATTTATCTTCTTGGCCGACATATTCCGCCAAGGCGAGCTACATTTGGAAGACGATCTCGCGACCTTTGCATTAATGCCGATTACGTTGATGTACGTGGTCAGATAACAGAGTTACAACCTAGTATATACAGGGATCCAACATTTTTATTTGTGTGTAGTGTAACCATAATACTGACAAATTGTTGCAGGAGGTAAAACGCATTTGACATTTAACATTTTATTGTCAATTCCATACAATATCTGTCAAAAAAGTGACTACCAAAACACCTGTTTTAAGTGCAAGTGTAAAATGCGTTTAAGAGTTTTGGTCAGAGAAGATGCCAATAATTTTGGATAATGATCGGATAATATTAGCGGGTGATTTGAAGGAGACATGTTCCAGCTCTTGACCTCTACCTTGATGTTTATTTCTTGATTAAATACATTAATGTAGCGGTTAGAAAACTGAACTACTCTTTAACTTATAAATGCTACAAAGATGTACGAGGTCAAGAAGGTTTTGTGCTACCTTTTGCTCAAAAGTGATGTAATAACTCGAAATATTTATCTTTTTATTGGTCGATTCGATAAAAATCAACGAAAGCTAGTTCTAAAAGTCTTTTAATATTGTTTTCTTTTTTTTAATAACATATAGCCAAAGGTCCGCTTGTCCATTATAAAATAAGACAAATAACGCTTTACGTTTCCAGTAATGACCGCGTATGTAAGTCCTATATCTCTGGTATGTTATCGTGTATATCATACAAAGATATTCCGTGGAAAACTAGTGCCCAGGGGTTGTGGAGTAGGGTATCACATGGTCGGCCCTGTCCGAATATAACCCTCTCTTACTTTGTCTTTTACATTTAAAACATTTTTTGCTTCTATTATTCATTTAAGTGTTCGGTTTTAGAAATTACAATTAAAATATTATTATGCGCCTACCACGAGTGATCTGATCATAAAAAAATACTTTTTTTCTTTGTTGTTGGGTAACCCGGACAACTTGAAAATTCGGACATCGAGACTATACTGTATATACTCACATAAGACGCAACTAGACAAATGTCCAATAAATATACGCTGACAATAATTAAAATGAACATACCTAAAATGAAAAGAGGGGAAATGTGTGATTAGATTTTTGTAAATAAATTATAGGCAGAAAGTACAGATAATAAAATTATTAATTGGTATTGTACAAATGTTTAATTTAGGTAATAACGTTATTTTTTATGAAAATTAGATTTGTTGGTATTTGCTTATTTAATCACCTCATCAAAATTTTCGCCTTTGATATAATTTTCTGTTTACACCTACCCCACGTTGTACTCTATTTCAGGCATTTTGAACATTAAATCGGCTCTATTTTTGCAATAAGGGTGGACAGAAAGCCTCCATATAAAAACTTAAACAAGTGTTTTAGGGTCTTTAATGAAAAATTTCACCAAATTTGTAAAATCGGGTGATAGCATTGTATGGAAACTATACTAAAACGTTAAACGTGTACTGAAAAAAATTGATATGGATATTCGTCACCCCCTAAGAATACAACATATCAAATTACAGCTAAAATAGAGTATATTTTGCTCAAAATTTTAAAAAGAATATATAAAAAACTCAGTGACTACCACAATTTTTGGTAAGAAGTTTTCCTCTACCCAGAATATACGAAATGACAAATTATAAACAATGATTATAATTTATTTAGTAAAAAAGATTAAACACAATATAATTTCAATAAAATGCAAAAGTATTAAACATACAGGTAGGAACAAGTTCAAAAATATAATTGGGAACTCACTCTGCCAAATTACAGTCAGTATGATTGTAAAATGTGGCTAATAGTTTAAAATACCTTAAATCGGGAGGTACGGCTACATGGGGGCTATATCAAAACATGGACCCAGGGACTCCATTTTCAATACCTTTATTGCTATTGATATAAGAAAGTTTTGAGCCAAATTTTGTCAGCCAACGTCAAGGGGTTCGACAGTTAATGAGTTTTTACCCACTTTTGGGTAAATACTCGAAATCGGGGTACCCTTATATGGGGGCTCCAGGAAAACGTGGACCTACGTTGACAAATATGTTGAAGGATATATTATACTCCTTGAGGACTCACTGTGCCAAATTACAGCCAATTTGGTTGTAAAATGTGGCTAATAGATGAAAAATACCTTAAATGCGGAGGTACGGCCATATGGGGGCTATATCAAAACATGGACCCAGAGACCCCATGTTCAGTACCAAAAGTTCTTTTGACATAAGTAAGATTTATGCCAAGTTTTGTCAGCCTACGTCAAGTGGTTCGGCAGTTAAAGAGTTTTTACCCAACATTTGGGTAAATACTCGAAATCGGGGTACCCCTATATGGGGGCTATTAGAAAACGTGGACCTATGTTGACAAATTTTTGCAAGGATATTTTCTACATATTGAGAACTCACTATGCCAAATTTCAGCCAATATGATTGTGCAATGCGGCTAATAGTTAAAAATACCTTAAATCGGGAGGTACGGATATATGGGGGCTATATCAAAACATGGACCCAGAGACCCCATGTTCAGTAGCAAAAGTTCTTTTGACATAAGAAAGATTTATGCCTAGTTTTGTCAGCCTACGTTAAGTGGTTCGGCAGTGAAAGAGTTTTTACCCAACATTTGGGTAAATACTCGAAATCAGGGTACCCCTATATGGGGGCTATTAGAAGACGTGGACCCATGTTGACAAATTTTTGAAGGACATTTTCTACATATTGAGAACTCACTATGCCAAATTTCAGCCAATATGATTGTACAATGAGGCTAATAATTAAAAAATACCTTAAATCGGGAGGTACGGATATATGGGGGCTATATCAAAACATGGACCCAGAGACCCCATGTTCAGTACCAGAAGTTCTTTTGACATAAGAAAGATGTACGCCTAGTTTTGTCAACCTACGTTAAGTGGTTCGGCAGTTAAAGAGTTTTTGCCCAACATTTGGGTAAATACTCAAAATCGGGGTACCCTTATATGGGGGCTATTAGGAAACGTGGACCTATGTTGACAAATTTTTGCAAGGATATTTTCTACATATTGAGAACTCACTGTGCCAAATTTCAGCCACTATGATTGTACAATGAGGCAAATAGACAAAAAATACCTTAAATCGGGAGGTACGGTTATATGGGGGCTATATCAAAACATGGACCCAGAGACCCCATTTTCAATGCTAGATATTCTCTTGATATAAGTAAGATTTGAGCCAAATTTTGTCAGCCTACGTCAAGTGGTTCCGCAGTTAATGAGTTTTTACCCAACACTTGGGTAAATACTCTGGTATTTACCCACTAGTTTAAAGTATTGTAAAACTATCCATTTTGAATCGATTTCATAACCTAAACCCAGAAATAGGGTCTAAGATTTTGTATTAGCGATTCAATATAGTAAATAACCACAAATGGGTATTTACCCGGTATTTACCCAATTTACCCAATTTACCGGGTATTTACCCATTGGGTATTTACCCACTGTCCATCTCTAATCCTGAAATACTGAAAAAATCAGTGTTTTCCTCTCCCGGATAAGTGTACTTTCTTTCTTTTTATACCCTCCACCGTAATATGGAAGGTACAATTCAATTTGTTATTCCGTTTCTAACACATCGAAATATTCGTCGGAGACCCTATATAGTATATAGTCGATATAATTCTAAGTCGTCCGTCTGTTGAAATAAAGATACAGCTCGCATTTCTTAAAATAAAACTTTGTAATTTGGTATAAAGTTTCTGTTCCTCCTTGGAGGTTTGGTATGAAAATGGAACATATCGGCCCACGTTTTGATATAGCCCCCATATTACGGTACCTCCCGATTTTCGGTATTTTTAAGGTTTTAGCCTCATTATAACACAGAAATGGCAGAACTTTGGTATTTAGGCTTGGTTGGGGTATAAACTTAATACCTTAAATTTGTTCGCATAAGTCCACGTCTTCAGGTAGCCCCCAAAGAACTTTACCCAGTGTTGCCGAATTTGACGATTTATCGTCATTTTGTCGAATTTTTGTCCGAAAATTGGAAAATTACGATTTTATGCCCTGAAATGACGATTTTTCACGTTAGCCAAAATTGCTTGAAATAAAACAGGATAATATAGTTATCCTGTTTAACCAAAATTGAACGAAAGAATTTAAAGAAAACAAGGTTGCAAACTCGATTTTATGAGTTTTTTAAAGTTTTAGCCATTTCCAGCTAGATTAACTATATGTAGGTACATATCTTGAATACAGGTAGTTTGAGCTTTTTTCATCACATTCGAATTATATAAGTTGAAATTTTTCGTTTAGGATTGTTAATGGATGAAAATCACCTATTTCGTTGTGAAAAATGTAGGAGTCCAGCCGAATTTAACGTCTTTCTTACTTGTTTTCTGTTATGTTGGTACACATGTCTGCTATATATGTTGGTAATACCAGCCATTTTGGATTGTCAGTTTGGTTTTGACAGATAAAACGTTTAGTCGTGTTTTGTTGTGCTCTTCGATTTTATACTGTTTTTTTTTTATACTGAACAAATGGATCGAAGAAGAAGGTTTGCTGACTGTTTTCTTAAACTGCAATGGCGTGGCGTCATTAATTCTTGCCACAAGGCCGTACGGTCAATATTATTGACTTATTGACTCAATAAAATATACTAGCATGACATTATGCGCCGTTGGCGCGAAACAATTCGTCAGAAACGCACAGAATTAATGAAAACTCAATAATGGATTTTTAACCATGGTAAGACAGCAACTCATCCATCGATGCATGTGCGTGTGTTTTTGACCAAAAACAAAACTGTTATCATGTCTCAAACACCGTATTAACTTGACTTGGTCCCGCTTTTTCCTCTTACCAAAACGAAATTTAAAATAACGTTTTTCTTCTTTGACCAGTAGGCCTATTCTGTAACTTTTAACAACGACCCATATTGTTTAAATTTCTTTTGTTTTTGTAACAACAATAAAACAAACAAATGAAATTGTTGTAAAATAAACAATGAATAAAGTTGTTAAAAAGTTCCAGAATAGGAACCCAGACGTCGTATTTTAAACCAAAATTTTGACTTTTAGTTTTTATTTGTGGTCAGTGACAGGGATAAGTTAGTTTTGTTTTCTTCTTTTTTCATATCGTTTTTCGATTATTCATATCGTTTTATGAATGAATTACCAATACAAAAATGATCTCCAACACAAACCTTTAATATAACAAAATTTCCTATTATCCCTTCTGGAATATTCGTTTACAATATTTATGCTTTACTATAATACAAAAATAAAATAAATAAATAAAAACTCATGAATAATTTCTTATCAATATCTGAAAACATCTTCAAGTCATTACTAAATGTTCGATAATAGTGCTGTGCTGTGTTGTAACATTGTTGTTGTAGTATGGAATTTACAGCAATAGCAATTGTCAATAAAGAAATATTATTGTCGCCATTTGACTATTTTTGGCACGAGTCAAACTGTGGCAGCCGCAGAAAAAAAACGACATCTCATCATCATCATTAACTCTACATCGTTATCAACAAGTCAGCAAGTTAAGCAGCTAGCCAGCCACCAGCAAAAGTACATACATAGTAGCAATAACTGGTAGGTAATACGCTGGCTTGCAAATTTTATTAGCTAGTACGTTTGTTGTTGGTTGTGTTATTGTTGTTGTCTTGAAGCTCCTCACTTAATGGTAAAATAGATATTGTGTAATAAGATAAATGGCGGGAAAGGGGGCCGCTTGTAAGTAATTTATTAACTTCAGTTAATGATATGTGAGTGTTTTATGCAACCCTTTTTTAGTGTAAGAAGAAGAAGAAAATTAAACAAAACAAACAACAAAAATATTTAACTGGAAATATACAAAGACAAGCGACAATGTTAACAATGTTTGTTGTTGTTGGGTAAGTATTTTGTTGGGTTGGCTGACTGTTGGTTCATTAAACAACACGTGATTATTTCTAATATTGTTGCAAAACTAAATATATAATTATAGCGGTACTATTTGTGGGTGAGAATGTTGTGACATTAGGATAGAAGGAGGATACATACATAGGTATGTTTGGTGGGTGCCACAGGGTGCAATGGTGCATTTCGTCCCACTCACTGAATGTCGGGGTTTCGATATCTAGGACGGATACACACTTTCCAATGGTGCTTGAGTATTTTAGCCATTTCCAACTTCTCTAAAAGTGGTGGTGTTGGAAACGGCTATAGAAAGTAGGTCCATATCATTGAACTGAATGGAGCCACAAACAGTGACATGAGAGAAGTGTCCCCAGTATTTTCAAATTTCAAACTCTGTAGCTCTCCTAACAAATTCGTTCTTGCCCAATTGACTCATCTTCCTTTTATGCAAACGAATTTATTTATTTTTTACTTCTCTACCACTTTTTTATTTCCTATGAAATTGCTGTTGACTACGAAACTATTTTGTATTTCGCCATGAGAACTTTGACGCTGTAGTGCAGCAGCAACAACACCAGATTTATTCAATCACTGTATTGAAATCTTTGTCTGGTATTTTTTTGTTTATTGTCGTTGGCAAAGCACGACATTAAAATTACCTTATTAGCATCCACCACTTAGTTTTTTTGTTAACATATTTAAATAAAATTTCGATTTCGTTATAAAAAATATACCCAGAAGAGCATACAAAGTGCAATCAAATGAAAGAAAAACAAAAAAGTAAATAACTGAAATTATCGACATGTGTTGAGGGAGTTGAGGTAGTTATTACGTCTTCATATGTTTGTCAGTCAGTCTGTCTGTTTTTATAAATGATGATGATCAATGAATTTGCTGTCTATAACTTTGTTTTATTTATTTTTTTGTTTTATTATGTTAACAGTTATTAAAGAAACGTGCAAAAATTATCAATAATAATTAAAAGAAAGAAACGACAGCGAAAAAATAATTATTTAATAAACACCTCATAATCTATGCACATAATAAATTAGAATGTTTTATTTTGTAATAGTCAATAGGTATTTTTTGTATTTGTTTTTCTTCATTGCAAATGAATTTGTTGGGGTGTATAAACAAACGTTCAAATACATATGAGTGGCCTTAGTAATGTTTGTTACTTAAGTCTTTTGTTTTGATGATTTTTATTGAAGTATAGGGTATTTACTTCATGAAATAATTTTTTAAAAATCATTTAAAAATGCCAAATAATTGTGGTGATCGTTATTAATATGACGATGACCAGTACTTTACAATGTAAATATAATTCTAGCGGTAGACGACATCTTAGTTCTAATATATCTCGACATATCTTTTTGGATCTACAACCCTGCCCCTTTATTCAATTGTAAAGGTAATCAAAAGTTGCAGGGGCTTTGATTACTGTGCATAAGCAAGTTGGTGTATATCAGGTAGGACAATATTAAATCGGGTTCAGACCTATCAAATCCATCATAGAAAAAATTTTTTGAAATTTTGCCTGTAAAGGCGAAGATAATTTTTAATAATTTTTTTATTAAATTTCTCGTTTAGAGTTAAGCTTGATGATCGAAAACACATTTGCATTTGAAAAAACCAAAAGTTCTAGGACAGAGAAGCCATCCCACAGTCGATACGTCTGAAGAGCTACTCAACTAATAGCGAAACCAGGTCACGTAATTTGGTGACTGTGTGGGTTCGAGTCCGTGGCTTTCCTTTTTCACTTGCAAAAAATTTCGAACATCAAACTTAACTCTAAACGAGAAAATTAATAAAAAAAATTTACCCTACGTCAAATCCTGCAAAAGAACCAAAATAAACAAGTCCATACATAATATTAATATTAACTGACATAAGAGGAACAGTTTAGATAAGAAAATAACCATACTAGCATTTAAGAAACAGACGAGGTTTCAGACACAGGAAGCACCAATCTTCCCACCAAAAATTCCATTAAAAAATAACGAATTTTTATAGTACTTTCTGATAGTCCTAACAACTTTCAAACCAAATTACAAACCCATTATTTTGACAATGGAATGTCGCACTGAAGTTGGCCACACGAAGTTTAAAATAACCTAGAAAAGCAGTTGATGGAAAATTATGTTAAATTTCATCATCTCCACATTTTTATTTCGCTTTCTGCTGGATAAAAATCTGAAGTTCTCATGTTTAAAACTTCTGATTTTTAGCCAAACACAATGCCATCCATCCCCACGGACATTGAGGGTGGTTTAAACGCTTATATGCGCACCACTAACCCTTCGTCATTTTGCTAACAAAAAATTGTTTGGCGACGATGAGGTTTGAACACATAACTCTCGGTTTTTGTGCCACCGTAATCATTGCTTAGTAAGATGAGAAAAATCAACAAAAAATTCGCCGGAGGGATTTTCAAATAAATCGCGGTCAAAGTTCACATTTTTAAGGACTTTTTTAGGTTTTCACGATTTTGCTTGGAAACCGCAAACCCTTTCGAAACGGGTTTAGAGAAAAAGTTGTAGCAATGAAAATTCTCTATTAGATTGTCCTCCATGATGTTTACTTAGGTATTACCATTTTTGGGATATAGAAGTTCAAATTTTGACAATTCACTGACTGTATCGTCTCCTTATAAAACAAGATCATGACTTTCATGAATTTCCCAACTTAAACTTATATATCTCAAAAATGGTACAACCTAGGAAAACACCAATCTTATAGAGAATTTTCACAGCTATAAGATTTTCTCCAGTCACATTTCGATAAGACTTACCGTTTTCTAGCAAATCGTGAAATCCTAACAAAAAAAACTAAAAATGTGACCTGAACTCCTATATCTCAAAAATGGTAAAACTTAGGAACAAATCATAACGGTCAATAATCTTTAGTATTTTCACAGCTACAAAACTTTTTTTAGCCCCATTTAGATAGGACTTGCTGTTTCCAAGCAAAATCCCTCTTGCCATTTTTCTTGTTTTTAGATTTTTCTCATCTATGAACATTGCTGTTTCGGAATCTGCGAAAACTTCCCAGGTGTAAGCGGTTTTCATTCAAAGTTAGTTTTATAGGGGGCCATACAGTCAGTACGTTGTCCCAATTTGAACGTCTATATCTCAAAAATGGTAGACCTTGTTGGAACTTGGAAGGCATTTTGAGATGTGTAAAATTCAGACAAGTCGGTTATTAAATTTGCAGATAATCGTCTCTCTGCTAATCAGTAATTGGATTGGTGCTCATCAGTAATTTTAGATGATGCTAGCAAGGGGTTTTTAGAGCTTTTGAGTAATTATCTCAGGAAGTATAGACTTGGCCTCGAAAACAATTTGTACCGTTCCAATAGGGTCCACGAGGCCAACCATCTGAAAAAAAAACTGCCAAAACTATAGAGAGAGACAAGTCCTTAAGCTACACTTTTGTAAAATTTTGTTTTCGAAGGGGTGGACCAGTATAGTCCATATTCAAACTTGATCTATGTATGTCTAGATGAAGTATGGATAGAAACAAATTGTGGACCAAATAGGTTGATTCGCTCTGGCGTTATCGTGCACATTATATTAGCGACAAATTTGAATTTTTGCAGTTGAAGTATCTGAAGACCGATATGGCGCATCTTTGATCTTGTTGTTGTGGACATAAATGAATCGACTCCAAATTTTCTGAAGAGGATATCGTCAAACATACTTGGGAGGAAACCCCATTATTTCGATGAGGCCAATTTTCATCGTATCCAAGTGTATATCAGGAATATTGTCAATTATTTCATATTCCATTTCAGAAAAAAAGGATAAATTTTTTTCGCGCTACATCAACGATTTTTGATATGTAGGTTAAGAAAAAAATTCCGAGTACGAATCTGGTCGCGAGCCAATTTTTGGTTGTTGCGGACAAAAGTTATGGCGCTTTTATTTCGCTTTTTAAGAAAGAAAATATTATAAAAACGCTAATTATTTTAATGAGCACAAGTGTTACAAAAAAGTTCTCTCGAAGTTACTTCAGCGAGTAGATTGCATAATACCTGCAAAATGTTACACAGAATTCGCGGAATGTACAAAAAATTGATGAATTATTGAATATAAGTCTACTTTTTTCAAAATTAAGGCCCATTTAGTGGTCATAAAATTACAAAAAAATTGTTGTGGATCCAAACTTCACGGCAAATCAAATGAGACTACAATCATACAGATTGGTGTTATAGTTTGGATGTTACAGCCAAAATAAGCACATATTTCGGTCAAAAAAATAATTTTTTGTTTAAAAAAATATTTTTCACATGCATTATGTAGTAGAAAATATTGTAAAAATTTATAGGAAAACTTCATTCATTTTGCTTAAATCTCCCAACAAAATAGACGGATTTTGCTTTATTGACATTCATATTAAAGCTTTAACATGGCAAAGCCCAGGATTTATCTTGGTCCCTCTTTCATCCCAAGTGGACACTGACCTCCCCGTGGTGTCACCTGGGGAACTGCCTTTAACACCCGTTAAAGGTAGTGAGCTAACATGTGCCGCGCGTTCACCCATAAGAACGTTAAAAACTTGGGTTTGGGCGTCGGGTTAGTAACCCTCCCCTAGAAAAAACAGCCTACTATGAAAAAACGAAAGAAAAGAAAAACAAACCCCTCTAAAGTCGACGAACCCCGCAAACGTTTTAAGGACCATGATCTGCGAATCTGCACCTGGAATGTTCGCACTCTTTATAGAGAAGGTGCAGTCTTCGCATTAGCAGACGTACTTGAAAAGTACAAGACCGATATTACTGCCATACAGGAAATACGATGGATTGGGAAAGGCGTCACAACAACACCTAAAGGTGACGCACTGTATTATAGCTGCCATGACGTAAAGCATGAGTTTGGTTGTGGATTCGTAGTTAGTCGGAGACTAAAACATCTTGTATCCAGCTTCACTCCAGTGAATGAAAGACTTGCTGCAATTCGAATAAAAGCTAAATTCTTCAACATCAGCTTTATCTGCGCTCATGCTCCCACTGAAGAAAAGGATGAACAGACCAAAGATATATTTTACGAGCGCTTAGAAGAAACATATGACCGTTGCCCTGCCCATGACATTAAAATCATTCTAGGCGATTTTAATGCCAAAATTGGAAAGGAGAATATCTTTGGCCCAACAGTTGGGAAATTCAGTCTCCACAGTGAAACATCTGACAATGGTATGAGACTGATAGACTTTGCAGCTGCAAAAAACATGGTAGTTAGCAGTACCAGATTTAATCATCTCGATATTCATAAGGGCACCTGGCTGTCTCCAGATCAGAAAACAAGAAACCAAATTGATCATGTTGTGATAGATGGAAGACATTCATCGAGCGTGTTGGATGTACGATCGTTCCGGGGCGCAAACATTGATTCGGACCACTACCTTGTTGCAGCAAAGGTACGCACCCGCTTAAACGTAGCAAACAAAGTACGAACAGACACAACACGAAAGTTAGACATCGGTAAGCTGCAATCACAACAGATAGCCACAGCATATTCCACTCAACTAGCCCAATTGCTTAATCAAGGCCCTCCTCATCCCGATAACATATCAGCGCAATGGCAAAGCATTGCCCACTCCATGCAAACAGCCGCAAAATCCATACTTGGATACCAGAGACCTCCACCAAGGAATCCATGGTATGATGAGGAGTGTCGTGCTGCCACCGAAGAGAAAAATGCGGCATATAAGGCTACTTTACAATCCGTAGCAACGCGTAGCGCACGAGAGAGATACAGGGAGAAAAGGAGAGAGGAGAAACGTCTTTTCCGCAGGAAAAAGAGAGAGATGGAAAAGCGGGAGTGTGAAAAAATCGAGATGTACAGGAGCCAGAATGAAGTCCGAAAATTCTACCAAAGAGTCAAGCATCAAACTGATGGCTTTGGTACAGGCACATCCTCCTGTAGAGACCAGCAAGGTAATTTGGTAACTGATACAGATAGTGTACTCAGGATATGGAAAGAACATTTTTCAAATCTGTTGGTATCCAATAGCAGCGAAGACGACGAAGATACCACAGTCCCAATCCCAGAAGATGGTATTGAATGTATACCGCCCAGCCAAGATGAGGTAAAGACAGCAATAAATCGGCTGAAGAATAATAAGGCAGCAGGGGCCGATGGCTTACCAGCCGAGCTGTTCAAAACCGGAGGCGACACGCTGATAAGGTGTATTCATCAGCTAGTTAGCACCATCTGGCAGGAAGAACGAGTACCCGACGATTGGAACCTGAGTATCCTGTGCCCCGTCCACAAGAAGGGAGATAAGACTGTATGCTCTAACTATAGGGGCATAAGTCTACTCCCTATTGCCTACAAGATCGTGTCAGGGATATTGTGCGAACGACTAAAGCCAATGGTCAACGAGATTATTGGACCATACCAATGCGGCTTTAGACCTGGCAAGTCCACCATTGACCAGATATTTACCCTGCGGCAAATCCTGGAGAAGACCCAAGAGATGCAGATCGACACCTACCACCTTTTTGTCGATTATAAAGCAGCCTTCGACAGTCCGCTGCGCTCAAAGGTATTCCAAGCCATGTCTGAATTTGGTATTCCCGCAAAGCTCATCCGGCTTTGTAAAATGACTTTAACTGACACGAGGTCCTCAGTTAAAATAGGAAAGAACCTCTCCGAAGAGTTTGGTACCAAAAGAGGTTTCAGACAAGGAGACAGCCTTTCGTGTGACCTCTTCAACATCCTGCTAGAAAAGGTTATACGAGAGGCAAACGTCAAAAGAAGTGGCACAATCTACACCAACAGTCACATGTTACTTGCTTATGCTGATGATATAGACATCATGGGTCGATCAGTAAAAGAAGTAACTGATACCTTTATAAAGGTCGAAGGAGAATCTGCTAAAGTGGGTCTGGCGGTAAACGGTGAGAAGACCAAGTTGATGGTGTCGACGCGCAATGCGTCCATTGAGCTCGGACCGACTGTGGAAGTTGGTTCCTATAATATTGAGGTAGTAAAAGACTTCGTCTACCTCGGCACCTCCGTCAACACAACAAACGACATCAGTTGTGAAATAAAAAGAAGAATTGTATTGGCCAACAGATGCTACTTTGGATTAAGTAAGCAGTTTAAAAACAAAGCCACATCTCGTCAAACAAAAATAACGCTCTACAAAACACTGATACTACCCGTGCTGATGTATGGCTCCGAAGCCTGGGTACTTGCGCAAGCAGACATGGCAGTGCTTGGTGTGTTTGAGAGAAAAATTCTTCGAAAGATCTACGGACCAATCTGCGTTGACGGTGAATATCGACGTCGCATGAACCACGAGCTGTATCTGCTATACAACGACATCAATATTGTTAAACGTATCGAGATGCAGCGATTGCGTTGGCTAGGCCATATCATAAGAATGAGCGATGATGAACCCGCTAAAAAGGCGTATGAATACATGCCACATGGCGGTGCACGCAGAATTGGCAGGCCAAGGAATAGATGGCGCAAACAAGTGGATGATGAGATGACAAGGCGCGGTATTCCAGTGTGCAAAGCAACAAATAGAGAGGAATGGAGATCTCTTCTTAGTTCGGCCTATAGAACAAATGTTCTGTAATGGGCCAGCTAAGTAAGTAAGTAAGTAAGTATTAAAGCTTTCCCATTAGGGAAGCTAATTAGGTTGATGGGGATATATGTCAAAGCTTCTGAAATGGAAATAGAGGTCAAATAACCCATTTTTATTTATATGCATTTTTAAATACGTGTAAATCGCGTAATTATCAAAATCAGTTTGTCCGCATATGATTTTCATGTACAGTAATACCGTATCTTTTAATATGAATATAGTTTTCGAAATTTAATTTGGAGGCTAAGATGTAGCATCGGCTGCATCTTAGTGCCTAAAAACCTATATAACGTCGCTAACTTGCGCGGAGTGCGTATGCTTTTTGTCCGCATCCGATTTCAGTGTCCACCATAAAAATCTACATCGATATATATCTATTTCAAGGCGGTCAACGAAGAACCGTGGATGTAGCATCACACACTATTTTTTGGGATAAAATGAATGTAGCTCCCTTATCAGTGAAGTTTTCAAATCTCTGTTTCCGCTAAAACAAAGATGCTGTATTAGTTGTTTCATTGCAGTGGAAACGAACCGCAGAAAACGCGATAAAATACGCGATATTTCCAAAAACAATTTTAGGTGATTTTTCTACTTTGGATTTTCTTGTAACTCGCGTTTTAGTGGATGGATTTTCACGGAGAATGATTTATTAGATCCGGAACGTAAAAAACTAAAATGTGCAATCAAGTACGAGGAAATCGAATGACAATTGTAAAAATTAGGCCCGAATAATATGACTTTTAGAAAAATATTCACACAAAATTTCGTCATTTCGATACATATTTCTGTGAAGCTGTGGAGGCTACATTCACGATATACGTATCAAAAAGCTCAGAATCGCAAGTACTATAATCCTATTAAAGCCTTTTTGAAAAATCTGTTTGCGGAACGCGACTAGAAGAAAATGTCAAAAAACACTGTAAATTTGGCTTCAAAATGTCAGCGTCATTTATTGGTAGACGCTGATGAAATTTTGAAAAGTTATACATTAGTGAGATTATCCTTATTTAGTTGGCTTCTACTTTTACTTTGACAGGAAAATCGTGAGAAGTGTGGTTTACTCACAAATCGAGAGAAAACAAAAAAAGACACGTTGGCTTCAACCCATTTTTACCCATTTTCTAACATAAATATAGCCACAGCTTCCACGCAAATTAACTTTTGAGGCCAATATTTTTTGCCACGTCCAAAAACATTTCATTTTATCCATAAACATTTAAATTGTATAATATACAATCACAAGTCGCGTGTTCTAAAAGGGTAAACCTTGGCTTCAGCTATGTTAAATTTTCAAAAATATTGGTGATATATCCTCATTAGTCTAAAGGCTGGGGGTATAATAATATTGAAGAAGTTTCTACCAAGATGTGTCACTCAATAAATGAAAAAACACGTTAGTGTTAGCAATACCCAAGCCTAAGCCCAGTAGACCATAACCAATGTGTGTAGCGTCCGACCGGATTGAAGTAGGTTGATAAAATGTTGGTAACATATATTTTAGGTCCGTAGAACTTTTTGTATTGAAAATGGTCTACATAGGTCAACGTTTTGGTATATCGCCTCTACAAAACGACGTGTGACGCCTCGACAGTTTAAGGAATATTGAACAAAAATTGTTAATGTAAGTCCAAATTTTGGTATAACCCCCATTTAACGGGAAGTGTGATCTTAAGGAATTTTGAACATTTATTTCCATTTAGGCATCGAATTAATTTTAATTTGGTATTTTATGTTTCCGCCTTTCGGAAAAGCCGACATATAACGGTTGTTTGTACTTTTTTCTAGATTTTCGGTCTTAATTGAGCATTATTTGTCATTTAGGATTCCTAGTAGTCAGATGACGTCTCCCCAAAACTACAAAACTTTTCACAAGAAATTTGTCGGAGCAGGTCAACGTTTTGATATAGCGCCCATAGAACAGTACCTCCCGATTTTGGGATTTTTAAGGCTTTAGCCACATTATCCAAACGAAATAGCCGAAATTTGGTATACTTAGTCCACTATTTGATATATCTCCAGATTGTGGTTTTTTACCTTTTTTCTCCAAATTGCCTATTAATGACTAAAATGACGATTATTTCATTTAAGTTTTAAAAAATGGTCACACATACGAATTAGTAAAAAAGTCATAACCCTAGTTGCCACATTATTCTCACACACAATAGTTAGTCTCCGTTGGAGCTACATCATATTTTTGCACAGAATTGTTGGTATACATCCCTGTAGCACGTCCTTCGCCTGAAATTTCCAATATAATTTATGATGGCTCGGCAGAACATAAGGGCGTTTTCGGTGGCATAAAGGGTTTCCATAGAAAAAAAATGTGGCCTAGGTCTATTTTTTATTATTCAACAACACCCTTATAATGGTATCGCCGATTTTTAGATTTATTGATGTTTTCGCAAAATTTTATGACAAAAAAGAAGTTATAATTATATTTGACATTTGGTGTTCCAAGAAGTCACAAAACTTAAACACCCAAAATTATGTTACTTGTCTCCTTTTTCTCCGAAAAAGACGTTTCCCCTCTCTGCTTATCTGCTGATATCATATTTGTGAGCTATGGAAGCCCCAATTACGGGGCTTGTGCCGCACAGTGGTTCATGAATCGATTTTCCTGGCCAAACCCAAATTTTTTGTCGTCACCGCTTGTTGAGTTGTGTATGGGATTCGATAGTAAACATATTGAAACTAAGGAAACTAAAAAAATAGGTCAAAATATTGAAAGGTGTGGGCGTGGCGTGCTCCTAAAAACGACAATTTTTCGCGATTTTGGAAAGTACGTCATTTTAAGAACCGTATCAATACATTACCGTAGCGATTACAGGAAGTGAGCTATATGATTTTTTTCCTCAGGTACAAACTTTTAGTGAAATTCCAAATTTGTGCGCTGGAACTTTTAGTGAACAGCCTGGAACAATGTTCTGCTTTCACAAAATGATGCCCGAGAGTGTCCTCTTTCAGTCCATATATACTTTTGTACCCGTCCACTTCCGTGCTTTTAACACTTTTTTAATTTTTTTGAAATTACATGGTTAAAATTTGTGGTTTTTTATAAATCATAGCTTGTTTCCACAAATGGACATTTTGGTGGTGGTTGGTTTCATTTTAGTTTGTTGTCGAAAAAAATGGTTGGTTATAAAATTCGCATATACAATTTTTAAATATTTTAAATATAAATGCAACATATAATAATTCAATACACAAAGTTTACATTGTCAAAGACATAAATACAACTAAGACTAGACAAAATGCATGCAACAAAAAAATGTTTACTAAACTTTGTATAGAAACATTACCCTTAACAGGTTGCAGTTAATTCAAAATCGCAACCAAGGAGGAAAATTTCATGTAATGGTATCAGAAACGAAATTTATGAATTCAAGAATCTATTCAAGAATAATTCTATGTCAATTGGATCGGTAAATTCGGTTAAATACGTAAAAATTTATAAAAGAAAAAATGTTATATCACCATATCGTGATATAACATTATGTTAAATTCAAAAGCCATTCACTGAAGAATGATAGCAAACAAAATGTCTTATCTTGTTGTATTTATGTCTTTGACATTGTTCTACTATAACTACAAAATGATAACAACAGTGAAAATCATTAGAGAAACGTTTGAAATTACAATCTTCCAATGAAAACAAAGATCAATTAATAAAAAAGAGGCGTCATGGAAAAAAATTTTCCTTCGATATTTATACTACATTATTCCAAATTCGTACAGAAATCTTTACGAAGATTCAGAAAGTACCTCCGATTTTCATACGACATTATTCCGAAATCGTTCAGAAATCTGTACAAAAATTCGGAAGAAAAAAGTCGCCTTTCGAATTTCCCAAGGATTTTCTTCCGATTTCTTTCCGAATTCTGGCCGAAATCTATCCGATTTCGCTCCAACATTACGTTCAGAAATTGTGTCAACCACTTCATACAACTTTCGTTAAGATATCGTTACGATTTCGGATCCGACATCGGACGTAGCGACCGAATTTTATTCCGATTTCGTTATGATGTCGGTACGATTGGTTTGCTGAGTAATAAGCCCAAAAAACGCATACATATGGGGATCGGTACAGCCGCTTTCGAGCTATAAAGGGCACTGTCGTCAAAAATGCTATTTCGAGAAACACGCTTTTTAAGTTTGTAGGCTCACATCTCAGCCAATTTTGTTCCGAACGACTTGAACATTTCTACCAAAAAGTTAGGAATAGCATTAACATTTTAATATTGTTTAAATTTTATAGGCAAGGATTGCTTTATATATCTCTTTTCTTAACTACTGCTCCCTTAAAGTTTTTTAAGTCCTAATTTTACATACATATTATGACGCCATCAATGAACTTATATACCCATGTTCATAGCTACAGACGCTGTTTTTATAGTGAAAGGTTACAACGCCACTTATTACATGCTATATTTACATTTATCTGCATTGACTTTTTCTTTGGGAAGTTGGATCGATGCTTTTAATCGATTTTTTGCTGCTGCCACTTCCAGACCATTGGAATGCAAATGCAAATTAATTGTTGTAGCTAAACGGGTCTATGTCTGACATTTATGTAATTACTCGGGCTGGCATGTGTTTATGTCTAAAGTTTTTTTGTTTATTTATAATTTATATTCATGTTTGTTCGGAACTTTAGAGTGCATAAAAAACTACTTTTATTAAGTGGACGATAGGCCAACCAATGGAGAAGGCTGCACTTTATTGTAGCTACTTTGAAAAGAAAACATGAATTTGACTTGAATTTTAAAGGCGAGGACACATCAAAGCTTTAATTGTGAAATTTCTAAACGCTGACAATAGTTTTTAGAAAATATATAGATAGCAGCAGTTTTTGTAGAATCATGGGATATTTGAAACTCTTTTCCCAGGAACTTTTAAAAACTGTTTGTGAAAACTTGCCTAGGATTTAAAAGTTGATTTTTGAAATAATATTTTTTAGGATCTAATCGTAAAGTCCTCAAATACTTTATTCAAGGACCTAACAAAGCTTTTTTGGACAGTTTTAAGGACTTTTATCGAAACGGAAACTTTAATGACATTTTTATTTGATGAGGCACATCAAGACATCAATCATGGATATTTTCATTGTTAATTTTTGATTTTTCAAGGATATTTTAAAGACAATATTCAAGGACATATAAAGCCTACAATTATTTGTGGGGCCTATCAAGATTTTGAGTACGTATTATGAATTTTTGTAATACCGTTAAGGGAATTCCAAGACTTTGAACGAAGATTATGAAAAGCATACTTTCTGGTTTGGAAGGCCTACCAAGGCGTTGGCTCATTTTAAAGCTTCTTTTCGGGGGCATATTAAGGTTTTCAGCGTGGATTATTAAAAAAGTTATAGGTTGAGGATCTTCCAGAGCTTTGAACGTGAGTTATCAAAAATTGAAGCAATCCACATTTAAATAATTACAGTTTCAAGCCATCTATATTTCAATAATAACACTTTTAAGCTTTTGCACATTTGTCATTGTGATTTTATAACTTTTCATATTTCCTATTGTGATTGATTTTTAAATTTAAAATTAACTGCTAAAAATACACCTCTGTAAAATATATTTAATACTACTAATATAAGCAACTAAGTACTACTAAATTTATCAAGCAATACTAGATGACAATATCGCTTTTCAAAAGCAGAAGCTAAGTAGAATGAAATTCAATAAATTCGTTCATTCCTCGTGAGCAATTTGAACTCTGTACATCAACCTCAGTGCTTCCTTAAGTAGTTGAAACTGATAGCAGAGCATCATCCGCAATACAGAGAGTGAATCAAAGCAAACAATCCACGAAAATTGTTTTGTTTTATTGACGCCCAACTCAGTGGCCATGTAACACGGACACTTTCTACCATCAACAGCCGAGACACAATTGTACTATATCGTCTTTGCAATCGTATTGTTTCACAGACGACCCATACAGATGACTATATAAGACGACGGTTCATTCTTGTAGAACAATTTGAAGACTACATATAAACTTCAATGCTTCCCGAAGTACATGAAATCGATAGCAGTGCATCATCACGCAAATTGAAAACTGCATATCAACTTCAATGCTTCTGAAGTATATAAAACCGACAATAGTGCATCATCAGTAACTACAGAGTGTGAATAAAAATAATTTCATGATCCACCACATCATGCCGTTCACTTCAACAACAATGCAGTTTTTATCCAGGGTAGGCTCCGAAGAAAGTATAGGGTTTCAGCATCCAACAAGACTAGGTCAACATCATCTTCTTACCATCATTACAGTTTTGACAGATTCAACAAACTGATACCTGATCAAAATTCAATAACCCATCATCCTCCTACAGTTTAATTAGTTTAATTAGCAGATTCAACAACCAATTAGCCCGCTTGCAGTTTAATGTTGCCGATTCAACAATCCATCATTTCCACAATCTTTTATTTCTGATGCTTCATCGGGACGCTTTCAGCATCAGAGGGGGAGACTGAGGCAATCAACATTTTAATAATTACAGTTTTAACGCCAGCTATATTTCAATAGTAACACTTTTAAGCTTTTGTACATTTGTCATTGTGATTTATAACTTTTCACATTTCCTATTGTGATTGATTTAAATTTAACAGCTAAAAATACAACTCTGTAAAATATATTTAATACTACTAATATAAGCAACTATGTACTACTAATTTTTTAAGCAATACTAGATGACAATATCGCTTCTCACAAGTAGAAGATAAACGGAATGAAAATCAATAAATTCGTTCATTCCTCTTGAGCAACTTGATCTCTGTACATCAACCTCAGTGTTTCCATAAGTAATTGAAACTGATAGCAGAGCATCATCCGCAATACAGAGAATGAATCAAACAAACAATCTCGGCATCGTCTTTCTTTAAAATCTTATCGAACTTTGAGCTTGGCTTTTCAAAAATTACTTCTTGAGGACTACCGAGCTTTGAGAGTGGATTTTCAAAAAGCTATTTTGAGGGCCTACGACTTTGAGCGTGAGCCTGAAAGAGCTTTGAGCGTGAATTATGAAGAATTTACTTTTGGAGGGCCTACCGACCACAGCCTTGAGTCTCGATTACCAAAAAGCTACTGTCTGAAGGCGTAACGAAGCTTAAAGTATGGACCTGACATATATTTGATCGTGGGCGTAAACCTGATAGAGCATGGAGCGAGGACTATCATAAAACTACTTTTTGAGAGCCTACCACACTTTAAGCGTGGATTATCACAAAGCTAATTTTGCAGGGTCCACCAGACTTTAAGCAAGGATTATAACAAAGCTAATTTTTCAGGGCATACCCGACTTTAATCATGGATTAAAACAAAGCTAATTTTGCAGTGTCCACCAGACTTTAAGCGTGGATTTTTACAAAGCTAATTTTGCAGGGTCCACCAGACTTTAAGCAAGGATTATCACAAATTATGATTTTGGAGGGCCCACAAGAGCTTTGATAGAACTTCGAAGGTCTACAAGTTCTTTGATAGTACTTTGAGCGTGGAGTATCAAATATCTACTTTTAGAAGGCCTAATTGTTGAGGGCCTAGAATAGCTTTTATAGAACTTTGGGCTTGGATAATCATAAAGCTACTGTTTGAGGGTCTACCAGAGCTTTGATAGAACTTTTGGCGAGTGTTATCATAAATCTAATTTTTGAAGGTCTACCAGAGCTTTGATAGAACTTTGAGCGTGGGTTATCTTAAAGCTACTTTTCGGGGGCCAACAGAGCTTTGATAAAATTTTGAGTGTGGGTTATCATGAAGTTCCTTTTACCAGAGCTTTAATAGAACGTTGAGCGTGGGTTTTCATAAAGGTATTTTTGAGGGCCAACAGAGCTTTGGTAAAATTTTGAGTATGGGTTATCATGAAGTTACTTTTACCAGAGCTTTGATAGAACTTTGAGCGTGGGTTATAATAAAGCTAATTTTTGATGGTCTACCAGAGCTTTGATAGAACTTTGAGCGAGGGTTATCATAAAGCTACTTTATGGGGGGTGTCAACAGGGCTTTGGTAAAACTTTGAGTGCGGGTTATCATGAAGTTACTTTCAGAGGGTCTACCAGAGCTTTGATAGAACATTGAGCGTGGGTTATCAAAGACTATCATTGAGGTATTTTCAAAACTTTCTTTCTGACTTTTTAGAAAGTAAATTCACTGTTTTTTCAATACTGTATTTCAAAGGATATTTTTTTTTTGGAGACAGGAGATTTTAATGATCAATTTTTCAGAATGCTTATCTTGCCTTGAAATCTCGCCAAAATTATGTATTTCTAAAGATTTTTTTTGACAGCCTATCAGAATAAAAATGTAATTGTATATCAATATATTTTGTTATAGATAGATTTAAATACCATTTTGTTAGAAAATTAAAGCTTTAATCGTGGGTTTCTTAATACTTTAAGGCTTAATTGTGGATTTTTAGGGTTCGGTAATATTACCTAATTATTTGTCATTGATCTGACTGTCTATCGGAAAAAGTTTATCAAACAATTTGTACTTCACTTTTATGTAATTTTATTACCATAACCGGTCTTGTCATTTTTTTATTCATAGACTTTAATAATTGTAATTTACTAACTTAAAGTGGGGTGTGTCTTTCTTTATTATTTCTTGTTTTCTTCCGATAGTATCACACTAAATAAAAATACCTGTGTATGTGAATTAGTATGTTATGTATTGTAGACTTATGCTTTCACAAAGCTTCTCACCTAATTCCACCAAACAACCTACAATTAGACACACTTATTGAATTCAAAGACATTTTTCATAAATATTTTGTAATACTTTTACTAAAATTAAAAAAGAAAAACTCAAACAAAAAGTTCGCCTCGTGTTACCACCCACAAGAAAAATGAAAAAAACAAAAGACTTAAGCAACAAACGTGGCCATCACAACTTTTCTTAGAAATGAAAAATCGTAGAAAAAAAACCAAATAAATTCCATGAATGAATATTTCATAACATCAACAGCATTTTACACTGGCGATGAAGTGGCATAAAAATACCATTGGCATACCAAGCAAAAAACAAAAATAACAACATCAAACAAAGCAAAAACCGGCGATGACGTTTTCACATCACCAGCCACCAACCAGTTCCTAGCTCATCTTTATGGAAAATAATAATAATAAAAAAATATTTCTATCTTATTTCCCTGCACATAAAGCTATTGTTGTTATTTTCTTGTTGTTGTTGCTGCTGCCAACAATGGAGGACAGTCATCTGCATAGCATAACTTAAAAGTCACATGACTGTGTTTTGTTTTAATGTTTGGTGGCTTGGTATTAAGTCGTAGTTGTGTTTTTGTTTGTTATTTTTCTTCTTCATTATAATTAAAATTAACTTTTGATCTGTTATCAACACTAAGGGAAGATTACTGAGAAAACACTTGGAGGCTTGGAATTTCCTTGAGTTATGACGTGGGTGTAGAGCTGTTGATGCATTTTCAACACAACTAAAGGGGGCTGGGTTACCACGTTATTAGCTGCTGGATAAACACAATTGATGACAGACTATCATAGCATAGTACTCAGAATCGTCTTCTTATTAAATGAATAATATGCCACAAGATTTTATTAATTTATTGTTTTTTTCACTTTGGATGCTAAGATCCACGCAAAACTCATAAAAATTACTGAATAAATATTCCATAAATCATAAAAAATATTTTTTGTCAAACTTTCTTATATTTGGCGCCAATATTTATTATTTCAAAAAAAAAAAAAAAAAACGCCACAATGCTTCAAATAAAAAAATATATTTTTTTATAATATAATTATAAATTCCCATTTAATGTACCGGAAATATCAAAAATACAATGTCTGCATTTTTAAAATTTTTCTTTGTGTTATCGGATGATATCGCATAATTTTCAACATTATTTGCATATCAAAAATAATAATTTAATACGTAATCTGGAAGCAAAAAATCACCAGCAAAAATTCGAAAATGCGTTAATTTAAATATGTGTCGAAAAATTTTTGTTTTGTCAAAAATGCTTCCGTGTTGATTTATGCACCTGGTGTGTATATAAATGCATTTGGACATTTGTTATTTTGGTCACAGCTGATACAGTGGCTCACAATGATGGTGATCTGTATGCAATTGAGATTTGTTTACTTTGTGCGTAAACTACTTCTGCTAAAACACACTTTATATTTCACCCGTCAATAAGTTAACACTTAAGGGGTTATGGACTTATTGAGCACGAAATATGACATTTTCATGATTTTTTTACAAGAAATCTACCAAATTTTTTTCCAGAAGATTTTGCTTTCTTCTGATAGATCACACCATGAGCTACTTTCGGAATTTTGCTTGTTAAAAAATATTGCACAGTTTCCAACAAATGGTCGCATACGAAACATTGTTTTTACTAAAACACTTTGTGGTGCCCACTGTAGCTCGAAAACGAATAAACCGATCAGCATATACTTTTGTGGGATCACACGAAGTGAGCTATTTTATTTTTTCTCAGGTGTTAAATTTTAGTTAAATTCCAAATTCAATCGACTAGAACTTTTAGGGAACATCTAGGAACAAAATTCCGTTTCCACCGAATATTGCCCGAGAGTGTCCCCTGTCAGTCCATATATACGTTGGTACCTGTCCCGTTTCGTCCACTAGCACTTTTGTAAATTTTTTGAAATTAAGTGGGTTTTTTACCGTTTCCCATATAAATTATAGTTTTTTACAAAAATTGACATTTTTTTATATATAAGAGTTGTATGAGTTTTCTGAAAACCCAAGGAGCATTTTTTTAATTAAAAAAAAAAAATTAAAATATAAAAAAATTAATTTAAAAAAATTGTATCCAAAACAATTTTTTTTAATTTGTTGTATTTTTAAAACATTTGAGTGTTTGATGCAAAATTTGAAAATCTCAATTTTATATCAATGACCTTTAATTCCTCTGCAACCATTAGACCGAAATCGAATGTTTTTATTGCTTCGGAAAGCTGATTATGTTATGAGTCGAAAAAAATAATGATAATATCTCATCGTTTTAAAATTACAGATGTTTGATAAGGAAAAAAGTATTCTGAACCACTGCGCGTCGTCGAAATACGAGACACCCAACAACAACAAATACAACATCATATACTACATGTTTTTGCTCAGATCCCCGAAAATGCATCATTCCTGCAATTTGACTGCAACGGTCTCTGCAATAAAGTCAGCGAAATCGTAGACTTTAGAAGTTGGGTCCACAGTGGTGCAATGGTATGCACACCCGCTTTGCACGCTGAAGTCCGTGGGTTCGATTCGATTTTCAACGGCGGCAAAATACCACTCAGTAATGTTGGCGACATTTCCTGAGTATTTCAGACATGTAAAACTTTTCTACAAGTGGTGTCGTAAGACACGCCGTTCGGACTCGGCGATAAGCAGTATGTCCCATATCACTAAGCTAGTATGAATCGGGGTGCACTCATTGATATGAGGGAAGTCTCCCTTGTCCCGTCTGGGATGTTTGTGGAACAATTATTATTATTAAGTCGGAGGAACATCATGGTCTCCGCGATCCAACAAATAAAGCTCACCGTTACCTGTAGCTTGCAACGGTGCAATGGTTACAACATTTTGCTAAAGGATTTCACAAGCAGTGGAGAAGGAGGACTTGTCGTTCTTATACACCAGTCTGTCCAGTACAGATCTATGTATCTCGTTTTAGATTGAATCTACATAGAATGTATGGGGTAAAAATAAAGTGTGGGATTGACGAGGTAGAGTTGCTTAATATGTACATACTGTGTACTTTACTTTTGGAGGGAAATAACCGTCTGGTGTCATCATGAGCTTTGGCATTCCACCCTAGGCAATGACCAGGGGGGTACAGCGCTGGCGGAGCAAATTGATAGCTCCACATTTTGCATGAACGAAGGGATTGTCACAGCTCGCAAGACATCACTATTGTGGCACTTGATGTGACAAATGCTGTCTCCCTTTACAGACCACCCGACCGCCGTACTTTTCTGAACCATGGAATAGCAGATTGTCAATGATTCAGAGAATTTACCAATCACCTCTTCAGAGAGCTGCACATTTCAGTAGCATCCGCTCCCTTGCTGGTCGAATATACGATATAGACCAAATTTTCACACAGAGGCAACGGGGCTAGCAAATGAGGGTGATGAGCTTTGTCGTACGAACCATGAAGACTGAAGAGTTGAGGAACTTACTCATTATTCTCTCAACAACTCAAGAAATACAACATGGTACAGGATTAAATAAATTGTGGGAACGGCTATTACTTACAACGGCGTGCTAGTGACAGATCTGAAGAGGTGCTAGTGGCATTTTAATTGTAAATTGAATAGAACACCGAGAGTGATTGGTCGAAGAGGAGCGTCAGCCGAGGAGGTATCACCACAATTTACGATAAGCGATATTGCAGACGTTATCCTAAACGCGAGTGGATGAACCACGAGGTTAAGTATTTGAAAGGTGTCCTCAATCTATCGTTAGCCACCCATATTGTACCAGAAGCCATATTGTACCTAAAACCAGGAAAGGATGACAGCAGAGGTAAGTCGTACAGACTGATCTACCTCTTGTCGCCAGTGGCAAAGTTTCTGTAGGCGCTTCCATTCCCATTCCATATTAGGATTATGACATTTTGACCTTTTTCACAAAAATGATTTCCTGTAGCGGGAATGAATGAACTTTTGCCTATTAATGACTAAAATAACGTTTGTTTTATTTAAATATTAAAAAGGTCAAGCACAAACCAATTTAATTTTTTTAATATTATGAAATGAAAACAATTTTTTCTTAAAAATTATTTTCTTTTGCACGAATGAAAAATGGAATAAATGAATATTGAAAAAGATCCCACACAAACCACTTTAAATTGATATTATGTATGAAATAAAATTATACATGATATATAATGATATATATGTATATATCTTCACCACAAATGACAAAAATCGTAACTAAAAAAATAATAATTTTACAGGAGTTTTTGCTTCTCCTGTAAAATTGATATTTTTATAAAATGAAAAACTCTTTTATGGAATATTAATCATATGAAGGTGAGTATATGGGATATTATCAATCATATACGAATGGGAGTTGTAATAAAACCAAAGCCGTTGAAACTCTTGGTTTTGGGATCCGTCATTAAAACAAAACCCGCAATTTTATCCCATTTTCCGAAATCCCTTTTCTAGAATAGGATCGTTATTTTTTGACGTAGAAGCTTGAAATTTTGCAAGAGCAGGTATATTAGTCTCATATAACAAAAAAACTAATGTTGACTTTTTTGAGATACGACTTCGGGCATTTATGGTGACGATATAATGATATGATGATAAATTTAGTGAGAAACACAAGGTTATGCAATTGTGGTTATGCCGTGTGACTCCAATGCTTTTTTCAGTTATATGTACATATATCTGCTTAAAAGGGACTTCAAAAGTTTGCCGAAAAAGCTTATATAGAATTTTTTTCAAATTACTTTTGTGTGTGAGCTTTTTTATCTAAAAACCATCAAAATATGATACAGGGATACGAGATTGTAAACAAGTCATAAACCTAATGTACATCTCAGTCGAGGACCGAACAAGAGCATGCCGTGAAACCGAACAATTATCGTGGCTCTTGACTTATCGAATGCATTCGATACCGTCAACCATGCCAAGCTGTTCAAGAATATTTAGAAGACTTTCCTTCAGTCGAGTTTAAAACGTTGCATAACACTGTGCAACATTTTTTTGAAAGTACAGACCCAAATGACAAGAAAACCTAGTTGGGTTTTGTTGTGTCAGATCCAGCTCGGACTTTATGGCCAAATCTAAACATGGTTAAATATTGAGTTTTTAAAGAAATTCGGGGCTATATCTCTGAAACCAATGCGAATCTTCTTCTCACCTCTAAAGCAAATTTGTAGATAAGAGCAAGAATAAAATATTTCTAGAAATAACGAACTCAAAAAACTGCATTTATTGCCTCAAATTACAAAATATATGCAAAAATTCCACAATTTTTATACATTTCGCATCGTATCTCCAAAATCTTTAATTTGTTCTAAATATTTTCTTATGGAAAAATATTCCCTGGAATGTAATACACAACTCTTCAGAACATGTCATTGTTGTAAAATGCCTCTATGCCGTTGTTTTCAGTACATTTTTCAACGACGATTTAATAAATATGTCAATAATGTGGTGAAATCCGAAATGCGAGAATAAACTGTTGGTGTGAACTGTGTTTGAAATACGTGTTGTAAAAGATATGATGCAAAATACCGCTGAAACAACATGAAGTAAGCATTTTAGAGTTTTAGAATGATCTAAAGAATTGTTGAGAACTTTATTTGGAATATTTTTGTAAAAGGTTTCTTGGTTCAACTCCCAATAGTTTAGCCGATACTGACCAGACTTTTTCTTATGTGGTTTTTTCAAAAGATAAGTTCTACTAGTTTAGGGCTAAAATATTGCTAAAGACAGCAAGGTCCAATTCCTATTTGTTTCTGAGATAAAAGCCTAATAAATGCAAAAATGTGTAGATTTAACCCGGTTTAGATGAGGCCATAAAATCCGAACTGGATCTGACAGGACAAAACCCTACTAGGGTTTTTGTAGTCTAAATATGTACTATAAAAAATGCATACTAGAAGTTGTTTGCATTTTCAGTGTTGCATAGTGTAATCAACAATATTTGTGGACGCCAGTCGTTTGTAGAATTCTACCTTTCTGAAGTTCCACACCCTCCAGACGGCATAGAGATCTTAATGTATGCACATAAATATATGATAGGTTTAATTCCTACATAGCAGACTTAGTCGCCCGTACAAGCCGCAGCTATTTGCGACAAGGTCAGAAGTAGGAACAAGGTCGTCAAGTTGCTGGCCAGCAGCACTTGGGATGCAAACAAAGAATCCTTGTTGACCTTTTATAAAGCAATATGACGGTCTGTGGTAAGTTATGCGGCGCTAGTGTGGTATGGAAGAATATTCAAAGCTGCCCGGCTGTAACGTTCGACAGCATATTTAAGTAGTCCGCGCAAACCATAGCTATCTGCGACAAGATCAGATGTGGGAACAATGCTCTCAAGACGCTCAATTCTCAATTTGTGGTGCTGAAAAAATTCCTTATTGACCTCTTTTAAAGCAATATTCCAGTCTGCGGTATACTATGCGGTGCCAGTGTGGTCTGCAAATGTTAGCGATAAGCAGTGGAAGAAATTGATGCCTCCTCATGACACCAGTGGACCATTTTCATGACTAGACGAAGATTTTACTGGCACATCAACAAATCCAGATGTTGTCAATGCAGTAGCTGCGTAAATATTACTGCCGTGAGTATCCCTGCCATGATATAGTGGATAGGTTTCCCGCAACCAGCCACGTCAGGAGAGATCTTATGATCTGGAGAAAAAGGTTCAAATGTATAAGCGGGAACTTAATGGTTTAAGCTTAACTAACGTCTGGAGGATACAGCCGCCTCAATTTATATTGGACCCGAAATGATGGAACTGTACCCAACACGTCACCTGCATGTGGATTGGAACCGCACTATACGCTGCATTTGTTCAGCTGCCCAGTTAAATCCAAAGGGGAACATGTACTGGATAACTGAATAAAATATACGAACGAAAATATTTGTGTTGCTACAACAACAATTACTCCATACGGGATGAATATATTCAGAACATTCTGGAGTCCTCTTGGGGTCCACGGCCTGGAACTAGGAACTCAAAATTCCCAATTAAATCGAATTTAGGCCGAAATTGTTGATAAAGACTCCAAAATGCCTGAAATCGGGAGGTACCATTGTATGGGGGCTGTTCGTTAAACGTGGACCAATGCCAACGACTTCCAGTGGAAATGTTTTCCAACATATGGAAACACAAAATTCCAATCACAACAAATTCGGTAGGAAAAGCACGCCAAATCGGGCGACCTTGGACCTATATAGACAGTTTGTGGTAGAAATGTCTAGAAGCACAAAATCTAAATTTACGGCCAATTCGGTGGTCAAATGCGACTAATTTACTTTCGGTGCCGTGCTACGTTATATGGGAGCTATACCAAAGCGAGGAAATATATAAACAATTTTAGTAGAAATGTTTTCGAAATGATCTTTGCCTTTCGAAAATGTTTTATTATCTATTCCACAACTTCCACTTTGCCATAATTGCGTTTATTTCGCTTCTAATTCCTTTCCCGCCTACAAAATCCAGTTCTCACTTCTTTATAAACAAAAACATAAATAAAAGCCTCTCTTTAATGTTGATTTATGTATGCTATTTCTTTAACTGTCACCACCATTAAGCAGGCAAAAACTAGTTATCAAAATACGAATCCGGACAATAAAACTCCTCAAGCATTCATTCTACATAACCGCCTGAAACAAAGAAATCAACAAAGTATTTGTAGTAAAATGAAATGGAAATTATAAAAAAAAACAAAAAAGCAATAATAATAACAAAACACGAACCTACAAACGGGTATTGACCATCCAGTCACGTTATCTTTCACTTGAAAGTAAAACTAAAAAATAAGTGACCTTGCGCACAGTACCGACAAACAACAACATGAAAGGCATATTAATTGCGAAATATGTTAATGAATGAGAAAAAATAACAGCAAAAATATGAAAATAAATATTGCTTGAAATTTGTTTGGATGCATTTGATGAAATGAATTAGATATTTTACTAATTTTTGTTTTTTTTTTTAATTAAAATGCATTATTGTAGGCTTTGACTGATATGTCGGTAGTCACAAAGTGGAAACTTTCTTTAGCAGTTTTGAGCAAAGAGCTGAATGAGCTTTTTTTGCTCCGTTTCAAGAGTTGTTGCAACAAATAAAATATTAAATTGTGATAGCATAGCTATCATAATTTAATTTTTTATTTATTTTTAAACGACCCAATGTTATAAGAAATAAAATTTTTATAAAATCAATATTTTTGTATTTGATAAAATGGAACAAATATTTTTTTTCCAAAATGTTGTAAGAGGAAACAAAATTTATCTTCAATAAATATAGCCCTAATAAATAAAATATCATAATAAAAAACCAGTTCTATCTTCTTGCTTTTAATTGTAATTAAATAAATTTATATAATATCGGAGACACTGTAATATTTTTGTCACAAAATATTGGCAACATATTTTTAATTTCAACAAATCAAACTCCTACTCATCTAACTAATTATTGCATATCAATTTTCTTGGCAAAATTTAGATTTTTATCATTAATTTATTGCAAATGAAATTCAATGTAAAACACTGAACTCAATTTTAATTATTTAAAAGGTCAGTTATAGTATTTACAATGAGGTTTTAACTTATTATGAAGATTAAATAAACTGTTTAAATAGGGGAATAAATTAACGTAAATGATAACAGTTTAGAAACGTTATACATATTGGATATGTGGACATATTATGGCTGTTCTCTTTCAATATTTTTTGAAAAATTTTGAAACAGTTCAGACTTCTGGATTCATTGCTTGAAAATAAATAAATAAAATACAAAACAAAATTTAAAATATAAAAATATAAACAACTTTTGGACATCCCTACTCAATTTTTACACGATTTTGCGATTAAATATTAAAAAACTTAACTTTTTATCACACTGAAGTAATTGGATATTTTATTTCAGAAATGAGTCTTGTTGCTAATAAAGATAACAAATAACATTAAATTTTGACAACTGTATGTATATTTGTAATGTTATTGTGTTGATAAAATTGTTAATAATATGATATTTTGATTATTTGAAATAAATGTGGGTGTGTAAACAATTTTAATGGGATATCCGTTAATCTCATTAAGAAACAACAAATATGACAAATTGTGTGTAATTATCGAATCTATAGAGTAGCACTAATTGTATGCGGTAGCGATTTTGGTAAAAATAAATATGCAATCAGTTTATCTAAAGATGGTCTTTTATAACTATTTTCTTTAGAGAAAATTTTCAAATTTTCTTGAAAATAAATTTTCATTTTTTAATCTTACCAAATAGTTAACAAAATAGAACAAAAGGAACATACCTGCAAATAGAAGATAATAAATTTTAATTAGATTTTGGTGTATATACAATTTATTTAGAGGTGTTCAAATAAAAATAAGTAACAAAATTCGTATTTTGGGCGAGTCGACAATTTGATACCCTACACCGCTACTTTTGGCCAGTAACCTTTAGCAGATGAAGTGGCTTCAAGCTAAATAATTAGTGGAACTCTGTAACACATTTTTTGTTAACCGACAAAAGATGGTAAAATTAAAATGCTAAATTGTGAATGAAAAGTACAAATAAAAGTTGACAACACTTTTGTTATCGTTAGGACATTTTTTTTAATTGCCGTTATAATAAGCATTTTAATTTTACCAATTTTTCTCGGTAAGCAAAAAATGAGTTAGAGAATCCCACAACCGATATCATGTTAGATATGTCTGGTTACCTAAAAATTTGTAATAATTTGTATAAATTATTACAGAAAGTTGTCTGTTAACACGCTTTGTTGACAGCTCTGCACTAAGAACTGGCAAGTTTTGAAGGAGAAATATCTTCTTGCAACAACTTGTAATTAACCAGACGCACATATTGTTGCCGTAGATGCAAACAAACATGTGTGTGTTGCGAAAGTAACTGGTGGATTAAAGTTAATTTAGATGAATTTGCGTTAATTTAAAAATTGTATTTATATCGTAAAATTTTATTAAGCATTTACTTTATCTGAATCAATTTTACAACAACTATGTATATACATAATTTCACTCACTATTTTCCCCATGTTTATTTTTCTATTATTTTTGGCCTCTGTCTCATATTTGTTTTGATCCGTTGTTTTTATCTTAATGTTGACCTCATTAGTTATTGCCACTTCTACTCGCTCGTATTTATTACCCTTGCCCACAATGTTGTTTACATTCAGCCTACTGTTTGTATGTGTGCTTATTTGAATTTGCGAAGCGATTGTTATTTCGCTTGACCATTGTAGAATCTACAATGTAGATCATCTTAGATCAGTGTTCACCAGCAACAACAAATCCAACCACTGCGTTTGTGTTGGGCACACACACGAGATTATCTATCCCTCTCTAGATAAACATCGTGTGCGTTAATTCATTGCTATAACAAAGAAGATGATCGGTGGTGAGAGTAACGTTCAAACTCACCGCAATTGAGGTTGTGTGTGTTCACACAGACACGGCTCGCGATCCCAGTGGTGATTAACACTGTCTTAGATTGAGGTTGCTACAAGTTTCTTATTTACTTTGCTGGTCCTCTACAGAACGTTTGTCCTATAAGGCGAACTTAGAAAATATTTTCATTCCTTCCTATTTGTTGTTTTACTTCTCCAATTTGGAATACCGTATTTTTCAATCTCTTCTTTCACTTTTTACTCCATCGAAGCCATGACTTTCCAGCTCTGTTTATATTCTGCGTATCTCGATACAGATACAGACGTCGATATTGACGGTCAACGCATATTGGCCCGTTGATCTTTCGTAGAATTTTTTATACCCTCAGCATTTATGCTAACGAGGGTATATACACTTTCATACGGTCAAAATGTGCCTCAACGAAATAATGGTTTTAGACCCCAAGTATGTTTGGACGAAATGTGTTTCAGACAATTTGGAGTTGATTTAGCCATGTCCGTCCGTCTGTCTGTCTGGCTGGTGCGCACGATAACTCTCGAACGGATGAACCGATTTGGTTCAACATTTGGCTTTCGCAATATTTTGTCCAAACTTAGATTAAGTTCGAAGATGGGTTATATCGGTCCACTCCTTCCGGTACCTCCCCCACAAAAGTTCGAAAATCTTCGGAAAATTTGTGCGCACGATAACCGATTGAGTAACCGATTTGGTCCATACTTTGCACATCATGGAATTTCTACCAAACTTAGATGAGGTTCCAATATGGACTCAATCGGTCCACGCCTTCAGGTACCTCCCACACAAAATTTCGGAAAAGATCAGCATAGGACCTGCTCGCGAATCGTTTTGATTTTTGTTGTAACATCTTGTATTTACGGCCCCCCATACGGCGGTACAAGTTTCATCAGGGGTAAAACCATACTTCCTGAGAAAATAGCCTGCAATGTGCAAAAAACCCATAGAAAAAGGCCCGAAAGTTGTAAAAACTCCCCGGCAAAATAAATTGGAGGTAGTGCAATGTGGACTAGTTCTTTCACGGCATGTTTTGATGCAATTCAAACGGAGTCGTGAAAAAGACACTCCATTCCTCACATTTTAACCGCATTTGGATGCAATCCAAAGAATCACATCCACTTGTCACATTTTAACAACATCCGGATGCAGTTCAATGGAGTCGTGAAAAAGGCACTCCAATTCCTCACAATTTAACAGCATCTGGATGCAGTCCAAACGGAGTCGTGAAAAAGGCACTCTGTTCGCTACATTTTATTAGCAGTTGTTAGAGATCCCTACAAGTACATACAAATCAGTTTGTACATCTTTACAGGCAGCGGCATACATTTTCCAAAAAGAGATAAGCGTGTTAACATTTCCAAAAATTTGTTAATATAAAATTAAAAATATTTAATTTGTGAACATTTTTCCGGTAACTCACGAGAAGAAAATTTCCCAATGCAGTGTTGTTGGAGTACATGTCGAAATCTTGACTGGTGATGGGAAGCCAATATCAAACCTATTTAGCAGATGAAGCAAAAACACGCATGGTTGCGATTGAATTCAATGGAGAATTTTCATAATTTGTGTTAATGTAATAAAGTTCTTAATATTTTTGTTTTACACAAAAAATAAATGCATTTTATTTGTTCTGGGATATTTTGTAATGGCTTGCACACAGTCCGCAGAATGTCTGTATCAAAACACGTGCTTTGGACTGCATCCTATTCTACCCAAAAGGTTAAAATGCAATGTCAAAGGGTCAGTTAAAATGCAGTGCTAAAGGGTCAGTTAAAATGCAGCGCCAGAGGGTCAGTTAAAATGCAGTGCCAAAGGGTCAGTTAAAATGCAGTGCAATGGAGTGCTTCTTTCAGTAGTCACGCTCTTGTAAAAATCATGAGTGAAAATGCATAATTTGATGCACTTCCAGATCACTTGTACATATGATTTAACTGCCTCTTTAGAGCAAACTTTTTGCTGGGTCCCTATGGCACCATATGTAGTGACTGGAGAGCTCGAACCGACTACTGCGTTCGTACACTTTGGATATCGTAATATTTCTTCGAATATTAGATAAAATTCGAAGGTGGAAGGAGTGGACTTTCCGAAACCTCCCCCACAAAAGTTCGAAAATATTCGATAAAATGGTACTCTAAATATTGTCGAAACTCACGCTGTTGAAAGTAAAAGAACCAATTTTGGAAAATACGTAATTTTTGCAAATTTCTGGAGAAAGAAACAGTTATTTCTCAGAAACTAAAACAGATATTTTGTTCATTGTTTTTTTGTTAGGTAGGTAGGGTTGTTGTCTTTAAGAAAAGCTTCAATAAATTACCGTAGCTTTTACACGAAGTGAGCAATTTTATTTTTTCTCAGATAGTTAATTTTAGTGGAATTCCAAGTTCAGTCGACTGGACTTGTTGGGGAACAGCTTGGAACCGTTTTCACAAAATGATGACCGAGAGAGTCCTCTTTCAGCCCATATATAATTTTTTTTACATATTTTTAATATATGAGTATTTATAGGAGTTATAAGAGTTTTATGAAAACTCAAGGAGCATTTTTTCAATTTTGGAAAAAAAATAAAATTTTCTGAACAAAAATGTTAAAAAATTTTTTAAACATTTTTTTTAATTTTTTTTTGGTATTTTATGGTTTGTTTATTGGGTCTTGACCTTTTTTTGAATAGTTAGGACATATGAGAAACTCAAAAGTAGTCATATTTTGATGCAAAATATGAAGAAAACTCAAATTTTTAACTTTGACCTTGACTTCCTCTGCATTCACTAGACCGATCTGAGAGAATGGAGCGCTCGCTGAAGCTGTGTTTTTGTAAATTCTTAGCTTTTCCACGGTTCAGAAAATTTCGCCGGTCAGGATTATGATATGTGGTGGTCTGTTAACGGAGACAATGATTGGGAGATGACAAATTGCCTTGACAAACTGTGGTGTATACTTTTATCCTCGTAGGAGCGTCTTCGTTCACTGTGCTAAATTTGGAGCAATAACATATAACTTTGCTCCACAGTGGCACACACTTTTGCGGGAATATCAAATCAGGTAATATCTTGGAACGAAGAGGAAAGCAAATTAGTAAGATGAGTGAAGTATTTTGTTACTGTCGGTTATGTGCAGTTCTTCGATGTAATCGATCGAAGATTAAAGAATTGGGCTTTTATCAGAATTTTCGTTAGTTTTTCATTTATAGATTAAATTGGTTATGTACAAATTAACATAAAAGCTCATGGCTTTGTTCGCGATATCACAGTTTCTATATGCTCTTTATGCCTTTCAATTGCCAAAAAATAACAACTTATTTGTAGCGATATGCCCCTTTGTAAGGATATTATAGTGAGATTTTTACTGGGTTTTAAATACAAGTTTAATCTATAGCCCAGAACTGAGTTTTAGTGCAGACGTTTGGTTTTTCATAACAAGTAATTTCCGAAAATTCCCTGTAGATCCCACCTGTGATAACAAAGTTATACGGATTCGGTTAAGGGGCATCACATACATATTTATGGTCCCGCTTCAAGATTTTTTAAAAATGTCCATTTATGTACATTGAATTTTTGTTCAGATTGAATATTTTATAGCACTAAATTTTTAGCAGCCGCATATGTTTTTAGAAACTTGAGGAAGTTCATTTTAATTAAATTCCCATTTTTCTTCTCAAATCCCTCTCATTAATAACACCATTGTTAAGCATCGAACTTAGATAGATTGATACCAACCACACTGATATTCCTTTTTTGAGTAGTAACATAATTCATATGAACATAAAATTCTATTTCAAATTGAAATAAAATTTACCATTTAAATTAACATTTGTAGCAATTAAAACTCCATTTATCATACTCATGAGCTGGAAGCAGCTACGCAATTCATCATCAAGTTTTTGATAAGGCAGCAGCAACTAAGCTGTCTAACCAGACAATTTGTTAGAAATAACTTTTGTGAAAAACTACCTGACACCTTAAAAAATAATTAATTATATTAATGTTGGAGGGAAACAAATTAAAACAGGAAAACTCAAAAACGACACAGACTTTTATTTAAATCTAAGCTGTAATAATAAATGAAGACACCATAACGCCATAAAAACACACATATGAGGGTATAATTAAACAAATTAGAAAAAGAGTTGTCGGTTTTTTAGCATATTTAAGTGATGTGGCATGATTGGAATTATAAACACAATTTAAAATTATAACACAGACCATCAAAGATAAGGAAATAATTTTAATTTAAAGTGGAAGAAAATAATAAAAAGCACAGTTTTTATGAAAACAAATCTTAAGAAGTAATCAGTGGAAGCGGAACTCTTTAGAAGTAAGCAGTAATAATGGGTTTGGTTTTTTAAGTCTTTTGTTTTATATGAAATGCATTTCAAATATAAATTCGATTGGCTTTTGAGACAATAAGAAATTCTATAAAGTGTTTACTTTGTGATTTTCAATTTAGATAAATTTTATTGGAACAAAGATTTATGTTAGGTGGTAATTAAAAAAGGAATTTTTATTATAAACTTATTATTATTTTAGAAATGTATATAATACAAAAATTCTAGAAGTAAATATTTTAACTCAACTAAGTGAATATATTTAATTAAATCACTTTTTATTATAATAAAACTAGTATAACAGGATGAGAATAATTGCAAACATGTTTACCACATATCAATCTCAAAACCTCCAGAAAAACAAAAACATTGTTTTGAAATATTTATTTTCTCTAATATTACATCACATGTTTCTTAGCTGCCAGACGACATACATAATACCTGAGGCCTGTCACATTTCACCGGCCATCTATGACAACATCATAACCCAATACATATTTGTGTCAATTTTTATTAGTAGTTTTTTTCTTAGCATTCCATACAGCATCCCATTAAATATCAAAAAATTGAAGCTGGGCAGCTAGCTCATCAGCCGGTTTCTTTCTTTTTTACATCATTTCAGGTTTTCGTGTGTAACAGACAAACTATTATAAAGACCCCAATGGCACTAGAAATTCCTCAAATGAAAGTGAAATTTTGACGTCGATTTTTTTAGAGCTAAGGTGTGACTTTTATAGTTACTTAAATGTGGTTGCATGTATGTATATGTATGTATGTATGAGGTGTATACACAAGATTTATGACTTTTTTACAACCTCATATCACTGTATTATATTTTGATAAGTTTTTACCTAAGATTACATAAAATCTTAATTATAAAGTTATTCGATAAAAAAGCTTCCGTACAAAAAGCTTTTAAAGTTTTTATTTTTGTTGGCGTTTTTTATTGTTGGACTGCAGAATTTTTATTTTTTAGAACTTTTGAAGTCACTGTAAGCATATATTTAAATGAAAACAAGTTATAGGGACACACGACATAAATAAAATGACATAACCGTTTGTTTCTCACTAATTTTATCATCGTATTATAACATACATATGTGTATACAATTTTATTTTTTGCTACGATCGTGTTGTTGTAAATTATTCTTATTTATATTATATACAACTTTATTTTATATATCATAAAAATTAAAAGTGGTTTTTGCGTCACTTTTTTTAAAAATTTAAGTGGCATAATAGTTATTTTAGTCATTAATAGGTAAAAGACCATCCATTCGTGCAACAGGAAAATAATTTTTTTTTTCATTTCGTAGAGTTTAAAAAAAAATTCAAAGTGGTTTGTGCGGAACCTTTTCTATAATAAAGTGAAATTAATGTTATTTTAGGCATTAATAGGCAAAAGTTCATTCATTCCCACCACAGGAAATTATTTTTAGGAAAAATGTCAAAAAGTCATAACCCAGTATACACATAAAGACATAAGAAAACCTCCCAGTAAAATTTGAAGAAAGTGGTTCTATGCGATGACGTGATTTCATGTCATCTTTTGCGTTGGTTCAAACGAAGTCCTGAAAGATCCGATATTTTCATCAGAATTTGAACCCATTTTATCGATCAGATAAAGATAATGTTTGTGTTTACACACCCGTATATTTTCTTTTATTCATCTAAATATGTTTAAAGCTATATAAGGTTTGTTATTTACAATAGGCTTGATGTTGTCGGAGACTCGATATCACGACCAAAGTTGTTAAAACTCTCATCGTAATGTTGCCTTACATTTACATTACATTACCAAGATCGAAACGTCGTTCAGACTCTGTAATAAAAAGGAAGTGCACAATCATCGAGCTAAAAATATAATGTTACTGCACTCTTTGATTCGACAGTCGGAATCTGAAACTACTTTTGGAAATAAAATTTTATAAATTAATAAATGATATTATCATGAAAAAACTCTATCTTCCCCGTTCGTTACATTTTATTCTTAGCGATTCCTAAAGCAAGTCGGTTTGTAGATCTGTACAAGTAGCTGCATAATTTTTTCCTAAAAGAAAAAAGTATAAATTTCCAAAATTGTTTTTATAAAATAACAAAATTACAAATTAAGGGCCTGTTTATGTATGTCGATAAGAAAACGAATGCGGAAGAAAAACTACCAAATTTGAGTGTGTATTTCAAATTTGTTTTTTGTTTTGAAGCAAAAGCAAATGAAATAATATTTCAAAAACTAAAGTTTGGGTGTCTTTCATGCGCACACATTTTCGATTCGAAATACATAAACTGGGGGTAAAAGTAATTCACGAACTAGAAATTCTTAAAGGAGTGCAGTTGGAGTCCATGTCGATATCTAAACTGGTGATGAGAATATAATAAATAGGACAATTAAAAAAGTATCAGTCGGTTTTGCCGACAGGGATATACCCTCAGCCTATGTGAGTTGAAACTTTCATCTACGGACAGATCGAATACAGCCTACAAAACAACATCCTTTTCCCTAAAAAAAAAACATGTATTAAAGAGGGTTTCAGAATTTTATGGTCCTTTTTAGATATTACATCTTGTCGACTAAAATGTGGAAAAGGATTAATGCTCAAAAGTGTCGAGGAGGAAGTATACGAAGGAATTGATCGATATAGTCCTTTTTGGAAGTGGTTCTTATTTTGGGAATCGTTTCTTTTCGATATATGTCGTCATTTCTTTTGGACACCATATAACATAGAGCGTTTGGAGCACTATGTCGGGAAACATGGACTTGCCCACGATTAGCATAATATTGCTGTAAAAAGGACCACAGCGAGTAACATCGGTATAAATTTCCAAAGGATATTCGAAAAGTTCGAGCACTTAAACAAACATGTTGAACTTTTGTGGGGGAGGTACTCTAAGGAGAAGAGCGATATGGGCAATTTTCGAAAATAGACAAAATATTATGAGATCCAAAGTTTGAACAAAATCGGTAGCGTGTTCCATTTAAGTGGATTTTTTTATATTTTTCAGGGGAGGTACCACAAGTTGTGGACCGATACAGTCCATCTTCGAGCTTAAATTAAATTTGGACAAATAATACGAAGGCCAAATTTTTGATCAAATCGGTTGATCAGTTAGAGACATAGTGCGCCCCTGAAAAAACTTGTAGCAACGTAATGGTGGCAGCGAATACAAGTTATTGCAACACAAATAAAAGCGATTCGAGAGCAGGTCTTAAACTAAACTTATTCCAAATTTTGTGTGGGAGGTACCCGAAGTAATGGACCGATAGTGTCCATATTGGAACCTCATCTATGTCTGGTAGTAATTTCACGATGTGCAAAGTATGGAGCAATTCGGTAACTGACTTCAAGAGTTTTTTTTTTTTAACTTTTGTGGGGCAGGTTACTGAACGAGTAGACCGATATGACTCATCTTCGAACTTAAACTAAGTTTAGACAAAATATGACGAAGGCCAAACTTTGGAACAAATCGAACAAAAACAAACAAAAACATAATTTCGTTGTTGCTTTTTTCACTTATACATTGCCACATGCATTCGTTTCGTTTTTATTCCTGTGGTCCCGCCTGTTCTAAAGCCATTATTTCGATGAGGCACATTTTGCCCGTATGAAAGTGTATATACCCTAGTTAGCATAAATGCGGAAGGTATAAAAGCTATTGTAAGGTGAAACAAAATCAGTTGCGAAGAGCAGAGTATTAAAACTCTGTTGCGGTACAGCGGCGGTGATTAAATTGCAATTTTGAACGTTAGCTTTATGTCGATAAATTAATTGAAGTTATTACATGAATTCGTTGAAATTAATAAAGAGTTTGGTTTGTCATGAAAATCATATTTCAATACAGCATTTTCCATTTTCCAAACAAAACATGATAATGTCATGCCAAAGGGTTAATGAAAATGACATGCCAAAGCATTGGTGAAAATGACATTGGTTAAAATGGCATGCCAAAGCATTGGTGTAAACGACATGCTTTGAATCCAAAAATTAATAGGATATTTTGGGGTCCATGCTCATTTATCGATGAAGATGCTCAAAAGGTGACATGCCAGATCACTTGCACCCATGATTGAATAGCATCGAACTTTTTGCTGGGATATATTGTCTAGTCCATCCATTAAAAGTTTCAATTTTATTATGTAGGAAAAAAAAAGAAATGTTGTTAAGGTCAAGAGAAATGGAATCGAAAAATAACAAGTTAACAATTAATTTTCTCTTATTTATGAAAGTACGAGGCTCCACCCCACTCTAACTGAAGCATTTTTTAAAGAGAAAAATAACAGAATACTTCCCTTTAAACATGGTTTAACACCAATGAGACATATATATTTTTTACACATTCAGAATCCGTAATACCATTTAACAGTCATCCCAGTCGTTTGGGTGTGCAATAGGGCGACCGAGAAAAAATTTTGAAAGTCCTACCCAGATCGGTTAACATTAACCCATGCCATCCGATCGTTCTTTGTTTCCATAGTAATTTGGCGAATTTCCAAAAAAAAAAAAAAAAAACAAGTAAAAAAGCGTTAAGTTCGGCCGGGCCGAACTTTTCATACCCTCCACCATAAAATATTCTGAACTAAAATGGAATAATTAGATTTCATTCCTGTCCCCAACTTTAAGTGGGTACTTTAAAATGCCAGATAATGTACATAAATTGCTTCATTCGGGAGGCCCTTTTTTATGGTGCCTATATCTAACCATGTATGTTGACAATTTTTGGTGGCCTAGAAATTGGGAGGTACCGTTATATTAGATTATAATAAAACATGGACCAATGTTGACAGTTTTTGATGGGAGTCTTTAATGTCAAATAACTCCTAATTCGGTTAAAAATTGTAGCTAAAATCCTCAAAATACCGAAAACCGGTACATAACGTGGGAACTTCAAATGTCATTAACAGCTAGTTCGGAGGTACCCCTGTATGTGGGCTATACGAAAATATGAACTTAAATGAACAAATTTTGTTGCAGAATTTTTGTTGGCTCTTAAATTTTAAATTACAGAAAGTTCGTCCAAAAAATAAAGCTGAGGTACGGAAAATCGGGAGGTTTGTTTTGGGGCTATACCAAAACTTGGACCTACGTTCGGTTAAACATTTTAAGTAAAATCCTCAAAGTACCGAAAATCGGGAGGTATCGTTATATTGGGGCTATGTTGAAAATTGTTGATGCAGATATGTGGTGATCACTACAACCTTCAAATGTCAAATTACAGTTAGTTCGGTTAAAACTTATAGCTAAAATTGCCAAATTACTGAAAATCGGGAGGTACCGTTATATGGGAGCTATATCCAAATATGGACCAATGTTGACAATTTTTGATGGAGAGGTGTTGTGACCACTAAGAACTTCAAATGTCAAAATACTGCTAGTTCGGTTTAATATTGTAGCTAAAATCATCAAATTACTGAAAATCGGGAGGTACCCTTATATGGGGGCTTTATCCATGCATGGACCTTTCTTGACAATTTTTGGTGGAGAGGTGTGGTGACCACTAAGAACTTCAAATGTCAAATCTTCAGCTAATTCGGTTAAAACTTGTAGGTGCTATTCTCAAAATATCGAAAATCGGGAAGGTACCGTTATATGGGGCTATACCAAAACATGGACCCATGTTCATAATTTTTTCGAATATAAGTTTTCACTAAGAACCCTAAATATCAAATTATAGCTAATTCGGTCTAGAAATGTGACTTAAAACGTCAAAATACCTGAAATCGGGCGTTAACGTTATATAGGGGCTATTCCAAAACATGGACCTATGTCCACTAGTTTTGTTATAAGTTTATTGACACTTAAGAACCCTAAATGTCAATTTATAGCTAAATCGGTCTGAAAATGTAGCTAAAAACGTCAAAATTCCGTAAATCGGGGGATACCGTTATATGGGGGCTATACCAAAACGTGGACCTATGTCCACAAGTTTTGTCACATAAGTTTATTGATACTTAAGAACCCTAAATGTCAAATTATAGCTAAATCGGTCTGAAAATATAGCTAAAAACGTCAAAATACCGTAAATCTGGGGGTACCGTTATATGGGGGCTATACCACAACGTGGACCTATGTTCACAAGTTTCTTTATATAAGTTTATTGACACTTAAGAACCCTAAATGTCAAATTATAGCTAAATCGGTCTGAAAATGTAGCTAAAAACGTCAAAATACCGTAAATCGGGGGATACCGTTATATGGGGGCTATACCAAAACGTGGACCTATGTCCACAAGTTTTGTTATATAAGTTTATTGACACTTAAGAACCCTAAATGTCAAATTATAGCTAAATCGGTCTGAAAATGTAGCTAAAAACGTCAAAATACCGTAAATCGGGGGGTACCGTTATTTGGGGGCTATACCAAAACGTGGACCTATGTTCACAAGTTTCTTTATATAAGTTTATTGACACTTAAGAACCCTAAATGTCAAATTATAGCTAAATCGGTCTGAAAATGTAGCTAAAAACGTCAAAATACCGTAAATCGGGGGATACCGTTATATGGGGGCTATACCAAAACGTGGACCTATGTCCACAAGTTTTGTTATATAAGTTTATTGAAACTTAAGAACCCTAAATGTCAAATTATAGCTAAATCGGTCTGAAAATGTAGCTAAAAACGTAAAAATACCGTAACTCGGGGGGTACCGTTATATGGGGGCTATACCAAAACGTGGACCGATATAGCCCATCATCGAACTTGACCTGCCTGCAAACAAAAGACGCATTTTCCCAAAATTTCAGCGTCCTATCTCTATTTTTGTGGATGCTAGAGTGATTACCACAGACGGACGGACGGACGGACGGACGGACGGACGTGCTCAGATCGACTCAGAATTTTATCCTGATCAAGAATATATATACTTTATAGGGTCGCAAATGAGTATTTCAATGCGTTACAAACGGAAAAACAAACTTAATATACCCTCCATACTATGGTGGAGGGTATAAAAAAACAAAACAAAAAAAACTTTAAAGTACGTAAAATCTGGAGGTACCTTCATATTGGGGATATACTAAACTATGTATGAAATCATATTGATAATTTTCTTTGTAGAGCTTTTCTACCCATTGAGAATCCGATATAACAAGTTACCGCCAAAACCTCTAATATATTAAAACGTACATATACACCCACAATTCTCTATAGGCATGTTTTACTGGTATACCCATATCGAATACTAAATACCAAAGTTCAGCCATTTCGGTGGATTATTGTGGCCGTTCTATGGGGGCTATATTAAGGCGGAAATGTTTATACCACCAACGAAGATTAAATACCAAATTCTATTTCAGTGGACTATTGAGGCAACAACCTTCAAAATACCGAAAATCGGGAGATAACGTTCTATGGGGCTCTATTAGGGCTTGGACCTGTACCGACACATTCCTGGGGGAAGACTAAATACCAAATGTCAGCAATTTCGGAGGAATATTGAGGCCACAACCTTCAAAATACTGAAAATCGGGAGATAAAGTTCTATGGGGCTCTATTAGGGCTTGGACCTGTACCGACACATTCCTGGGGGAAGTCTAAATACCAAATGTCAGCCATTTCCGAGGAATATTGAGGCCACAACCTTCAAAATACCTAAAATCGGGAGGTGCCGTTTGAAGACGTGGACCTATACCGTAGAAAAATCTGGGGAAAGGTTGTATACCCCCAACGAAGACTAAATACAACATTTTGAGCAATGTCGGTATGATAATGAAGCTAAAACCCTCCAAATACCGAAAATCGGGTAGTATCGTTCTATGGGTGCTATATCAAAACGTGGACCGATATAGCCCATTTGCAATACTAAACACCCTAAGAGTAATGCAACTTCTATACCAAATTACAAAGCCCTATCTTAAAAATTGCGAGCTGTGTCTTGATTTCAACTGACGGACGGACAGATGGACATGGTTATATAGACTTAGAAGTTTACCCTGATCAAGAATATATGTATATACTTTATAGAGTCTCCGATAAATACATCGATGTGTTACAAACGGAATGACAAATTTCATTTTACCCTCCATATTATGGTGAAGAGTATAAAAATACAGCTTTGATCTTAAATTTCGGCCAAAATTATGCATTAAAGTTATGTTTAATGAACCGATATTGAAGGTTATATACAATTTCAATGAAAAATATCTTTTTAAAAATGATTTTCGTTGTGATAAAAAATAGAAGAAAAATATCTGCAGTGGAAAAGTTGCATGTAATCGGTGTAGAAACTTTTTTAAAAGTGAAAACTGGTTTTAATTATTTTGGTGAATGGTGAAGACCAAATTATAACCCAAATGAACATGACATTGGAAATTTCGCTGAAAAGTATATTTTTAACTTCATTGGTAAACCTTATTTATTGATTGAAAATTAAATTAGTATATAACAGATAGTAAACTATCTACGAAGATGGTCACTACTTACAGTTATATATGCAGTTATCTTACGTGTTTCAAAATTGGTTTTGAAGAGTACATACCTGAAATGAGCAAAACAAAAAAAAAGAAAATATTAATAAACATATGTGAATAATTATTTTTTTAGTTATAAAATTAAAAAATAAAAAAACTGGATTATCTTAGCTACAATCAGATCTGAAATTTTTACGAATGCTTTTGAAACTTACCTACATTTGATTCTTTTTAGCAGAGTGTATTAGAAACGATAAAAAAATAGATATCAAGCTTTTTGTAGAAAATTAACTTATGTTGAAACTGAGGTATGGGGTATTGTAACTCGCGATCAGTTTTACATACCATAACTTTTGACCGCATTTCGGTAAAATAAACTGTTTTAGCCCGATTCACTGAGGGGTTTCTTAAAATAATAATTTGAGCGGAAGCTGTGGTCGTACTAATGTAAAAAAATCGGAAAAAATCGTTGAATTAAACGAGTTTCATTATGTTATTTTCCAATTAGTGGTTTTACAACACAATGTAGAGCTTAATGCTCAAAGGAGAAGTTAAAGAGTGCACTTTAGAGTTGAAGTTTGTAATGTATGATTTTTTAATATATCCACTGTATCTACCTCAAACGGATGCTGACATTTTGAAACCTGAAAAATGGGGTTTTTTGAATTTTTGCTCTAATCGGGACGCGCAGCTGGATTTCCCTAAAAGCTTATTATTTGATTGTAGTACTCGCGATTTCGCATTTTTTAATGTATAACATGAGGGTGTAGCCCTCACAGGATCACAGTAATCTGCGCCCAAACACGAAATTTTTGTGCGTAAATTTTTCTCAAAAACCTATTTTTTTGGTTTAAAATTTACAAACGTCATTCGATTTCCGTGGAAACCCGCGTAAGTTTAGTTTTTTTACGTTCTGAATCTAACAAGCCACGACGCGTAAAAATCCACCCACTAGATCGGCGGATATGATACCCCTCAAATTTCGAAAATTTGCAAAAAATTATTTTGAAAATATCGCATATTAAAACGCGTTTTGGATGTGTCAGTTCTACTTAAATAAATAGATCGATACGCGTGTTTAAACTGTGCGAAAACAGATATTTAAAAACTCTCGTAAATCCAGAGATATAATAGATTTTTCTTAAAAATTGAGTGCGATGCTACATCCACGGTTCTTGATGGATCGCATTAAAACGGCATAGAATGATGTATTTTTTAATGGTGATTATTGAAATCGGATGCGCATAAAATCTAAATGAACTTCGCGGAAATTATGACCATTTTACTGTATTTTGCACCCTAATATGCAGCAGATGCTACATCGTGGCCGCCAACTATAATTTGACAAACTGTACATCAAATAAGAGGGATTGATTCGTTGTGTTGGAAAATCGGATGCGCATCATGTCATTTTCATAATTACGCGGTTTTTATGCGTCTCAAATGTTGTAATATTCAATATAACATTATTTTAACGTTATGCCACAATTGGAATTCCTTGTGATTTAATATAAGGTTCTAATAATATTATCCAATAGGAAAACTATAAGCAAAAAATTTGTTACGACGGAATATTATCATTATTGCGTGAAAATTTGACAAAAATGTGGAAGAACTCAAACATTTTTTCTCCAACTTTTCCTATAAAACTATAAAAAAATAAAATTAGGATAATATGATTTTAATTTTTTCGTAATATTTTCTTCGTATTTTTGCAAATAACATGAATACTATACCTCCAACCTTCACAAATTAGGTTTCATTTTATTCCTTAAAATGTCTGGATGCTGTTATAATTTTTTTAATATATTTTTCGTAAGTATGAGCGATATTGTTTCGAAAATATGTTTGTAAATACGTGAAATTATTTAACAAGTTTGATTTTTCGCGACTCCATTGAGACTTAGCGATTATTTTTTGCATCATCGCAAAGGTTACGAATTCAGTTAACGATAATAGGATATAACAGCTAACTATATTAAGCCGCGATTTTTTTATAATTTTTTCTAATTATCATAATTAAAACGGTCATATCTTTTGCGCGCAACGATCAAAGTTAGTAACGAAAACAGATTTGGAATGCAGATTTTTTTCTTAATCTATGTACCAAAAATCATTGATGTAGTATCAAAATTTTTTTTTGATTTTTTTGAAATGGAAAAGACAATTTTAGACATTTTTCGTGATATGTATGAACAATATATGAATGGTTCACGTTTTGATAAATTCCAATTTTTTAGTTGGAATATCTTAGTTACACTATTTCGTAAATCTTAATGTATTTTTGAATTTTGATTTAAATATAAAACAGAAAAATTTTTGTTTGATATCTTCTGAAAGTAAAATATACTATATAATTTTTGAAATTCCGCGTTAATGTGGAATCAGTGGCAGGAGTCCTCTCCTTGAGCTGCTAATACCTATTTTACTCAATATTAGCTTCATATTTAAAATCGAACTATTAAATGAAATACTTCTTCTATATTGTCGAAGAAAGAATCGTCTAATTAAACAAGGGGTAGGGTATGCGTGTAATCACGTGTGAATATGGATACAAATAATTAATGTAGTATATCTAAATCACTATATGAGTCATAAATTTCATCTTTGGAAGAGTGAAAGCTTCAGCAGTCTATGGATTCACGAAAAAATAAGGCGGACATGTTCAGGACAAAACTAGTTATATATCAAATTTGGAATTTTTGAGTCAACAATGTTTTAAATTTGTTGTAACTCCTTAGTATTCATTGCTAGGAAGAAACCGTTATAGGATTTTTGTATTTATTTATTTCTAAATATTATGCATCATTCAAAAGTGTAAGGGTTTGTTCATTTAGTAATAACAGTGTTGACAAAATATGACTCGGGTGGACGTAAGAGAGGTATCTAATTTAGGACCTCAATATTATATTGGGTTTCTGATTCATTATTTATGGAAGAGACTTCGAAGTAAGTAAAACTGATCATAAAGATATAAAGGAATTAACCAAGGCAACGAGTAATCTGAATATGTTGACATTAAAAATATAAAGTGTGTGGACACAGTGAGACCAATAATCCTATTGTGTCCATATTTACATATCAATACCTGTGGGAGGGATATACGGTATCACATTAGATTGATATAAGCTCTTGGAAACATTAGTCCCATTGAATAAAAACTACTTATAAAGCATAGTAGGCTGAGGGGAGATGTGCATGCAATCTAACGAAATAGGAATTTAGAATATGGAAAATATGAGCTACTTACTTCCTAAATGGTAGCCACAGAGGAGTGTCACTTCATACAGCATACAAGTATGTCATAAAAAATGTACTGGCACAACAAATTCCTGAACATCCACTGGGCAACCTACATAGACAGGGGGAGGCCCGGGGGAACCAATCTCTTGCATCCAGCCAAGATGAGTTAGAATGCGAATATGCCAATTTTGTTTTTTCGGTCTTAATAAGCTGTAATATGGCAATTAAGGTACCTAGTGGTAAAAGACGTATCCAGACGTATTCTGGACATAGGTCCAGTTGTTGGAATAGAATATATTTATATCTACATATCTACAAATCAAACAAGTAAGACGGCACCACGAGTTGTATTGAAGTTAAATTGAACAATTAGTTTCCTTTCGTTTATGAAGAAGACTAAATTTCAGCAAGTTCGGTAAAACAGTGTGACCAACCTTCGGGATGTGTCGTTCCTTGGGGCTATATCAAACGTCGTACCTACATATTTCTGCCGGAAAGTTTTTAGACTCAAAGAACACCAAATACCAAATTTCCGATATTTCGGTTAAACCTTCTATGGGGGATATAGGAACCCGCGGACCTATACTTATAATTCTCTTCTGGAATATTTGATAACGCCATGGAAGACTAAATAACAAATTTCAGTATTTCGGTGGGATATTGACGTCACAACCATAAGAATTACGAAACTCGGGTGGTACCGTTCAAAGGGGGCTAAATCGTTCAAAACGCCGAAAATCGGGATGTACGTTCTACGGGGGCTATATGAAGACGTGGACCTATACCGACAAATTTCATACGGAACGTTTAATACCCCAAATAAAGACCAAATACCAAATTTCAGCCATTTCTGTGGATTATTGTGGCCACAACTTTCAAAATACCGAAAATCGGGAGATACCCTTCTATGGGGGCTATTTGAAGGCATGAACCTATACATACAATATTCTAGGGTAAAGTTTTATACCCACAACGAAGACTAAGTACCAAATTTTAGCCATTTCGTTATGATAATGAGGCTAAAACCTTCAAAATACCGGAAATTGGGAGGTACCGTCCTATGGGGCTATAGTAAGGCGTGGACCTGTACCGACAAATTTCATATGGAACGTTTAATACCCCAAATTAAGACCAAATACCAAATTTTAGCCATTTCGGTGAAATATTGAGGCCACAACCTTCAAAATACCGGAAATAGGAAGGTACCGATCTTTTGGGGCTATACTAAGGCGTGGAACAGTACCTACAAGATTCAGGAGGAAAGTTTTATACCCCCGACGAAGACTAAGTACCAAATGTCAGCCATTTCGGTATGATATTGAGACTAAAACTTTCAAAATACCGAAAATTGGGTGGAACTGTTCTATGGGGGCTATATCAAAACGTGGACCGATATAGCCCATTTGCAATACCAAACATGTTAGGAGTAATAGAAACTTCTATACTAAATTACAAAGCTCTATCTTAGAAATTGCGATATGTATCTTGATTTCAACAGACGGACAGGCGGACAGACGGAAATGGTTATATTGACTTAGAATTTTATACTGATCCAGAATATATATACCTTATAGGGTCTCCGATGAATATTTCGATGTGTTACAAACGGAATATCAAATTTAATTATACCCTCCATATTATGGTGGAGGGTATAAAAATTTATCCACAAAAATTCTGGACATGGTATAGTGAAGTTTTCTGCTTGATTTAGCTTTGGTATATGGAGGTTTAAAAAACCTTTCTATTGGAGGAGTAGGACGTAATCGCCTTATAAAAGCTGTGTCCGATTTCAGATATTTTGAAGTTTAATCTACATTTTCGGTCCGAAATTGTTGTAAGATAAAACAAAGTTGTAAGAGAACTTCAACACCACAAATTGTGGACATTGGTTCATAATATTTCATGGTTGAGAGTAGAAAAATGTCTTTCCGCCTGAATTTACGCTTCTGTTACTTGTGGGTGCTATCCTTTTTAAATTTGAAGCATCTTTACATTGGCCTAATTACGTAGATATCTAACATAATTTTAATTTGAGTATCTTTAAAATTAAGAACCTTGAAAGTACCTCTTAAGATATTGATTGACAACAAAATCGTGCCATTCGAAACAAACAAATTTTAAGATTTTCGAGGTACCAGGCGTCATCTAAAATCTCAATTTTCACAAGAGTTCAACATAAAGATCTTATCTACAAGGAAGTCCTTGATATTCTTCAATCAGAAAATATTTAATGCATTTTTTATTAATCTTAAGAAAAAATCAACTGACATTGAAAACAATTCGATGGTCTTTAAGAGTGTCATGCCATAATGTAGATGCCATCAATTTCAAGTGAGACAATTTATTGTTAGTAAATTATTTTGTTGTTTTTTTTTCTCGTTTCAACCACCACATACTTCAAGAAGAGTAGCCTCAACCAAAGTTTCAACTTTTAAAGCATCTTCTTGATAAAACAAAAACAACTTGTTGTAAAACACAAAAAAAAAAAACAACTTGTTGTATCTTGCCTACTGAGCCATTAAGTATTTAAATAACAATTTAACCTTAAAATTGAAAAGGCGATAAGATGAAGAAGAAAAAAAATCAAGAAACAAATTATCTAAAGTACCTTAGCAAACTAGTAAAGGCTTCGATCGCCCGCCCAAGAGGCAATAAAGGTGTTGCTAGTTGGTCACAAAAAATACATGTTTTTCATGTTCCAACCTTGAAATGTGAGCAAAGTCAATATTAATGCTGGTGCTTGAACATTTTCATTGCGTCAATTGAACATTTTCGTCTATGGCAGCTTTTGTCTACTACAAAACACTTTGCTGTTCTGGCCTCCGATGGCTGACAGTGGAACAAGCTGTCATTTAATTACTTACTACTTGAAAAGGTTCTCATAATGATGAAATGCACCGCCACTTCATTCGTATACTACATACAACTTAAGGTTCCGTTGAATATTTTTGTTCATTCAACCGTCCACTAATGTCTCTGACACCCTGCCATTGGTTTCAAATATTTAAGCATGTAATTTTTCAAAGTCAATTTCTGGCATTTTTTGCCACCTTCATTTTTCAGTTTTTGGCTGAATGATTGAGTGAGTAAATATTTAAAAATAAAATATTTTTAATTCATGCACTTGTACTTGATTTGTTGGCTATGTGTGTCGACGTCGACGACGATCTTTTTGTCGTAACATTGCCGCATTTTAATTAATGTTGGCGAACTCGGTCAATATGTTGTGTTATGTTTTTTTTTTCATTTTCGTTGGTATGCCTAACACAACAAATAACAACAGTAAAAACAACCACAACATTTGTTGTAATAATTTTTAATGCGTAAAGACATTATGTGGGTGGTGAATGATGATTCGGTGGGTTGTTATTGGTGTTGTTACCATTATGACCATGCACGTGTGTCACAAAAAATTATTTCAATTATTTATGATATGTTGTTGTGAATCATGAAACGCTTGAATATTATTTGATTACAACATAGTTTAGTTTTTGTCATGAATGCATGTATTAAATTTCACCTGCAACCATTAACAATTGCAGGTTTTTGAAATGCAGGGAATTTGGGTGGCGAAAGTTTGGCAGTACTTCCGCCTAAGGGGAATGTAAAAAGTTACAACTTTCATAGAAATTGTATTGTTGTACGGAGATTACACAATGTTGTTAGTAGATAATAAAAGATACCACATAGATTTTGTCAAGTCACCCAACATGTCTAGAATTCTTCAAATTGTCTAACAGCCACCTCACCAACTACATATGTAAGTGCATTCATTCATTCATCTATCTGCTTGACTGGCTGGCTAGCTGTCCCACAAATTGTTAATGGCTATCTATGAGACATGTCTCATCTATGTATGTTTGTAAATCTATACAAGCACCATACCATTTAGAGCCAGAAGACCATGTACTACTTAAAGTCATAGTTTTACAATGAAAATTATTACTTATTGCATCTGATGGCTGCTGCTGATGGTTGGCTTGACTTGGCTGGTTGGCAATGCCTGATTTTGTGGTTAAAATTTATGATTTGTTTACTTTATTAATCTATGCTTTGTTTTATGCATTGCTGGCTGTTTCTTGTTGTTAGATTTTTCATTCAACAATTTTTGTTGTTGCTGTTTGTTGTCTTTAATTTCAATGTGATAATGACTAAGTATTGAATTTCGATTATTGCGGACACAAATGTTAGTGTAATATCTAATGTCATCGTTGGAATAAAAAATGCATAACTGAACAACAACAAAAATAACATTGACTTTGTGGTTATGGTAGCTGGTGTTATGAAACTTTGTCTTGAATTGTCTTTTAGAGAGAAAGAGAAAGATTTGTTTTGTTGTTGTCAATTTTCAATCTATATTTCCTTATATTATTTTGTTGAGTATAATTTTTCACAAAGTAAAAATTCCCATAACTTTGCAATTTACTTCCTTTCAACTGCATAACCCTTCCTAAAGTGTTGACTTACTCATACCAGGAAGGCTTGCTGAAACCTTCTATGTCATCTTAGCCGCAAAATCAAAACCATAAAACAAAGAAATTTCGCCTACAATTGTATAGTCGAAAATAGTAAAACAAAGTAATTGATGATTCATATGAGGAAGATGGTTAAAGGCTATGTTGAATTTAAATTGAAAATTAAAATTCCAATAAAACGACAATTGCAATAAATTTCAAGTAAAACAAAAGACTTAAGACACAAACACTTAAGTGCGAATACAACAATGAAACACGCAAAAGTGTTGATCTTTTGAACCGAAGAGATTGACCGACATAATCCATTTTGAAAGTGGATCGAAATATATCATATTACAACGACTAGCTTAGATGCAAATTTTAAAACAATCCTCTAAAAGTCCTTAAAATGCACTTTACTGACATTTTTAAACTTTGCGAAAAGCGACAATTTTTAATATTTTCTGAGGGATGTACCCGAATGTTGTTGAATAGGGTTACGACTTTTTGACATTTTTTCTTAAAAATGATTTCCTCTAGTGAGAATGAAATTTTGCCTATTAATGCCTAAATAACATTAATTCAATTTTATTATGAAAAAAGTTTCTGCACAAACCACTTTGATTTTTTTTTTTTTTTTTTTGAAAAAATTCTGTGAAATGAAAAAAAGTTCAAAAAATTATTTCCTGTTGCACGGAAGAATGACCTTTTGCCTATTAATGACTAAAATAACTTTTATTTAATTTAAATATTGAAAAAGGTCCCGCACAAACCACTTTTAATTTTTATGATATATGAAATAAAGTTATACATAATATAAAATGGTATATATGTAATAATACGATGATAAAATTAGTGAGAAACAAACGGTTATGTCATTTTGGTTATGTCGTGTGCCCCTATACCCTATAACTTGTTTTTAGTTAAATATCTGCTTATAGTGACTTCAAAAAAACTTCAAAAGTTCCGAAAAATAAAAACTTTAAAAGTTTTTTTGTGCGGATGCTCTTTTATCGAATCACTTTATAATTAAGATTTTATGTAATCTTAGGTAAAAACTAATCAAAATATCATACGAGGTTATAAAAAAGTCATAACCCTAGTATTGACCCGAATGTGTTGAACTTGATACAATTTTGGAAGGAATTTTTATGTGTGCAAAGTTTTAGCCCAATTGGATATTCGTAAGAAATCGCGATCATATGTATTTTTAGTTGGTGCCCGTGTGGATTTTTAGAACTCTTGGGCCATTATCACTGCAAGTATGGACTTGCTCCCGAAAAAGTTGTACCGCTGCAATAGGAGCAGGGAGGAAAACCTATTAAAAAAATTAAAATGACCCGAGACATGTTCTTTAACTTTTAAAATTTTGTGTGCTAAGTACCCAATGGAGTGGAAGGATGAAATATAGAAATATTTCAATGTGCAAAGTATTGACCGAATGGGTTACGCCCTCGTGAGTTATAGTGCGCACAATTTCAGCATAAAATTTAGAACTTTTGTGGGGTAGGTACCCGAAGGGGGCAACGATATGGCCCATTTCGAACTTAAAGTAAGTTTGAACAAAATATTACGGCACCAAAATTCTTTACCCCGTTGGTTGATGCGTTCGAGAGCTTTCGTGAGCTCCAGCCAGCCAGATGGGCGGATGGGCGGACCGGGCTAAATCGACCATAACTGGCGTGCAAATATATATTGGTATAGCTCAGTTATCGTGAACGGTTGAGTGATTATAACAAACAAGTTATGTCTCCGTTCGCAGATTCTCATGAAGCACCTCTCTTAGAACGTGTTTTCTAGTTAACTTTCTGCCAAATATAAAGGTTTAGATGACAGGAAATATATATTTTGCTGAGACAAAAAACTGACTACGAGGATATTTCCCTAAAACAATAAACGAATATATAGAAAGTTATAAATTGTAAAAATACCGTGTCCAAATAACCCAGTATCGGCGGGTGTTGTTGTAACAGTGTTTATTAATCTGGCTCTGTGTCTATCTCCAATTCCAGGAGTGTTAGTTAGATGAGTAGGTTTAGCAGGGAAATTGAAAAGGTGCAGTGTGTTGTGCGAAGTTCTGCACCGTGCTATCGATCTTTGTCCTATAAGAATTTAGGCGGCTGCTATATCCCGAGCATGTAGAATCAAAACTACTCCGGTTTTGTCTTGACAGCTGACGCTCCTCAGCTGCGATAGATGGGGGATGTACTCCGAGGATTTTATTCACACTATAGTTGTTTTTGGCTTTAGCAACTACTACGTTCGTGTGAATGCTATCCATATGTGATTGATATGCTTGTTGATCTAGGGGTTCCCTTCTGTATCGTTGGACCTCGCTCTCTAGAACGTGAAGATCTGTCTTGAAGTGCCTGCGTGTGTCGGGTCTATCCACCAGATGGTGTTTGGGACGGCTCTCACGGTAACACCCAAACAAGTACTGCAAAGAAAACATGTTATTGTGTTGCTGTACTGGAAGAATCTTTGCCTCTTCATGTAGATGGTCCACTGAAGACTTGAGAAGGCACCCTGTTGCTGTTCTTAAGAAGGTATTCTTATAAGTTTGAATCTTTCCACAATGCGTATCACATAAACTCGCTGACCAAACTGGCGCCACCTACATAGGTTACCACAGACCGCCCTATAGCGTTATATGTGGTCAACAAGGTTTCTTTATCTGCACCCCAAGTGCTGCCGGCTAGGGACTTGGGGACCTCGTTCCCACTTTTCAGTTTGTCGTAGATAGCGAATGTTCTGAATTCTGTTACCATCGACCATGACATTCAACTCTCTTCTCACATGCGCCGTCCATGTGGAGAACAGAGTAGCCGTGGATTTAGTGGCGGGTATCCGCATATTTCTCGCGTGGAAAAAGGTGGTAAGATCGGTTAAATAGGAGTTCAGACTTTTAGAGATGTCATCAGGGAAGGTACCTGATGCCAGGATCATATAATTCCACATACGTTACGATTTCAATGCCTGCAGTTTGCGACATAAGTGGAGGTAGAGGTTAAACGGTTCCGCAGATATCAACACTCTTGGGGAACTCCCTGTTTCACTATACGGGGTGTGGATTTCTTGTTCCTGAATTCCACGTTCCACTGACGTCTTCTACCTAAAATGAAGTTTTGTGGGACAAACTTAATAAACTCAGATAAAATACAACATTAACCCTAAAACGTGATTTTACTTTTGGCAGATTGCTGGCGTTTAGGTACGATTTAGAGTTTTGGTGTATTCGGGGACCTATAGTAGAATTGTATGACAAATAATTTTGTATAATATTTTGATCTAATACGTACACATTTTAAAGGAGTTTTTAAAAGTTTCTGAAAAAAGGAACCCAAAAGACCCCTTTGGTGACTCGCATGAGGGTTAATTTTTTTATAAAAAGATACTTCGCATTGTTGTCAGTAATATTGCCAAAGACTTTATACCTAAAATGGAAGGATTCCAAGGAATCTGGTGTCGAATATTTTAAAACCTGTAGAAATGGGCTGAACTTCCACTCCTATTTAGGTTACTTCCCGATGTAAACTTTCAAAACGCCGATATATGTGTTTTCTTTTTTCGGTCCTCCTTCATAATCTGGCCGAATAATCTTGTAATTATTTTTTGTGTTGTACAGTGTTATCCAACGTTTCAGCCTGGCCGGGGGGTTGTATGCTCAATATCCTCAAAAAGCGCGGAGTGCTTGACAGTATAAAAGGATTTTGATAAGTCAAGCGCCACCATCACACGGCTTATCCTGGTTGAGTCCTCGACTAATATGTGTGGAAATATCGTGCAGCGCTGTGGTCGTGCTGTGCTGTTTACGGAATTTATGGTGATGATCGCTAACTTGTTAGCTATTTCCGATGCTGGGGAGGACCTCAAGGATCTTTGCTACGGGCGACAAAAGCGAAATCGGACTGTACGATTCACTTTTGCTGGCATCCTTGCCTGGCTTCAGTAGCGGGACCACCCTGACCATTTTTCAGACTTCGAGAACAATGACGGCAGCAAGTTGAAAAATTTAGTAAGATACTCCACTCCCGACTCATCCAGCAGCAGCAACATAGTCCCTGACATTACCGTAGAGATTCCATCAGAGCCCAACGCTTTGGATGACTTAGCGTTCCTAATGGAATTCGCAACATCATACTTTGTAAACTGTGGTGGTTAATCGTCGGCAGGAAGAGATCAGATGCGACGTAGTACTCTTATCTTAGCCCTGTCACTTCCTGTCACTTGAAATATCTTGAAATAACTCTTCGCATCAGTTAACATAACGTCGCCAAACGTGACTGAGGTCCTTACCTCTGAGTCCATTGCAATTAAATTGCAAAAATAATGCATTTGTTGTATTGGAACAACAACGGCTCGTGTTAAATGCTGTGTGTGCGGTAGTTGTTGGGGGGAATTTCGTAGTCTGACCACGACTCGCTTTAGCTGTGTTCACGTAGCAACATAGTCCCTGTCGTAGTTTCTCACATGAACAAGTCCATAGCAACCCCTTAGATGCACCAAATTCTGACATCTATTGCATCTTACCGAAGGTTGGATATAGGTGAAGGTGAGAATGTGACAAACCGAGCAAAAATATATTGGTCCGGGGTCATATTCCGTCCGGGCACGGACCTAAAATATCCGGAGCAGGCAACCCGCTGTGAGATCGAACAGGTGTACCGGACGGCGGAGTTGACTGCAGAGCTTGGCGATTCTGAAAAGAAATTTCGGAACCAGCATAAGAGAGCTGCATGGGACAGACATGGAGCCCCCACCTCATGTCAAGGTAGCCAAAAATTGCTAGCTCTACTATGTAGTGATCGATATCAGTAGTGTAGATATCAGTAGATATCCGTTAAGCTACCCAAACACCATCTTCAAATCACTGAAGAAGCGGTCAACAAAAAGATTTTGAATCATCTAATGCAGGGGTGATCAAATTCAAATTATCAGCAGTGGGACCAAAGGGGACATGAGTGTGTTTTCATTTGTCCAGCATGTAAACTGACTAAGACATTCGTGTTTGATAGGCAGGATTTTCCATAAGCTATGCGTCGTCATCTTTGCAGTTCGTTATCGTAAATTCTACACCCTAGAGGAATACAAACAAATAAACAACTTTGTGAGCCTGTTGTAATAATAATAATTGTTTCACAAACATCCCAGCAGGAACAAAGGAAAGTTCTCTCATATCAATGAGTGCACCTCGATTCACATTAACTTAATGAGTACGAACGGATTGTCTTAACTCACCACTTGTAGAAAAGTTTTACATGGATGAACTTCATAGGAAATGCCGCCAACATTACAGTGTGTGGTATTTTGCCACCGTTGAAAATTTAATGCTACCCTGCCTGGAAATCGAACTCTAGCATTAAGCGTGCAAGGCGGATGTGTATACCATTGCCCCACGGCGGCACCCCGATTTCAACCTTCTGTATGAGGTCTTAACTAAACTTATACACTAAAATTTTGGTTTAGACCTCATCGTAGATCATTTTTGATACGAGCTTTTTTTATATCCTCCATCATAGTATAAATACAGTGTAGATAAACTTTCTAAACGAGGTGGTAAAAAGCTTCTCGTTATGGAATAGAATAGATCCGATTTCAGTTATTTTGAAGTTTTTATAGAAATTTCCGTCCCAAATTGGATGTAATTCGCCATTAAGGGATCCGAGTGGTCAACAAATTTCTAAATGAAAAATGCGGACATAAGTCCTTCGTAATAGAAAGAAAACTAATTAAACTATATTACAGAACATTTCATGGTAGAGGTTCTTAAAAGTACGGTCCAGCAAAACTAAACGCATTTTTAATTGTTTTGCCTTCAAAGCAGTAAGAATGTCAAATTACAGATGGTGCTATGGAGGCTGTATCAAAACATGGACCATTAACACGGCTTTCTTGAAAAATTTGCTTAACATCGCTTAACATTCCCAAAAATAGAATTTAATTTTAGGGCAGTAAGACATAGGGCCTGTTTATGTATGTCGACAAGAAAATGAATGCGTAAGAAACACTACCAAATTTGAGTGTGTTTTTCAAATTTTTGTTTGTTTTGAAGCAAAAGCAAAGTAAATAATGTTCCCAAATTTCGTTTCGAAATACATAAACAGGCTGATAGAAACAATAAATCCATATGTTCTAGGGAGATTAATCATTGTCGAAACATTTTTACAATAACAATTGTCAGACGACTTATACTAAAACCGGAGTATAATAAAAAAACATATAAATGGTCTTATCTTCTTAGCAAACATCTTCTTCAAGTAAAGACCTGTATATTTTACCATCTTCCTTTCTTTAAAATGAGCTAATTCTGCTCATGTTATAAGTCATAAATAATTTCCGCTATGGTCCAATTCATTTCGTTTGGACGAGTTCAAGGTAAAGACGTGTGTGTGTTTTTATCGTTTTCCATTTCATTTTATTTTTTGCAAAATTGTTTTGACAATCACGACAAAAAAAATAAACAATCTAAAAAATATCGTAAATAACCGAATAATAAAAAATAAAATTCCAATATTATAGAGAAACCCATCAAAGGAGACCAAATAAATAAAAGCAAAATTTATTTGAAAAGAGGTTTGCAAATCAAAATCAAAATTATTGCTTTCTAGCACGACTTAATATTGGCAATTTGAAAACAAATAAAGAGTTCAAGGCAGTGCGTCATTGTGTGAATTTTGATAAAAAAGACAGTAACAAAAATATTCTGCATGTGCTGTAAAATTTTTTAAATAAACAAGGATTTGAATGGAGTGAGTAATGACCAAATATCAATAACAAATATGCAAGAAAAAAATCGAATGCAAAATGGAAATCAAAAATAATATTTGCACATGCCAAACGGTTGCAAAATTCCTAAACAAGGCACGTTTAAGTTGTCCAATAGATGTGTAATTTATCTATGGACATATATTTTTGTCCAGTTTTTGCGGTTAATGACTTTCGATATATAAAAAAAAATTAAAACAGTTTGAAATATATTTTTGAAATCAATATCAATAACCAGTTAAGAATTTGACGTATTCAGAATTGCAATAAAAGTTTACTGTACTATAATTTAAAATTTTATAATTTAATTTTTTTTTAATTCGTTGGTCTTTTGACATATTCCTAATCTTACCATTTTTAGAGATAAAAAATTTTCCTAAAAACTTTGAAAAGGACATACCTGAAATGAGAAGAAAATAACAAATGTATTAATAAATAATTTATATAATAACAAATGTATTAATAAATAAAATACATTAAAAAATAACAAGTAAAAAATAGTCAAATTCGGCCGGGCCGAACTTTTTATAGCCTCCACCATAACATATTCTGAACTAAAATAGAATAATTATTTTCATTCCTGTCCACAAATTTAGGTGGAGATATTTTGTGACCAAGTATACCTCAAATGCCCAAATAAGGTAAAAAAATTTATCTAAAAATGTCTTCAATCGGGCGGCACCTTTATATAGGGCTTTATCAAAGGGTGGACATTTGTTGACAAATTTTGGTGGAAAAGTCTTGTGACCACAGGTGGTGGAAAAGTTTTGTGACCTTAAATGCCCAATTGCAGATAGTTCGGCCAACAAATGTAGCTAAAATCTTCAACAAACCTAAAATCGGGGAGTAACTTTATATGGTGGCTATACAAAAAACATGGACCTATATTGACAATTCTCTGTGGATAGGTGTTGTGACGGCTATGATTCTAAAATGGCAAACAAAAAGAAAATTCGGTTTAAAAATGTAGCTAATATCCTCAAAATATCGGAAACCGGTACGTACCGTTATAAGGGGTCTATACCAAAACATGTAATCATATAGACAATTTTAGATGCATTTGTTTTGTGACCACAGGCAACCTCAAATGTTAAATTACAGGTAGTTCGGTTAAAAAATGTAGTGAAATCCTCAAAATACCGAAAATCGGGAGGTTCCCTTATATGCGGCCTATACCAAAACATGGATCCATATTGACAATTTTAGGTGGTTATGGTTTGTGACCACAGGAAACCTCAAATGCCAAATTAGAGGTAGTTCGGTTAAAAAATGTAGTTAAATCTTCAAAATACCGAGGTACCATTATATGGGGACTATACCAAAAGTTGGTCCTATGTTGACAATTTTTGGTGGAAATATTTTGAGGCCACAGCGAATCTCGAATGTTAAATTACAGATAGTTCGGTCAACAAATGTAGTTAAATTCTCAAAATACCGAAAATCGGGGGGCTATACCAAAGCGTGGACCTATGTTCAACATTTTCTGTGAAGATGTTTTTGACCACAGGGAATCTCAAATGTTAAATTACAGATAGTTCGGTCAAAAATGTAGCAAAAATCCTCAAAATACCGAAAATCGGGAGGTCCCGTTATATGGGGGCAATACCAAAAGTTGGACCTATGTTGACAATTTTTGCTGGAGATATTTCGAGATCACAGGGAACCTTAAATGTTAAATTACAGGTAATTCGGTGAAAAATGTAGCTAAAATCATCAAAATACCGAAAATCGGAGGTCCCATTACATAGGGGCTATACCAAAAGTTGGACCTATGTTGAACATTTTTGGTGTAGATATTCTGTGACCACAGCGAACCTCGAATGTTAAATTGCAGGTAGTTCGGTCAAAAAATTTAGCTAGAATCCTCAAAATACCGAAAATCGGGAGGTACCGTTATGTGGGGGCTATACCAAAACATGGACTTATGTTGAAAATTTTTGGTGGAGATGGTTCCGGACCACTAGGAACCTCAACTGTCAAGTTACATGTACTTTGGTTAAAAATTGTAGCCAAACTCCTCAAAATACCGAAAATAGGGAGGTCCCATTATATGGGGGCTATACCAAAACGTGGAAATATGTTGACAATTTTTGGTGGAGATGCTTCGTAACCACAGGGAATCCCAAATTTTAAACTACAGGTAGTTCAGTCAAAAAATTTAGCTAAAATCCTCAAAATACCCAAAATCCGGAGGTACCGTTATACGGGGACTATACCAAAACGTGGGCCGATATAGCACATCTTCGAACATGACCTGTCTATGGAAAAAAGACATTCGGGTGCAAAAATTTAGCGCTAAATATACCCTCCATTCTATGGTGGAGGGTATAAAAACGGTAGAATTTTAGTCCGATTAATTGAAAGCCTTCTTGTTACGAATTACTGATTTGTATAAATAAATTTCAAGAAAGATTTTGAAACGATATTTTATTATAACTATTGAATCTTTTTATATATAAAAGACAATGTGTGTATGTTAGTATGTTTGTATGTTCCGTATAGACTCAAAAACTGCTTAACCGATTTTCTTGAAAATTTCAGAGAATGTACAGGGAACACCGGTGGTGGAAATAGGCTATATATTTTTTTGCATTTCGGAGGGGGCGGGGTACCTCCACTATGATTTGGGGCCTGAAGTCCCGACCACGCCCACTATTTTAAAAATCTGCTTAACCGATTTTCCTAAAAATTTCAGATAATCTACTGGGAGAACCCGTGGTGAAAAGAGAGTATATATTTTGTTGAATTTCGGAGGGGGCGGGGTGGCACCCCCAAGCCCTACTTTTTAAGAACTCTATTTTAACAAAACTGAGGAACGTATCTATGAGAAAATTAATTTGCGAGACAAAGGTTGTTGTGTCTCCGGACCTAGGTACTGGTTTGGGGCCAAAAGACAAGACCAAGTCCACTTTTTTAAACAGCTTATATATCAAAAACTGCTTAACCGATTTTCCTGAAAAATTCAGATAATCTACTGGGAGGACCCGTGGTGAAAATAGGATATATTTTTGTTGAATTTCGGAGGGGACGGGGTACCTCCCCATGCCCTACTTTTTTAAGAACTCTATTTTAACAAAACTGACGAACGTATCGATGAGAAAATTAATTTGCGAGACACTGGTTGTTGTGTCTCCGACCCTAGGTACTGGTTTGGGGCCCAAAGATCCGACGCTTTATATCGATTCTTGAAGGATTTAAGAAGCAAATCACGTTTAGATTACAGACAAGCCCTTCCAGTTATACTATTGCAGCAGATGAAATAAATTTAAGCCTCAAGTCATCAGTTTTTGGCGGTATGTTAAAATTGCATATCGACACCAACATTTCTGAAGATTTTTTATTTATAGTCACTAATTAGCTATGCAAAAAATATGATTGATGATTTAATTAAAGGTAACATAAAACAGGGCCCAGCAACGCGGACCGGGTCGGCTAGTATGACATATAAATACAAACCCAAAATCCACAAAAACACATACACATACACCAAAGTAAGGCAATGGGTCTCCCATGACGAACGTATCGATGAGAAAATTAATTTGCGAGACACTGGTTGTTGTGTCTTCGACCCTAGGTACTGGTTTGGGGTCCAAAGACCCGACGCTTTATATCGATTCTTGAAGGATTTAAGAAGCAAATCACGTTTAGATTACAGACAAGCCCTTCCAGTTATACTATTGCAGCAGATGAAATAAATTTAAGCCTCAGTTTTTGGCGGTATGTTAAAATTGCATATCGACACCAACATTTCAGAAGATTTTTTATTTATAGTCACTAATTAGCTATGCAAAAAATATGATTGATGATTTAATTAAAGGTAACATAAAACAGGGCCCAGCAACGCGGACCGGGTCGGCTTGTATATTATAATTGATTTTTAAAGACTAAAATAGTTTTAATATTTTTATTTATAAATTTTCTAATTTACATTTGTTTGCCATTCCACCAAGCCATAAACGCATTCCCCTATCTAATTTATTATAATTGTTTTATTTTTGTTTGTTATTTATTAAATGTTTGCACAGTTCATGTTTCTTTTCCCTTTTAGCTTTGCATTTTGCTCATTTGATCTATTGCTTTGCTCTACATTTCGAATTTTTGTGTGAGCATTTCAAAGGCATAAGCAAACGCATAACTAACGTAACTTTTATCATTTCATTTTAAATGCTAATAAACCTAAATATAAAATCTATTACGTTTGAAGTGAAAAAAAAACGATCAGCGGCATGGTGGTGGTATGAATGGAAATAAACACAGGCTTAAATAAAAGTCTATACGTATGGATGTATCGCTGCTGCTGCTGCTGTTGTCCACATGTATGCAAAAAAAAGGGGACACACTCGTTGTCACAGTTAACACATTCATTCAATTTGCAAATGTTTGTTGTGTCTATACATATTTGAATATTTATTTTACGACAACCTACTTTACCAAAAAGGCATATTTCCCTACCTCTTACACGGTGCTCTTGAAACAATTTTAAATGGAAGGTGCTTACACCTCGGAAGTTTTTGCGGATTCTGAAACTACAATGTTTATAGATGAGAAAAATCAAAAAACAAAAAAATCGCCGGAGCGCTTTTTAAATAAATCGCGATTTAAGTTGACATTTTTAGGGGTTGTTTAAGTTTACACGATTTTTCTTAGAAACCGCAAGTCCTATCAAAATGGGACTGAAGAAGATGTTGTAGCTCTAAAAAGTCTCTACAAGATTGACATTCATGGTCTTCTCGTCCGTTTTACCGTTTTTGAGATATAGAAGTTCAAATTGGGACAATTCAAATTCAATTCAATTCTGTATCGTCCCCTTATAAGACAATATCCTGACTGCAAATTCCCAACTTAAACTTATATATCTAAAAAATGTTACAACTTAGGATAAATTACTTAAGCCAGTCTTGTAGAGAATTTTCACAGCTTTAAGATTTTCTCAGGTCCCATATCGATATGACTTACCGTATTCAAGCAAAATCGCGAAACCCTAACAAAAAAACCTAAAAATGTAAACTGAGCTTCTTTATCTCAAAAATGGTACAGGCTGGGAACAAATGATAAACGTCACTCCTCTAGAGAATTTTCACAGCTACAACATTTTCTTTAGTTCCATTTCGATTGGGCCTGCGGTTTCCAAGAAAAACCGTGAAAACCTAAAAAACACCTAAAAATGTGAATTTTGACCGCGATTTATTTCAAAATCCCTACAGCGATTTTTTCTTGTTTTTGGATTTTTCTCATCTATGAACACTGCTGTTTCAGAATTCACAAAAACTTTCCCTGTTTAAGCGGTTTTCATCAAAAGTTAGTTAAGGCGCACCCTTCATGGCATTGTTCTATAAGGGGGCGATACAGAATTGAATTGAATTTGAATTGTCCCAATTTGAACTTCTATATCTCAAAAACGGTATAACGGACGAGAATACCATAAAGGTCAATCTTGTAGAGAATTTTCAGAGCTACAACATTTTCTTCAGTCCCATTTTGATGAGACTTGCGGTTTCTAAGCAAAATCGTGAAAACCTAAACAACCCCCAAAAATGTAAACATAAATCGCGATTTATTTAAAAAGCGCTCCGGTGATTTTTTTTGTTTCTTGATTTTTCTCATCTATGAACATTGTTGTTTCAGAATCTGTAAAAACTTCCAAGGTGTAAGCACCTTCCATTTAAAATTGTTTCAAGAGCACCGTGCTTACCCACAAAACAATCGACGAAAAATAAAAAAACAAATACAAATTTTTGTTAATACAAATTGGCCACAAACAAAGTGGTAAAGAAATACAACAATAATGCAAATACGCATTTATGTGTATATTTGCATGTGCACATATTAGGGTGGTGTGAAATAATCAAATTTGGCAAATAATAATATGTAGGTCATCAGCTGATATTATTCGGTTTGGAAATTTAACACTGTTGAAAATATGACATTACAAACTGCTGACAGAGTAAAAAGGAAGAAGAAAGAGGGTGCAGGATATTTGAACAACAATATTCAAATAAGCAGTATTTTAGGGCTTTTACTTTCTTAGGTGGAACGACATTCGTTCCATAAGCCAAAATAAGAATAGATGTCCAACAAAATTTGTGTTGGGCACTGAACGTGCCGGGTTCGATTCCCACTGAGGACATCATCATATTTTTGCTGCCGTGCAAACCCGGCCCCAGCCAGATACCATTTCCTTGGCATTTTAGCCATCATCTATGTATATATTGGAGTAGTTGAACACGCCTTTCGGACACGGCGACATTAAGGAGGTCCCATAGCATAGAACTAATATAAATCAGGGTGCATTTATTGATATGAGAGAGGTGTTATTGCAGATTGATCCGTACATATTTAACAAAATAAATAAAAAACAAGTGAGCAAAGGCTATAGTCGGGACGGGGCCGACCATGTGATACCCTACACCACTGCCCCTGTGCATAAGCTTTTCACTGGTAAACATTTTTTTAGGGAATATAATCCGATTACCACCAAAAATAATAAGCCTCTTTCTCTCTGGGACCCCCATAAGCAACCAAACGTTCGTGACCATCCGATCAAAATTACGACCTGTAGCTTGATTGCAAAAAATGGAAGAATTGGATGCATTACCGACTATTGTGGTATCTCCCTTGTTTGACCACCTTCGCCAACCTGCTTTACACCAATGTAAAGGTAATATTTTCTTCTTCCATTGCTGTTGGAATACCCCTACGAGAAGCCAATATATTCACAAAGAATAAAACTTTGAATTTTCTCCAAATGAGTTTTTCCCCATTCCGACCCCTAAATATTATCCGACTATCACCAACATCAATAGGCTTCTTCCTCTGTGGGACCCGCATCAACTCCCAAAAAATTCGTGACGATCCGATCAAAATTGCGACCTGTAGCGTGATTACAAACAAATCGTAAAATGGGATGCATTACCGACTATTGCGATATCTCTGTTGTTTGAGAAGCTACGTTGTAAAGGTAATATTTTCTACTTTCCTTGCCAGGTTTTGATACACCTCTTAAAGAAACAGAGATATTGGCTTTGAAATAAAATGTTGACTTTTCTCCAAATAAGTGTTTGCCCATTCCGACCCCCGAATATTATCCGACCATCATTAAAATCAGTAGGCTTCTTACTCTGTGGACCCCCACTAATCACTAAAATTTCGTAACGATCCGATCAAAATTGCAACCAGTGGCGTGATTTCCAAAAAAATAGAAAAATGGGATGTATTACCGACTATTGCGATATCTCCGTTATTTGGTTACCTACGCCGACCTAGTTTGCATCATTGTAAAGACGGTATCTTCTACTTTCATAGTCAGGCTTTGCTTTTGGAAAATTTTCAACCAAAGCTGTGATATTCGTCAATATAATTAAAATCGCAAAAATGAAAATTGGGGTTTTATTTGCTACTATTGTGATATCTTCGTTGTTTGATCACCTACGAGCACCTACTTTACATCATTAGAAAGGTGATATTTTCTGCTTTTATTGTCAGGTTTTGCTTTTGGTATACCCCATATAGAAGCTGAGATATTCGCTTTGGACAAAAACGTTGTCTTTTTATCCACCTAAGTTGTTTTGCCCTTTCCGACCCCTAAATATTGTCCGACCATCACCAAAATCAATAGGCTTCTTCCCCTTCGGGACTCCCATCAACATCCAAAATTTCGTGACGATCCTATCAAAATTGCGACCTGTAGCGTGATTACAAGGTTTAGATGGACAGACGGACGGACGGACACACATAGCCAGATCGACTCAGCTCCTCGAGACATTCATTTTGGTATATACAAGTATGGGTCTACGACCATTATTTCGATGCGTTACATACTTTTTGGCCAAAACCAACTTATAATACCCTCCCTACATAGTGGTGTAGGGTATAAAAACAGGAGAGGTTAGACAAATTTTTGTAGCACGGCTACTATAAGAAGCTTGCAGGGTACGATTACACCCTCGGCCTAATGGCTACAGAGTCTACATATATGTACCTTTGAGCAATAAAGAAGTAAAAGTAGCGTTAAGTTCATCCGGCCCGAAGATTTAATACCCTCCAAAACAGATTATGTTGAAACCAGATTCCAAATGCGTAAACATTTAAAAACAGTCCTTAAACTGCTCGTATGCGAAAAATTTGAAATTAATAGTCAATTCGTCAGTTATCGTTAGATATTGATTTGTGCATATTTTTGAAAATTATAATGCAAATAATTCCTGGTGCTTTGTACGTGTTATTGATTTTTTTCAATCTGACATCGAATTTCTAGTATCATTGGAATGATATAATTCTATATAATAACGTGGTAACAATTGGTTGAAATTTCAAAAATATGCAAAAATTCGAGGTCTAGTTATGGTGAAAATCAGTCATTTTAGACACGAAAATAATGGTCTGGGAGGACAGACTGAGGCAAAAAAAAAAAAACAAAACGATCTAGGATATGTCCTTAAATTGCATTTGTGCGGTTTGTTTTTCAAGCGGACGCTGTAGACACTGTATTGTCATCCTCCCAAGGACTATATGTATCGATGTCGGATGAGTCCGTGCTACTTTCGGTATAATCAGGTATCGCTAAGCTAAAAAGCATGGGTAAAATCTCTTACATAGTCCTCTTTCGCATGGATATGGTATTAGCACCAGCAGGTTTGCTACTTTGGGAACCAATTCCTTCAATGAATCAACGTTTTTTTAACAGTTAAAAAAGTATCATTCGACTTTGCCGGCAGAATATACCCTCAGTCTGTGTGAATTGAGGCATATTTAGACAAATCGAATACCGGCTACACAACCAAAATACTATTCCCCCTAAATGTTGTGGCTTTGTTTGGACGTATGAACTTGCCGACAAAATATTAAGACTTTTTTGGTATTTATCTCAACGATTGTATACGGTCCCAATAAATAAATGCTTACCGTTGGGCCAACATAGTACATTATGAATGTCGATCTTGCTTGGGAATTATCTTCTTAAATATCGCGTCTACTAACCATAGTAGTTGCAGTTGCCCACGAAAAGTATATTATCGCTGAAAACAAGATCACCAGACGTACCTTCAAAGTGATCTTTAAAACGAACTTAAACTGCACGTTAACGAAATGTTGAACTTTTTGAGGGAGGTATCCGTAGATTTTGTCCAACATGAATAAACCTTCTATAAAATTGACGTACAGAAATTTTACTATGTGCAAAGTTTCGGTCTAAGCGGATACTTATTTCGTAAATTACACTGTACAACACAAAAAATAATTAGAAGATAATTCGGCCCGATTATGAAAGAGGACCGAAAAAAAGAAGACATGTGTATCGGCGTTTTAAAAATTTACGTCGGGAAGTAACACAAATAGTCGTGGCATGTTCAGCCCATTTTTACAGGTTTTGAAATATTCGACATCAGATTCCTTGGAATCCATGCACTTTAGGTATAAAGTGTCTTTGGCAATATTAGTGACAACAATGCGGGGTATCTTTTTATGAAAAAAATTAACCCTCATGCGAGTCACTAAACGGGTCTTTTTAGTCCTTTTTTCAAAAACGTTTAAAAACTCTTTTGAAATGGGTTCGTATCTGACAAAATTGACTGAATTAAGCCTAGAAACTGACATACATGTTGTATCATGAATGAACATAAGAAATTTAGTTAGTTAGTTATGGCTAATTAATTCAGTCAATTTTGTCAGAGCAGGAGTAGCTGCCACCATTATAGTATTTAGGTCCTTGCCAAAATCATAGATGTTAGGACTCGTATATTAGATATATTCACTGGACAATAGCCGTAGACTATCCCCGCATTTTTACATACAATATTAGGAACCTATGACTTATCCTGATGACGTTATTTTAGTTTATAGTTCTAAAATACGTAATTTTTCAAAGTCCGATTTGGGTTATCAATATTTTCCCTATATATATTCAGCATAGATATTCTAAAAACGGTTTGGATCGAGCACACATAATCTTCTGAAAGAATTTATTATGAAAAGACATCAATAAAATATATTTTGTGACCGCAGATAAGGAAAATGTGAATAAAAACGGTAGAATATGGTCCTAAATCATATATAAAAAGCGAAAGCTTCTGGAGATGTTAAATATTATAGCTACAAATTTCTTTTGTTCAGAGAGTTGTTGACATTTTTAGGGGTTTCACGCATTTGCTTGGAAACCGCAAGTCCTTTCGAAATGTGACTAAAAAAATTTTGTACAAGATTGACCTTTATGATAATTTCGTCGGTTTTACAGTTATTGAGATATATAAGTTCAAATTGGGTCAATGCACCTTATAAAACAATGTCATACATGTTGAGCCTTAACTAACTTTAAGTGAAAACCGCTTCCACCTGGCAAGTTTTTGCGGATTTTGAAACAGCAATGTTCATAGGTGAGAAAAATCCAAAAACGAGAAAAACTCGCTTGCTAATGGCAAGTCCTATCGAAATTGGGGCTGAAAAAAAATGTTGTAGCTGTGAAAATTCTTTAGAGGTTTGACCGTTATGATTTGTTCCTATGTTTTACCATTTTTGAGATATATAGATGTTGAGGTCACACTTTCAGTTTTTTTGTTAGGTTAGGTTTTTTTTTGTTTTTTGATTTTCCTCATATATGAACATTGTAGTTTGAGAATCCGCAAAAACTTCCCAGGTGTAAGCACCTTCCATTTAAAGTTGCTTCAAGAGCACCGTGGGAATTTTTGTATCAGAGATCGGGTATCCGATGAATATATGAACCGATATAGTTCATAGTGCATTCTGATATATATTTGTTTAACCCTTTGTGGCCCGATGTTGCCTGTTGGCAATTTTACATGTTTGTGTATGCGTATTTCCGTTTGAGATATTTATAACTACAAAGTGGGTGTCGGTAGATTGATTTCAGATGAATAAAAAAAATGGAAATTACTAAATTGGCGAAGTTATGCTTGTTTAAGTATAAGTAGTTGAGTACAAATTTGGACATGAAATATTTTAGGGATTTTATAAAATACCGTTAAATGTCAAAGGAATTGAATAATTTCAGCCAACATTTTTTGAAAAATCTTACTGAGATGTTGATCTAACAAAATAAAAAACAAACATACAATTTACAGTTCCAATTAGTAGTTAAAATTTTTTGAAATTTGGATGTTGCCTGTGGGCAACGTTGGGCCATTGTGGTAATAAATTGGTTACATTAGTGTATGTCGAAAATGCTGGTTGGTGGTATTCAATGAAATACAAAGGGTAATTGGGACATTCGGGGTTGTGAAAAATGTTGTATTTATATTGTTATTGGAAGATTGGGTTTGAATCAAGAGGAAGTTGACACAGTTTTTGGTGAATGTACATATTATTTGGAATTTGTATGATATCAAGCGAATATCTTTTCAAATATCGATGATGATAATGTTATGTATTGGATGAAGGCCAATATTATCAGGTTTAGAGTCTGCATACAAAATAGAAAATACGCTTCTACTCTGAAAAATGTCAATATGAGCATTTCAGGTTATATGAACACTACCATATACGTCAAAATTGGCTAATTTGTGAACTATATATGATAAATATAGACCAATTTTCCATTAAATTTCCATAAATTTTCTTTTAGAATTAAACAAACTCATCAGATTATGCTTTTCCACATCATGAATAATGAAAAATATAACCATACTAAAATGACTTAAGAAACAACATTCGTTCATTTTTATAACCACAATGGCCCGATGTTGCCCACAGGCAACATTTGGTACCTCCCTACCGCAAGGAATTGATAAGAACTTTTTGCCTAAAGGACTTATTTTTGCGACTACTAATCACAATAAATATGAAAAATATTTTTATCTTTATGGAAAAAAAAAAATCGGGGTTCAAAGGGTTAAGAAATTCTGCACCAAATCGTTTACTCCTTTCGAGAGTAATATTGCTCACTATTTATTTTAGCAAAGATTGTTTAACTATGGTCCATTTTCGAAATTAAACTAAGTGAAAACTTTAAGAATTACAAATTTGGGACCCAATCGGTTACTTTGTTCGAGAGTTATCTGAGGGTACAAAAAGATATTAACTGCGAAAATGTTTGAACTTTAAAGCGTGGACCGATGTCCAGCCTCGAACTATATCTAAGATTCAAAGAAATCTTACGATATGCAAAGTTTGGTGTATCCATTTCGAAAATTGTCGTGCGCACCAACCACTACTCGTGGTGGCCATTGTGTTTTTTACAGCTTTCGGGTCATTTCTCAGGAAGTATGGACTTGCCCAAGAAAACATTTCTCAGGAAGTATGGACTTGTCCCAGAAAACACTTGTACCATCGTAATGGGGGCAGCGGATATGAATTATTGCAAAAAAATTAAAGTGATTTGAGAAGAGGCCTTGCACTGCAGTGCAATTTTGTGTGGGAGGTACCCGAAGGAGTCCATTTTCAAACCGGATCTATGTCTCATAAGAATATTACATAAATGGGGTCTACAACTATTATTTCGATGAGGCACATTTAGGTCGTACGAAAGGAAATTTAAGCGTTCCACCATATATTCCATCACGTTATACGACATTTCATTCTATACATTACAGGTGTAAGCTACATCAATGTGTTTGAAAATAATTGAGAAGAGGAAAATATTGCGTAATATTTGGCCTTAAAATACTTCTTCATTTTAGTAGGTATGTATGATGTATGCAGCGACAGAGAGGCATAGAAATATTTATGTTTCGACAATAACCGTTATTTTCTTTAAACTTGAATATGCAGCTATATTTCGGCATTAGTGTCTAATTAAGTTTATTAATATACAAAAATGCCAAACAAAAAAAAAAGAAAACAAATTAGGTTTTTGTTGAGGAAGTTACCAATACCAAGGCAATTTATTAAATGCTACCAACTAACACATAGTCACAAGTTTCAGTTTAAATCAGATACCACTACTAAATTGGGATAATTTGAATAAAAATTCATTTGTTGGTCATTTGGCTTAAACCTATGTATATTCACAAAATTTGCATTTTTATACCCTCCACCATAGTATGGAGGGTATATTAAGTTTGTTTTTCCGTTTGTAACGCATTGAAATACTCATTTGCGACCCTATAAAGTATATATATTCTTGATCAGGGTACAATTCTAAGTCGATCTGAGCACGTCCGTCCGTCCGTCCGTCCGTCCGTCCGTCCGTCTGTGGTAAACACTCTAGCATCCACAAAAATGGAGATAGGACGCTGAAATTTTGGGAAAATGCGTCTTTTGTTTGCAGGCAGGTCAAGTTCGATGATGGGCTATATCGGTCCACGTTTTGGTATAGCCCCCATATAACGGTACCCCCCGATTTACGGTATTTTGACGTTTTTATCAACATTTTCAGACCGATTTGGCTATAATTTGACATTTAAGGTTCTTAAGTGTCAATAAACATATATAACAAAACTTGTGGACATAGGTCCACGTTTTGGTATAGCCCCCATATAACGGTACCCCCCCGATTTGCGGTATTTTGACGTTTTTAGCTACATTTTTAGACCGATTTAGCTATAATTTGACATTGAGGGTTCTTAAGTATCAATAAACCTATATAACAAAAGTTGTGGACATAGGTCCCCGTTTTGGTATAGCCCCCATATAACGGTACCCCCCGATATACGGTATTTTGACGTTTTTAGCTACATTATCAAACCGATGTAGCTATAATTTGACATTTAGGGTTCTTAAGTGTTAATAAACTTATATATTAGAAGTTGTGGACATAGGTCCACGTTTTGGTATAGCCCCCATATAACGGTACCCCCCGATTTACGGTATTTTGACGTTTTTAGCTACATTTTCAGACCGATGTAGCTATAATTTGACATTTAGGGTTCTTAAATGTCAATAAACTTATATAACAAAAGTTGTGGACATAGGTCCACGTTTTGGTATAGCCCCCATTTAACGGTACCCCCCGATTTACGGTATTTTGACGGTTTTAGCTACATTTTCATACCGACTTAGCTATATTTTGACGTTTAGAGTTCTTAAGTGTCATTAAACTTATTTAACAAAACTTGTGGACATAGGTCCACGTTTTGGTATAGCCCCCATATAACGGTACCCCCCGATTTGCGGTATTTTGACGTTTGTAGCTACATTTTCAGACCGATTTAGCTATAATTTGACATTTAGTGTTCTTAAGTGTCAATAAACTTATATAACAAAATTTGTGGACATAGGTCCACGTTTTGGTATAGCCCCCATATAACGGTAGCCCACTGATTTACGGTATTTTGACGTTTTTAGCTACATTTTTAAACCGATGTAGCTATAATTTGACATTTAGGGTTCTTAGATGTCAATAAACTTATATAACAAAAGTTGTGGACATAGGTCCACGTTTTGGTATAGCCCCCATATAACGGTACCCCCCGATTTACGGTATTTTGACGGTTTTAGCTACATTTTCAGACCGATTTAGGGTTCTTAAGTATCAATAAACTTATATATCAAAAGTTGTGGACATGGGTCCACGTTTTGGTATAGCCCCCATATAAAGGTACCCCCGATTTACGGTATTTTGACGTTTTTAGCTACATTTTCATACCGATATAGCTATAATTTGACATTTAGGGTTCTTAAGTGTAACTAAACTTATATAACAAAAGTTGTGAACCTAGGTCCACGTTTTGGTATAGCCTCCATATAACGGTACCCCCGATTTACGGTATTTTGACGTTTTTATCTACATTTTCAGACCGATTTAGCTATCAATTTACGTTTAGGGTTCTTAAATGTCAATAAACTTATATAACTAGTGGACATAGTTCCATGTTTTGGAATAGCCCCCATATAACGTTACCGCCCGATTTCAGGTATTTTGAGAATTTTACCAACAAGTTTTAACCGAATTATCTGTAATTTGAACATTTGACATTTGAAATTCTTAGTGGTCACCACACCTCTCCACCAAAAATTGTCAAGAAAGCCCCCATATACCGGTACCTCCCGATTTTCAGTAATTTGATGATTTTAGCTACAATATTAAACCGAACTAGCAGTAATTTGACATTTGAAGTTCTTAGTGGTCAACACCTGTCCATCAAAAATTGTCAACATAGGTCCATGTTCGGATATAGCTCCCATGTAACGGTACCTGCCAATTTTCAGTAATTTGGCAATTTTAGCTACAATTTTTAACAGAACTAACTGTAATTTGACATTTGAAGGTTGTAGTGGTGACCACACATCTGCATCAACAATTTTCAACATAGCCCCAATATAACGATACTTCCCGCTTTTCGGCACTTTGAGGATTTTACTTAAAATGTTTAACCGAACGTAGGTCCATGTTTTTGTATAGCCCCAAAACAAACCTCCCGATTTTCCGTACCTTAGCTTTATTTTTTGGACGAACTTTCTGTAATTTGAAATTTAAAAGTCAACAAAAATTCTGCAACAAAAATTGCTCATTTAAGTTCATATTTTCGTATAGCCCAGACACCTCCGAACTAGCTGTTAATGACATTTGAAGTTCCCACGTTATGTACCGATTTTCGATATTTTGAGGATTCTAGCTAAATTTTTTAACCGAATTAGCAGTTATTTGACATTAAAGGCTCCCACCAAAAACTGTCAACATACCCCATGTTTTATTATAACCCCTATATAACAGTACCTCCCAATTTCTAGCCCACCAAAAATTGTCAACAGTTAGATATAGACACCATAAAAAGAGACTCCCGAATGAAGCATTTTATGTACATTATCTGACATTTTAACATACTCACTTAAAGTTGGGGACAGGAATGAATATTTTATGGTGGAGGGTATGAAAAGTTCGGCCCGGCCGAACTTAATGCTTTTTTACTTGTTTTCATTGATTTGACATAATTTCCGATTAAATAATATCGCAGCGATTATCAAATCGACGACAAAAAAAAAATTATCACCAACATAGAAGAAAACCAAAAACAAATAACAAACATTTGAAATTTCGAACTCGTCTCCCTCTGTTACTTGTCTTTTTGGGCTTTATTGTTGTTGTTGTAGTTTAGGTAACAGTTTTTATATTTCGGTTTTACTTTCATTGGTCTAATTTGGATTTCCTATGAATAACCAAAAGACTTTATTTGTTACTTCTTCAAAAAAAAAAAGAAATATTTATGAGTTACTTTGTGTGAATTTTTGGTTTGTGTATTTGGTTGGCAGCAAGAAACAGAAGAAATATGACAATGGCCAAAAGCCGTTGGTTGGGTGGTGGTGGTGGTGCCTTTTGTCAGGTCTTTGCTTTATACAATTATTACTACCTATATTATTATTATTATTATTTTTGTATTTGCTTAAGAAATTTTTTTTTCGTTGTTGTTGCTTACTTTTTCAAACATGGCATGAAAGTGAAATTTATTATTATTTGTTATTAGCAGCCGAAACTTTTTTGTTTGTCTTTTTCTTTGGAGTTATGTTTATATTTCTTTCATCCAAGATGGATTTTTAGGTTTTGAAATATTTGTGGCCATTATTGATTTTTTTTGGTGGTATGACACAATGTTTAGTGGGTTTGGTGTTATATGTAGGGCAACAGAAAAATTGTTGGTAGTACAATGCCCGGATCATGTTGGTTGGAGTAGGCAAATCGTAGTACATTCTAGAAAATATACTAACCCAGGTTTGGGAAAAGAGGGAGTTAAAAAAGAGATCAATATGTCTCAGTATGATTGCCAAAAAATAACAACAATAATAACACTGTACAACACAAAAAATAATTACAAGATAAATCGGCCAGATTATGAAAGAGGACCGAAAAAAAGAAGATACGTGTATCGGCGTTTTGAAAGTTTACATCGGGAAGTAACCTAAATAGGCGTGGCAAGTTCCGCCCATTTCTACAAATTTTGAAATATTCGACATCAGATTCTTTGGAATCCGTGCATTTTAGGTATAAAGTGTACTTGGCAATATTACTGACAACAATGCGGGTATATTTTTATGAAAAAAATTAAGCTTCATGCGGTTCACTAAACGGGTCTTTTTGGTCCCTTTTTTCAAAAACGATTAAAAACTCCTTTAAAATATGATCGCATCAGATCAAAATATTCTAGAAAATTATTTGTCATACAATTTTACTATAGGTCTCCGAATGCACCAAAACTGTAAATCGTACCTAAACGCCAGGAATCTGCCAAAATTAAAATCACGTTTTAGGGTTAATGTTGTAGTTTATCCGAGTTTATTAAGTTTTGTCCCACAAAACTTCACTCTAGATAGAAGACGTCAAAGACAAAAATATTCTCCATCAAATTTCAATATAAATCGCCGAATAAATGAAATATGTATTTACAATATATACCAAGAAAATATATCCATCAAATTTGTCATCAAAACACCCAAATATTTTTTGAATAAATTTGTTTTGTTCTTTTAACGAGTTGATGCATGAAAGTAATATCAAATTTAGTTTTAGACGAAAGGTGTTAAAAGAAGAAATATTCTACACAAAATTTCACTATAAGTCTCAGAACAAACTAGATATCTAAGTAAAACACTTTGTTAAGAAAATGACGTTACAAAATTAGATATTAAAGGTAGAAATTATTTGTTAAACTTTTAGACTCTTAATTAAAATTTTTTCCATACTGAGTCAAAATCACCTAAAATATTTCACTTTTTGGGGATTGTGCCAAAAGAAAAAATGTTTCAAATCAAATTTCTTTATGAGTCTCTGAACAAAAGAAATTTGTAGCTATAATATTTAACATCTCCAGAAGCTTTCGCATTTTACATATGATTTAGGACCATATTCTACCGTTTTTATTCACATTTTCGTTATCTGTGGTCACAAAATATATTTTTTGTTGATGTTTTTTCATAATAAATTGTTTCAGAAGATTATGTGAGCTCGATCGAAACAGTTTTTAAAATATATATGGTGAATATATATAGGGAAAAATTGTTACCCCAAATCGGACTTTGAAAAATTACGTATTTTAGTACTATAAACTAAAATAACGTCATCAGGATAAGTCATAGTTTTCTGATATTATATGTGAAAATGCGGGGATAGTATACGGCTGTTCTCCAGTGAATATATCTAACATACGAGTCCTAACATCCATGATTTTGGCATGGTGCTAAATACTATAATGATGGCAGCTACTCCTGCTCTTTGACGTCTTCTATCTAGAATGAAGTTTTGTGGGACAAAACTTAATAAACTCAGATAAACTACAACGTGATAAAACGTGATTTTACTTTTGGCAGATTCCTGGCGTTTAGGTACGATTTAGAGTTTTGGTGTATTCGGGGACCTATAGTAAAATTTTATGACCAAAATTTTGTAGAATATTTTGATATGATACAATCATATTTTAAAGGAGTTTTTAATCCTTTTTGAAAAAAGGACCAAAAAGACCCGTTTAGTGAACCGCATGATGGTTAATTTTTTTCAAAAAAAGATACCCCGCATTATTGTCAGTAATATTGCCAAGGACACTTTATACAAAAAATCCACGGATTCCAAGGAATCTGATGACGAATATTTCAAAACCTGTAGAAATAGGCGGAACTTGCCACGCCTACTTAGGTTACTTCCCGAAGTAAACTTTCAAAACGCCGATACACGTGTCTTCTTTTTTTCGGTCCTCTTTCATAATCTGTACGGGGTTTCTTGTAATTTAAAAAAAAAGTTCAATTTTGTTGTACAGAGTAATTAAAACATTAATTAAATCTTTCGATATTTAAAGCTATTGGCATAAGGAAAACAATTTATTTAATTATGGCAATTTTTTATCAATATACATATTAAAAAATTTTGGCATACATTAAAATTCAATTTAAATTAGCCTATTAATTATTACTCGATTTGCTTAAGCCGAAAAAAAACAACGAAACACGCAATGGATCACACAACATATTAAGCCGGTTAAAAATTCTAACGAAAACACCAAACTAGTTTCAATGAAATTGTTAAGAATATTTACCAAAAAATACTAGCTTCTGGCGGCGCCAAAATTTTGCTATTGATACTTGACTTTGGCTTTGAAAGCCAAAAACCCAACAAGTCAAATAAAAAATTCTGAAATTAGCCAAAATTTCTTGCAAATAAATTTAAGAATGTGCACACCAAACTCATGGCATTAATCATTATTAAGCTGTGTGTGAGTGTGAAAAACTTGAATAAATGACTACATTAGAACGAAAACTAAGTAATTATTAATGACTGATTATCATCGTATATTCCCCTATTTGGAAAACTAGTTTTCTTAGACAGCTTCTTTATTTATTTTTTATATAATAAACCAAAAAAAAATAAATAAATAAATAAATAATTATATCAACCATCAGTGAGAAGATCCAAACAACATTTTGTTTTTGCAAAAAGCAACCAAGAAGCAAACGAAAGACTTAAACAACAAACGTGCCAAAAAATATAAACCAGCATAAAATAACCCCAACTTATTTGCATTTGCCCAAAAAAGAGCCATAAAATAAACGCAAAAAAAGAAACATGTCAAAGAAATAAGAACTTCCTTTATTTCAATGTTGATATTTCAGACAGTCTTAATCAATAAAAAACCCAAACTCCATAAAAAATGACTGAACTGAAGAATCTCTTAACAGTTTAAATGACCTTTGCAGTTCATTGATATTGTTCGCAAATAAAAGGAAGTATTCTTTTGCAAATTATTTTAAATGATTCATAGTGTGATTGGAGTCTATATTTTGTGTGCCTAAAGGTGAAATAGAACGGCCGATTAACATTTAATTAGTGGTCAAAATTAACATTTGAGGGGAAATACAAACGGCATATGGCATGTTTTTTATTTTTTTGAAAGGGAAAGAATTGACTTTGCCATCCAAAATTCACAACTTTGTCATCAAACATTTTTAAAATATTTAAAGATATTTAATTGTAAACATATTAAAACTGTGATAGACAAAACACTAGATCACAATATTTAAAGGTGTAGGCGTGATTCTCAAAACGAATAATTTATGCTGTTGCAGATCCAATAAATACACTTTTTTTAAAATTATTTTTTTAATCGAGCTTTATGATCTATTATGCAAGTGAAAAAGGAAAGCCGACGATTCGAACCCACACACCCACCACTATGTGACATGCATGTTTCGTCTTCGGTAAAGACTCTTCAGACATATCGGATGTGGAGCGGCTTCGATGTCCTCGAACTTTTCTTCTTTCAAATGCATTTTTGTTTTGTATTTTACAACAACAATGAGGATTTTCCCATTTAGTTGTGCTTTCATGACAAACACTATTTATTTTTATCTTATCTTATCTGAAATGAGGAAATCTCCCTTGTCCCCTATGGAATGAACTTTTGCCTATTAATGACCAAAATAATTTTTTATCTATTTATTGTTGTCTTATTAGAAACGAGGTCATTAGTTATAAAAGTTTTTAATTAATTGAATTTTAATCGAGCTAACATGACTGAACAATGTTACGATGCTCGATGCATCCGACAGACCGCCGCAACTAGTCTGTATATTGATAAATAAAATTAAGCAGTCGGTCTGCTTTAGCTGAGTGGTTGTAAGGCACTAATTTATTCAAAATATTTACAACTTACTTGCTACTTTACATAATATTTCTTAACCTAGGCAATCAATAATTCCTATCTCAAAACTCGTCATTGACCAAACCAAACAACCCGTTGATCAATGAAGAATTTTCCAACATTGTGTGTGTCATAAAAAAAGTCATAAAACCTTAAGTGCTACCGCTCGTAATGGACACACAACACTAGTGATAGCAGCTTCCGCTGCATGTGGGATCCTAAACGATATCTTCAATTTACCACTTATGATAAGAACTCATAATGGTAATAAAATATTGATTTATTTAGACTGCTGGAAATTCTAGTGGAAGCTTTATTTTTAATTGTCAAATTTTCCAGCGCCTCGACATGAGCCGAAAGTATGTACAAAAATTATTTGTGCAAGACCTAAGGAGTTTGTATTAAAAAAAAAAAAAATTCTAGAGAAGTCCCACACACCCAACCCATATGCTACGATAATTTCGCTAGTAGCTTAATTCAGCTCACCAGCCATATCGGGTGTGAATGGCTAGAAGACAAAGGCTGAGTTTGATAACTTCTATTTATACAAACATTATTGCAAATTCGCAGATATGAAGTATTTTTGAAGCCTTTTTCTTATCAAGTCAACCTAGTGTCCCCGTCTAGAATCATTTCTCAATACATACACATGTACAATCGAAGGGGGGTTGTCCTTCATGAATTGTAATACTTTCCATTTCGGAAGTTTGATATAATAGATTGGCAGTGGTTTAGAACGCTAAGACCTCCTCCCCACTCGCAAAAAATTTTTTTTATTTATTTATTTATTTTTTTTTTTTTTGAAAAAGTGCTAAGAGTTGGAAATTTTTTTCTAAAAAAATTACTTCATTTTGCACCAATGAAAGAATTTTTGCCTATTAATGACTATAATAACCTTTATTCCATTTAAATATTGAAAAAGGTCCCCCACAAACAAATTTTAATTAATATGGTATATGAAATAAAATTATATATGATATAAAATGATATTAATGTAATGACTAGCAGACACCGGTCCGCGTTGCTGGCCCGTCGTAATTACGAGGGCAGTTCGGAAACTACTTAGCCTAGCACAAAAAGCGCGGTATAAACAGAAAAAAGTTAGGTGTTTTGGAAACTTCCATCTCTGTTATGAACACATGTTAAATTTTGTTTCGATCTGGCAACTCCTTCATATAGAAACAGGTGTTCAAAAAAGACGCATCCGCAATTTTTTTACAATGGAAAAATTAGAAATGCGTGCTGTCATTAAATATTTACATAAAAAAGGTTTATCGGGACAAGAAATTCATAATGATATGGTGAATGTGTTAGGTGAAAGTGCTCCTTCATATGCAACAGTAAAAAATTGGGTTGCTGAATTTAAACGTGGTCGTACAAGCATTGAAGATGAACCACGTAGTGGACGTCCAAAAACAGCAACAACAACAGAAATTGTAGCCAAAGTGCTTGATATGGTATTAAATGATCGACGAATAAAAGTGCGTGAAATTGCTAAATTCATGGGCATCTCAAATGATCGAGTCCATTAATTTTGCATGAAGAACTACAGCTTTCTGCAAGATGGGTGCCGCATTTGTTAACAGTCGATCAAAAACGCATAAGAATGAACATTTCTCAAGCTTGTTTGGATCGTTTTATGCGAAATAAAATGGATTTTAAGCGTCGTTTCATAACTGTTGATGAGGCATGGATCCACCTCTATACTCCAGAGACAAAAGAACAATCCAAACAATGGACAGAAGCTGGAGGAAGTGCCCCAAAGAAGGCAAAACAATTCAATCGGCTGGTAAGGTTATGGCAACGGTTTTTTGGGATTTCAAAGGTATTTTATTGATTGATTATCTGCAAAAGTGTAAAACAATAAATTCAGAGTACTATTGCAACCTTTTGGATCAATTAAATGTACAAATTCGAGAAAAACGTCCTGGCTTACAACACAAAAAAATAATTTTTCATCTGGACAACGCACCAGCGCACAAGAGTGTTTTAACAATGGCTAAAATCAACGAATTAAAGTACGAGTTGTTTGACCACCCACCTTATTCCCCTGATTTAGCTCCCAGTGACTTTTACTTGTTCCCAAATCTAAAAAAATTCCTTGCTGGCAAGCGTTTTACCTCAAATGAAGATGCAATTACAGTTGTAAACAACTATTTTGAGGACCTTGAGGAAAACTATTTTAATCAAGGGATAGAATTGCTAGAAAAGCGTTGGACTAAGTGTATTGAAGTTTCAGGAGATTATATTGAAAAATAAAAATATTTTTGAAAATCTAACTATTCTCTTTCATTGATAGGCTAAGAAGTTTCCGAACCGCCCTCGTAGTTTTATTGACAACTTTTTATGGACTTTATGCTTGACAATTCAAAAATAGATATTTTCTACTTCACTTCTTCGGTACATTGTCAAACCGAGGAGGATTTTAAATTTATCAACTGATTTTGTCTCTAACCTTTCTTCTCTCTTATGGACTTTGTCGAATTTTGTGCCCATTGATGCTGCTTAGGATTTATTATCGTCCACGTCCCATGTCTTTACAATAAAGCAGTCTAACTATAAAAGTTTAAAAAAATTTAAGTCTAATTCTCCCGCTTGACACTTATACATATATTTCAGTTTTTCATGCCGGATGGACCGTTGAACCTCACCATTTAAGGAAATTTGTAAATATATCGTTATTCTTGATGGGGGGCTCAACCATCGCAATTTGCAAGCCGATGTACTCATAAGTTTATTAAATATAGCGATTAGAAAACAATAGGCCCCCGAAATTCGTCTACAAATATATAACATTTTGGACCACGGGACATTCCTGGGCATTTTTTAAAAAATTTCATGAAATTCGGTTCAGTAGTTTTGGAAAAATATTTATTGAAAAGAGTGGGAGTGGTAATCAGTTTTGTATATATTACAAATTTATTTTGGCTCCAAATCATAAGTTTGGCTTATACATATAGCGTTTTAAAGAAAGGGGTGGGAAAGGTACCCAACCTCAACATTCGTAACTTTTGCAAATATGAAATTTTGCAAATGTCATAATTTTTATTTATATATGTAGATATAGCATTTTTAAAGAAATAGAGTATGGGGGAAGTACCCTGCCCAAAATTTCTTTGCATAAGTCGAGTTATGGCGAACATTTCACAGAAATAATTATAGAAATCGGTCAAGCCGTTCAAAACTGATGTCATTACCAACGAATGACATTGGATTTTTATTTATATAGATATAATGATAAATTTAGTGAGAACAAGTAAAAAAGTATCATACGCCTTTGCCGACAGAGATATACCCTCAGCCTATGTGAATTGAAACTTTCATCGACGGACAGATCAAATGTATTTAGGGTATTTTCCGAATTTTGTGGCCCTTAAATGATTAAAGTTCAAAAGTGTTGCGCAGGAGATACTTAAAGGAATGAACAGACTTGGTCCATTATGGAAGTGGATCTTATTTTGGGAGTCATATCTCTTTGATAGATATCGCGCCCATTAGTCATTTCAGTGGGTCATGGTATAACTTTTGGACCAGTATGCCAGGAAGCATGGACTTTTCCATATAAAACATAATATCGCCTTAAACAGGACCACAACGAATAGCATCGATATACATTTCAAAAGTATATTCGAACAGACTCTAAATCGCATTTAGACACAAATGTTGAACTTTTGTGTGGGAAGTTCCCTAAGGAGAGGACAGATATGAGATATTTTAAAAGTTAAACTAAATTTGGACAAAATATTCCAAATATTCAAAATAGATCCAAAGTTTGGACCAAATTGGTTGCCCCGTTCAAGAGTGCATAACATTTTGTGTGGGAGGTACCCGAAGGAGTGAACAAATATAGTTCATATCCGAACCTGATATATATGTATATCTGGTAGATATATTATGATGTTTAAAGTATGGACCCAATCGGTCACGAACATTTTTTAACTTTTGTGGGAGAGTTACCTGAAGGAGTGGACCGATATGGCTTATGTTCGACCTTAATCTAATTTGCGACAAAATATTACGAAGGTCAAACTTTGGACTGAATCGTCGGATCCGCTCGAGAATTATAAAGCGCTCCAACCACTAGTTATTGTGCCATAGGAGTTTTAAACCTTTCGGACTATTTTCTTAGGAAGTATGGACTTGCCCCTGATGAAACTTGTACCGTCGTATGGGGGGTAGTGAGTAAAAGTTGTTACAACAATCAGAACGATTCGAGAGCATGCCCTAAACTAAACTTTTCCGAAATTTTGTGTGGGAGGTAACCGAAGGAGTGGACTGATTGAATCCATATTGAAACCTAATCTAAGTCTGGTGTAAATCTCACGATGTGCGAAGTATGGACCAAATAGCTTACTCCCTCCAAGAGTCATGGTGCGCACAATTTTTCCGCTCATTTTTTAACTTTTGTAGCAGAGGTAGCAGAAGGAGTGGACCCATATAGCTTATCTTCGAACTGAAGTGGACAAAATATTACGAAGGCAAAATTTTAGACCGAATCGGACCGTTCGATATTTATTTTGCGCTCCACTATACAACTTTCAGGCTATTTTCTCAGGAAGTATGGACTTGCCTCTGATGAAACTTATACCGTCGTATAGGGGACAGTGAATGCAAGTTGTTAAAGCAAAAATCAAAGTGATTCGAGAACATCTCCTAAACTGAACTTTTCCGAAATTTTGTGTGGGAGGTACCCGAAGGATTTTACCGATTGAGTCCATATTGAACCTCGCCTAAGTCTGGTAGAAATTTCACGATGTGCAAAGTATGGGCCAAATCGGTCACTTGCATCAAGAGTTATCGTGCGTACAAATTTTTCGAACATTTTCGAAATTTTGTGGGGGAGGTACCGTATTAGGAAAGCCAAATTTTGGACCGACTTGCTTGATCCGTTCGAGAGTTATCGTGCGCTCCAGCCAAACAGACAGACGGACGGACATGGCTAAATCAATTCCAAATTGTCTGAAGCGGATTTCGCCCAAACATACTTGGGGTCTAAAACCATTATTCCGATGAGGCACATTTTGCCCGCATGAAAATGTGTATACCCTCGTTAGCATAAATGCTGAGGGTATAAAAAAGATTATGTCATTTTGGTTTTGTCGTGTGACTCCAAAAATTATTTTCAGTTATATATCTGCTTATAGCAGCAATCGGCATACAACAACAAAAATGTGAGCAAACAGAGTTGCTATTGTGGGAGTGCATGGTTTTTCTGTGAGTTAAATTGTGTGAGTGGAGAGGAAAACTCTCTTTGCTTTCTCGCGAGTAAAGTCGCTACCGATGGCCGGCTTATAGAGACTTAAAACTTTTGTAAAAAATCTCATACAGACAAAATTTCAAATGATTTTAATTAGATAAAATCTAATTTATAAGGTGATTAATATTTTATCTAATCTTAGTTAAAAACTCATAATATGATACAGGGATACGAGATTGTAAAAAAGTCATAACCCTAATATACATACATACATACATGCATACATACATACATACATACATAACAACATTTTATTATGTTCATACTGAGGTATGGGGTATAACCCTAATATACATACATAACCCTAATATACATACATACACAACAAAATTTAATTATGTTCATACTGAGGTATGGGGTATTGTAACTCGCGATCAGTTGCTCTATGTTTGTAAATACATGCGTAATTTGGTCTAGAAAAAAATTACACCAAATTATATTGAAGTCGTGGTGGTGTATGGTATCACATGATCGGCCCCGCCCGACTTTGATCATTTCTTTAGTGGTCATTATTGTGGTAGGAAACTAATAACTCCCCTAAATTTATGCGCAATTGCTATTCGGATTGATTTACCGTAGGCAATCTGGAAAGTGATTTTTTATTGAAATGTGTTTTTTCATTCATTGGCTACCTGTTAGGACGATTTTTACAGAAGCCGCCTTTATCAGCCGTCATAATTTAAAGCCGTATTTATGCTGGAATTCTCGTGTCATTTACCCGGAAAGCAGCAACATGTTGCGTAAAATCTGTTCATTTATTTCTTACTCATGAGCTGATCATTAGTTCAGTAGACAATTGTTACGCGTTGAAGCTTTTGAAGAACTATCTGTAGCTAGGAATGACTACCCAAAATCTCTAAAATGCTAGAAGACCCACTGCTAGATTTATACAACTCCTATCACCGAGATTCATCCTCTCCAATGACACCGTGAATATTTATTTTGTGCGCGAAGTTTGTTTTAAGTTGTTTTAATTTTAAACAGAGCTCCGAAATACAAGTCTAACTATCTGCTCGAATTTGAGCGGGAGTACTCACTCGCGAAACAGAGTTCCGACGTCACTAGCGAGTGAAAATTACTTGAAAGTTGAAGTAACTTGAAGAGTAAGAGTTTTGCAACAAAATAAGGGTGGGAGTCAAAATGCTCGAAATAAGAGTGAATCAAGTGAAAAAAAGTTATTATTTATTTTTTGACTTTTGTGTTGTAGTGTGATTGGGTGGGGGCGTGTGTAGTAGCAAACCGCTTTTGATATTGACTGAAAAAGGGGTGGAGAAGGATTACAGGTTTTTTCCGTTTATATATTCGTGTGTGTGTATGAAACTGTAGCATCTTGGGTGCTTTTTCCTGTGTCCTGAATTGTTTAACGCTTTATTATTTATTATTAACATTATTAAATATTATTTACATTTAAAGCATTAAAAAATTCACGACGTTGTTTATCAGCGATTTTATTCTTCTAAAAATATAAAAACCCATTTTCATGGAACCGGTAATGGGAAAACGTAAACTTGATGAAATTTAACGTTCGGCATTCAAAATTCGAGGATATTCAACAAAATTATCATCCAAGTTACAATATCAGATGATTCATGATACGAATTTTGCAGTATTATATTATAACAAAAAATAACAACAAAAAATTAAATTATTTTAGAAATTACATTTGCTTAATTTCATCAAAATTTGATTTTAATTCATTTGCAAAAAATCTCAAACCTTAATTTAATGAATGACTGAATAACCAATGCCTGTTGTAGATAATTTTATTGCTATTGTTGTAGATATTTGTGCAACACATATCCATAAAAATATTAATAAATAAATATTTAAGACAGCTCATTTAATATAAATTACTTTATTTATTATACAAAAATGGCATGTGTGTGTTATTGGATTATTCAACCTTTATGGGTTCAAGTTGGCAAATTTTTAAAATAATTGCCAATTTTTGTGTGTGTTATTTTTAGTTAGACTTGAACTTAATAAACATTTGCATTTTTTCATAGTCTCTACCAGGCTATGAATTTTTGTTTAATTGCAATTTTTTGGCAAACCACAGGGCGATTCACTTTGTATAAACCACATGGGTTTTCCACAAAAACAACAACAAAAGAAACAAAGGTCAATATTATTTGGCATGTAACCCGAATAATTAATCATTACCGAAACTACTAGTAAATTTTGAAGTTTTTAACACTAATTTTGGTCATGGCTATATTGAAAATTATGATAATTAATAACTTCTTTCGATATTGCTATTGAAAGAGAATTTGCTAAGAGGCACACTTTAGTATTCTTAGAAATGTTTATCTAAAATTGTTCGCAGTCCCTGTTCTTTAGAATTATACTTCCATATTTCTTTCTTTGTTTCATTACCAATAATCCCCTAAAAGTAGTCTGAAAATAATAGAAATATAAAAAATATGAACATCAACATTTATTTATTCGAATGAAAGACTTAAGGCACAAACCTTATATACAGTAATTGCCTTCGGCAACAAACACATCAAACATTGTCGTGATTTTTTAATAGCTTAGCATTAAAATTCCATAAATACAATAACGAACATAGTTGTCATTCTTCCGATGATACATATGAATATATACATATGTATTTGCAAATTTGTGTATGAATTAAATAATAATCTTGCATAATTTTTTTTGGAAATGAAAATTATATAACACTATATATCTATATTTGGCATATTGATGTTTTATTAATATATAAACAATGAAAAAATGAAATTTTAAATATGGATAACTGATCGTCTTTTATATATCTCTAGTGCTAGATCACATTTGTAAGCACAACTGGGACCAACTTAAAATTCAAAAGAACTTTTTTAATATTGGTCACTTATGTTGAAATGCCCCACCCAAAGCTGCGATATTATCATTACAATTTAAATGCAAAAAATTTAATAATACAAGATTTAGATGAGCAGACGGATGGACTTACAAAGGAGGTACCTGAAGGAATGCACCAATATAGCCAACCTTGGAATCGATAGTTATCGTCCTAACCAGCCAATTTAGTCGGTAATGATAGGATTTTTTTTTAATTCGCAAGTTAACGTCCTCATCAGTCACCTTAGTTGGTGCCGGCAGATTTTTAGTGAACTGTGTAACGTGACCGTTTCATATACTCTTACACGCATTCGCTTCAATCAACTACAATTGCACAGTTAGCATAGTTTTTATTCACCGAAGTGGTCGATCACCAGCTGACAAAGTACGACAAGACGTGTGGCTCGTCCGCAGTCTCGTTACTCGTTAGCTACGATCCGAGCACGCTCCCAGTAAGCTCCAAGTCTCTTAGCAAGCTTTAAGTCTCTTAGCAAGCTCCAGACTCTTAGCAAGCTTAAAACTCTTAGACAGCTCCAAGCCTTTTAGTAAGCTTCAAGCTCTTAGCAACCTTCAAGCTCTTAGCAAGCTCCAAGCCCTGAGCAAGCTCAACGCTCTTGGCAAACTGAACGCTCATAGCCAGCTCGACGCTCATAGCCAGCTCAAAGCTCATAGCCAGCTCCTAAATATTAACCCACCTCTTTCCCCCACAGCAACCCGAATGCCATCGAGTCGTGTCATACACCCGACGACCGCCGAGTCGACAGCCACCCGAAAGCTTTACCGAACCACATCCGACAACTGCCGAGCTGACAGCCGCCCGAATGCCCACAGCCGAGTCGTGTAGAGCCGAGTCCATCTGATAACTGCCGAGCCGAAAGTTACCGATTGCCCCGAGTCGACAGCAACCCGAGTCTTACAGAACCGAGCCACACCATACAGCTTCCCAGCCGAAAGCCACCCGACCGCCCCGAGTCGACAGCAAACCGATTAGTGTAGAGCCGAGCCACACCAGACGATTACCGAGCCACTGCCGATCCGACAGCTGCCGAATAACACAGAAAACGAACTCAACTAATAACTAATATTGCATCCACTTTCCACACACACATATATTATTCGTTCATCAAACACCAAGAGTTCACAATAAAGATTAAACTTGCAACCACTTGTGTTTTACTTAAGGTTTGTGGGTCCTTAGGCCGCAGCGACTGAGCCTCGCAGCGACTGAGCCTCAGCCCAAGATGAACTTGCCGAGGAGGTAGTTGAAGGAATGGACCGACATTGTCTATTATGGAAGTGGATCTTATTTTCGGAGTCATATATTTTTTTGATAGATATCGCGACCACTAGTCATTTTAATGGGTCATCGTATAACTTTTGGACCAGTATGCCAGGAAGCATGGACTTGTCCACATAAAAATAATATCGCTGTAATCAGAACCACAACGAACAGCATCGGTATACATATCAAAAGGACCTTCGAACAGACATTAAACTGCACATAGACACAAATGTTGAATTTTGTGGGGGAGCTACACTAAGGAGAGGACTGATATAGGACATTTCAGAAATGAAACTAAATTTGGAGAAAATATTAGGGGATCCAAAGTTTGGACCAAATTGGTTTTGTGGCATTCAAGAGATATCGTTCATACCAGTTAAGTTGTGGACTGGTACAAATTGGTTGACCAAATCGGTTGATTAGTTCGAGAGTTATCATGCTCTCCAGCCACTACTTATGGTGCCATATGGGTTGTTTACCCCTTTTGGGCTGCCCCTAAAAAAATTGTACCGTCTTAAATGAGGCAGCGACTGCAAGTTGTCGAATAAGTGAACTTATCCGAAATTTTGTGTGGAAGATACCCGAAGGAGTGCACAAATATAGTCCACATTCGAACCTGATCTTGTAAATATATTAAGATGTGTAAAGTATGGACCAAATCGGTAACTCCCTTCAGAGTTATCGTGCGCACAGTTTTCGAATATTTTTGATCTTTGTGGGGGAGGTAACTGAAGGGGTGGACCATAAACTTAGTTTGGACAAAATATTACAAAGGCCACATTTTGGACAGAATCGGCAGATCCGTTCGAGAGTTATCTTGCACCTTTCAGGCTATTTTCTCATGAAGTATGGACTTGACTCTGATGAAACTTGTACCGTCGTATGGAGGGCAGTGATTACAATTTGTTACAAAAAATCAAAGCGATTCGAGAGCTGGTCCTAAACTGAACTTTTCCGAAATTTTTCTGGGACCGATTGAGTCCATATTTGAACCTCATCTAAGTCTGCTAGAAATTTCACGATATGCAAAGTATGGACCGAATCGGTTACTCCCTTCAAGACTTATTGTGAGCAGAAATTTTCCAAACATTTTCGAACTTTTGTGGGGGAGGTACCGGAAGGAATAGACCCCCAGCAAAATAAATTGGAAGTAGTGCAATGTGGACTAGTTCTGTCACGGCCTGTTTTGATGCAGTTCAAACGGAGTCGTGAAAAAAGCACTCCAGTCCTCACATTTTAACCGCATTTGGATGCAGTCCAAAGAATCACATCCACTTGTCACATTTTAACAACATCCGGATGCAGTTCAGCAGAGTCGTGAAAAAGGCACTCTAATTCCTCACAATTTAACAGCATTCCAAACGGAGGCGTGAAAAAGGCACTCCGTTCGCTACATTTTATTAGCAGTTGTTAGAGATCCCTACATATACATCAATCAGTTTGTACATCTCTACAGGCAGCGGCATACATTTTTCAAAAAGAGAAAAGCGTTTTCACATTTCCAAACATTTGTTAATACAAACTAAATAATATTTAATTTGTGAACATTTTTCCGGTAACTCACGAGAAGAAAATTTCCCAATGGAGTGCTGTTGGAGTACATGTCGAAATCTTAACTGGTGATGGGAAGACAACCCATTTACCTGATGAACCAAAAACAGTTCAGATTGGATTAAATGGAGAGCGGAGAAAACACGATTGAATTCAATGGAGAATTTTCATAATTTGTGTTAATGTAATAAAGTTCTTAATGTTTTTGTTTTACACAAATAATATATGCACTTTATTTGTTCTGGGATATTTTGTAATGGCTTGCACAATTTCCGCAGAATGCCTGTATCAAAACACGTGCTTTGGACTGCCTCCTATTCTACCCCAAAGGGTTAGTTAAAATGCAATACCATATCATTTAACTGCCTCAAACTTTTTGCTGGGCCGATATAGCCCATCTTCGAACTTAAACTAAGTTTGGACAAACTGGCATGATTTTGAATGTGTATTTTTGGCTAGACGCAATTTAATATTCAGAGGTATTCAAAGCCATGTCAGAGTTTGGTATTCCCGCCAGCCCAAACGATTTTGTAGAATAAAATTAACTGACTAACGGTCCTCTGTTAAAATGAATGATCTTATTCGATTGTTTCAGCATCGTGTTCAGTGTGGTTTGATGTTGAACATTCGACGATGTGACAGAGACACTTAAAACGACATATGTTATGGTCAAAATGTGCCTCATCGAATTTAAGGTTTTGGAGCCCATACGTGTTTATTCCAAAACTATTTCAGGACATTTTCCTTTTTAGTTTCGCCTATCTAACAGGGTTTGAAAGTGTTAAATTCGCCACAAAAACGTTTCAATGTTCAGGAAATTCTATACTTTGGGAAATATTTTTTTAGAAATATCTGTATGACAACATACATTTGCATGGAATATTGTTTGTCTAAATTAGTAAATTGTGTCATAAGCAATAAATTTAATTTTCTTTTTTCATTTTAATTTTTGTCAGTATTAGAAAAATCCATAAAATGTGTACCCTCTGAGTAAGTAATGATTTCCATTGAAAACTCGCTTCGATGTTAATGTTTCAAAGTTTTTCATATTTTGGTTATATTACAATTAACAGCTTGTAAATACAGACTGCCGAAGATTCGGGAACCTTTATAGGTTTTTTCAAAATATTCAAAATTTTTATAATCCCATTTTTTCCTTCACTCACCATAATATTAATCCAATTAAAAAGTTTTGTTTCTCCATCTTTGCTGTTCGCTTTTCTTAATCCTTTGTAAGGATATGACTCCGTTATGGATGATTAAAATTAAATTAAGCTATAAAATAATATTTGACTGCTGTGAATTTTTGTACAAAAAACTAAGTTTCGATTTCTTGCGTTTGTTTGTTTCAGAGTGTATTCGTTTTGTTAAAACTTTGTTTTGTATGAATTTGGCACTAAATTTTGCTAATAAATTTTCAAAACAGGAAACACTTGTTTTTCGAATATTTTTTTCTTTATGTATTTTTCTTCTTTTTTTTAAGCTTTCAAACACTTTTGTTGGTTTGGTTGTGGCAGTTGGGGAAAAGTGGTTGTTGGAAAATTTTTGTTTTTCTTGTTTTTATTTTTCTTTTAGTCGTCTTCCTCTTCTTCTCCTTTTACAGATAGAAGAAATTCGTTTTACCAAAAAGATAGTAACCAATTAAATATTTGTTAACTTTTTTGCATTTGCCCGTTAGCATAACGTTGTTGTTGTTGCTGGTTTTTCAACATGGGCAGGATTGGTGACCAGAAAAATGTTTCGCAAGGACACACAAATTTTACACCCCGAAAAAAACGCACAACACGCACACACAAATACACGTTAAAACGAACACTATTCGATTGATTTCGATATCGTTACGCGTTTTTTTTTCTACGAAAATTGAGTTCAGGTTTCTGCTGCTGTTAAAATCGTTTCTATTTCGCTTGGTTAGTTTTCTTTTATTTTTCTGTTGTTCCTTTATTAAGGCTTAATATTAATATTTTTCAGGAATATACCGCGCACGCGTGCTTACTGCAGCAAGCGCTGAAACAATCTGTAAGCTGAACGAATGTTAAGCGAGCGCAAAAGTGCAAAGTTGATGACAACACCACTGAGCGAGCGTATGTATGGGCAGCAACACAACGCTGGCGATGAAGGCAGCAACAGTCAAGTGTTTGTTCGTTGTGGTGGTGGTGTTGGTATGGGTGGCTGGCTGTTCAAGGCGTTGACGTTGATGCCGACCAACAATGACTGCGACGACTGCAACTGCCTGCTGTTGGTATTTTTGTTCAACAAGTTTTGTTAGATTTCAATTTCGTTTTCGTTCGTTTTTATTTTTTTCGAAGAAGAAGAAACGCGTTACGTGTTATCTTCATCTACACCTAAAATCGTAGCACCACGGTATACCGTAAGTAGAAGCGGCACGCTGCATACACGCAGACGGACACGTTCCAAAAAAATCTTCACTGAAGAGCGGACAAGAGCTTACGAAACTTCTGTTTTATTCAAAACGGGCAAATATTCAATGGAACGATCGAATGTTTAAAGAAAAGAGGTTGAAAGAGGGGTGGCAAGCGGCGGCTGGGTTTCGAAAACAACAACAGCAACGATATTTTTCGAATATTATCCAAATGCAGACACAAAAACACACAAAAGCGTTAAATTGATGATTACCACTTGAACGTTGTTCGTTGTCTCAGTACAAATTTAAATCTGTAAAGCTAAGAGTGAATGTTGGTTGGTTTTCAACAAAACTCTGTCATTAGAGATTTACTCTCAACTGAAAACCAAACAGGTAGCCAACAAGCTGCAGCTACATCAGCTACCCAGTTATTCAGCTAGTAGTCTGTAGCTACTTCTTTTGTCTTTGGTTGATATATTTTCTGGTTCAAATTGGTTGTAATAGAAACAAATAGTCGACCAGCCAGTCAGTCAGCCAGCCCGCTAACCAACCAACCGGTATATACAGACAGACCTTTGTTATTGTAGGAAACCCAGAAGTAATTAGTTCTCTGACTACAACAACTCTTTTTTTCAGGCCAACTTAAATGAAAATGAAACATAGACACGAGAAAAAAACTTCAATGAAAAAAGCTTTATTTGGCCAAGTTTCTTCTCAAATAGTCACAAACGCTGAGCAAATCAAAACAACAACTTATTGCAACCATGAGAAATTCCAAGACCATGTGCTCAGTGTTACAACAATGTTTAAAAAAATGAAAAAAGATGCACATTTTTCTATCGTGTAGGCAATGTGGAGAGAATAAGGACTGTTCAGGTTTGAAAGAAATATTTTTGTATAAGACTGATTAAAGGTGGCGTAGGAGATAGAAAAAACCAACAACGGCTTTAAGCGCTTTTAACAAGGTAAAGTAGTTACGGCAACTTGCTGTTCAAGGTACCATCTAAATGTTGAGACAATGTGTTTCAATTACAGTGGCATAACACTCCTTTCATAGCCTGTGATCATATCCAGTGTATTCTGTGAAAGATTAAATACAGTGGCTAATGCGACTTTAAAACATATCCACCAACCACTTTTTCACCACGCGAGCGGAATTATATCTCGTAATGCCTGCTCCGAGCTTTTTGGTCCATGTCGGGTTAGAGAAAAACCCCGGGCCATGGATCTGTTCCGTGTGCCGAGGCTGTGGGCTTCGCCGTCTCCTGGACTACTGAAATAGGAGTTATGTTGCGGCTTGCTGCGCCAGATCATCCCTCAGCATGTCAAATTCATCGTCGACGCCAGAATACGAGATACCCACACAGTCTCCCCAACCACAATAAACGCAGCATCTGACACCGCATGTTGTTGTTCAGTGGCCCGAAAGTGCATCGTTACTTCAATTCAACTGCAACAATTTTCGTAACAAAGTCAGCAAAAGAACATCATGTCCGTCTCGATCCCGGAAACAGACCGTCACCGTCACCTTTACCTTGCAAAGTTGCGGTGATTAACAGTGTTTATTATTATGTTTGTATGTTCGTTATTCTGGTCAATCTAGCTCTGGGTCTATCTGCAGTTCCAGGACAGTGGCTGCTTCGATGGGATGTAGCCACAGATCCACTGGAGTTAAGCGCGGCAGTTGAAAGGGTGTTTTGTATCGTGCGAGCCTATGCCGCAAAGTGGACAGATGTCTTGCACGGCGAGGTCGATATCCCCCAATAAGAATTTAGGCGATTGCAATATCCCGATCGTAGTTGACTTAAAACTACTCTGGGTTGGGTGACGCTCCTCAGCTGCGATAAATGGAGGATGTATTTCGAGGACTTTATTCACACTATATTTGCTTCTGGCCTTAGCAACTGCATCCGTGTGAATGCTATTTAAACCTGCTTGATATGCCTTTTGATCTAGGGGTTCTCGTTGGACCTCCCTCTCTAGACCATGAATATACGTCCTGATATGCCTGAACGTGTCTGGCCTAGCCAGCAGATGGTGTTTGTGATGGCTCTCACGGTAACACCCAAGCAAGTACTGCAACGAAAGCGTCTCATTGTGTTGCTTTACTGCAAGAATCTTTGCCTCATCATGTAGATGGTCCACTGAAGACTTGAGGAAGGCACCCTGTTGCTGTTCTCAGGGCGGCATTCTGACAGGTTAGAATATTTTTCAAATTCGTATCACATAATCCCGGGGACCAAACTGGAGCCGCATAGCTTACCACAGACCGACCTATCGCGTTATATATGTGGTCAACAAGGTTTCTTTATCTGCACTCCAAATGCCGGCTAGGGACTTGAGGACCTTGTTCCTACTTTTCAGTTTGTCGCAGATAGCTGAAGGTAGTGTCGAATGTGACCCCTAAAATTTTGGGGCAGGTTGTGGTCGAAATTCTGCTACCTTCGACATTCAACACTTTTCCAAACTGCGCTGTCCAGGCGGTAAACAGAGTGGCTGTAGATTTTTTGGCGGAAATCTGCATATTCCTCGTGTAGAAAAAGGTGGTAAGATCGGTTAAATAGGAGTTCAGTCTCTCACAGATGTGATCAGGGAAGATGTGATCAGGAAAGCATTCACACGGATCTCGATGCCGTGTGGAGGGGGCGGAATTAAGAAGAAGAGGTAGAGCTTAAACAGGTCCGGAGATATCACCACTCCTTGGGAACTCCCAGTTTCACTCTACGGGTTTTGGACTTCTTGTTCCACATACGATTGGCGTCCACACATATGACATATGGTTGACTATCCAACGTTTCAAACTTGGACGGAGGGTTGTCTGCTCAATGTCCTCAAACAGCGTGGAGTGCCTGACTGTATCAAAGGCTTTTAATAAATCAAGCGCCAACATCACTGTTCTATCACACGGCGGTCTCTGGTTGAGTCCTTGACAAATATATGTGGAGATGGCGTGCAGCGTTGTTGTCATGCTGTGATGCTTACGGAATCCATGCTGATGATCGGCAACTTGATAGCTATTCCTGATGTTGGGAGGACTAAGGCCTCAAGGGACTTTGCTACGGGCGACAAAAGCGAAATCGGGCTGTACGATTCACTTTTGCTGGCATCGTTGCCAGGCCTCCGTAGCGGGACCACCCTGCCTATTTTCCAGACTTCGGGAACAATGAGAGTGGCTAGCGACAAGTTGAGAACTTTAGTGAGATACTCCACTCCCGGCTCATCCAGCTGCTTCAGCATTACCATGGAGATTCCATCAGGTCCCAACGTTTTGGATGATTTAGCGTTCCTGATGACAATCGCAACATCATCCATTGTAAACTGTGGTGGTTCATCCTCAGCAGGAAGAGATCTGATGCGACGTAATACTCTTCTCTTCGCCCTGTCACTCTCGGGGTGCTCGACAAACTTTCGATTGAAATAACTTGCACACCTTTCGGGTCGCCAAACGTGACTGAGGTCCTATCTTCCATCTTTCCAGGGTCGAGAGTGACTTAACAACAGTTCACTTTTATCGGCTCCAATGCTGCAACTCTTCAGATGATATAATCAGTTGTTCCGCTTATGCTCGCCGACCAGTCTGTTAACTTTCAGTGTCAGCTCCCTGACTCTGGGGGTGGACTTGTCTTCTTTAAACATCTTTCTGTCCAATGAATGAATAACTCTAGTGACCAATACATGAAATGTATGGGGGTACCAGTAAAGTGTGGGCCTACCGAGGTAGATTAACATAATGTGTGCACACCGCCGATAAAAAGATGCTCCCTGTGTTATATGCCCGATATTATTTCGCATTTGGGACAGCTATACTCGATCAAAGTGATAGCTCCACATTTTGCTCACCAAACATCTCCATTGTGGCATTCGGTCCGATAAATGACATGTTCTGGCATTCACTTTGCTCTGACCATCTTCCCATCACAGTCTCCATTGACAGACCACCCGATATTCATAACCTCTGACCGACGTACTTTTCTGAACTACGGAATAGCTGATTGACAAAGATTTAGAGAATTTACTTATCACGGCTGTGTAGCTGAGAAAATTTACCGGGACATCATCTCTGCAGCAGACGCTCGCTACATACCTGCTGGTCGAATACCCGAATTCAGACCAAATTGTCCAGCAGATGCGACGGGATTAGCAAATGAGCGTGATGAGCTTCGTCGAACAAACCCTAAAGACCCAAGAGTTTGAGAACTAAGTCTTGAAGTAAACAGGCTAGTAGGTGAACATAAGCGGAAAAAGTGAACTGAAGATCTGGTACTTTCAAGGGTGTTATAGTTACAGCTCCCAAGAGGTGCCTGTGTTATTTTAACCGGCAGTTTATAGAGCACCCCGAGAGTGATAGGGCAAAAAGGAGTGTGCTACGCCGAATAAGTGCCCTTCCAGCCGAGAAGATACCACCGAATTTCAATGGTAATGCTTAAGCAACTGGATGAGACCGGAGTTGAGTATTTGACAAGTGTCATCAATCTATCGTTAGCAAGGTGGTCTTGTTATTGAATTCAGCCAGCAGAGGTGATTGTACAGGCCGATCTCCCTCTTGTCGCCAGTAGCATCGTTTCTACACCATGGTGGGGGAACATTACACGTCATATTCACCCATATCAGTCGAGGACTGAGCCAGATCAGGTCAGGCCGTGCAAACGGACAGTTTTGGTGGCTCTTGCCTATCGAAGGCCTTCGAATCCGTCAACCATGTAAAGCTATTCTAGAGCAGACTTCCCTCCAGACGCATTTGACATGTTGAATAATCAGATACAAATATATTGGACGTTAGTCGTTTGTAGATTTCAAAAATAAGAAGTCCCTGACCCGTAAAGTAAAATAGGAAGTATTCCATGGCGGGGAAGTATCCCCGGAACTATTTACCCTCTACCTTTCTGAAATTCCACATCCTCCAGACGGCATAGGGATAGTAATGTATGTGGATGATTGTACAATCTTGACGTCGGGTCCCATCGTCGTTGACATTTGCGATTGTAGATAGATGTCTACATAGGGAACTAGAAAAGTTTCTGGCCTAATAATTAAAACGCGAATATTTACCATCAAAAATAGTTTTGTTGTTTTCTTAAGTAGGCTCCAGCATGAATTAAAAGCCTTTTCATGCGCTCGAACCAATTGTTCAAACACTATTTGTACTCCGACTGATACACCTCTAAAGCATGGTTTTTGAACACTTTAACAGCATCTTTTGGCGACGAAAATCGTTGACCACGCCTTTCACGTTTTGTCTGGTCAAAAAGGCGCTGGTTTGAATCGATGTGTGAGAGATCAGATTGACATGGTGCACAATGATTCGTCTTCTTTTGTTCGTTTTTCGAATTTCTGAGAAGGATTGACATAAACAAATTGTAGTGTACGTACCACTCAGAATTAACCGTCATACGTTCCTCAAACCGTATAGTAGCCACATGGTCAGTTTAGCCGAAGAAACAGGTCACCATTTGCTTCGAAGTGCTTCTTCTATGAATATCTTTCGTTGGATTTGACTCGCCTTCGAAGACCCTCACGTTCGATTGCTGTTTTGTTTCCAGCTCATACGCATAAATCCAAGATTCGTCGTCTGCGAGGATCATATATCGAGATCGTATTTATTCACAATTTCTTTCTACATATCGACAAGAACTTTTTTTGAGCGATTGTCAAATTGTGCTGGATCTAACGCAAAATCCCCATTCATGCAATATCAAATGTTAGTGGAAGAAACGTCCAAGGATCCCTCTCTCTCTCACCGCATATAACATGGTGATCTTGCATTATGTCTACCTCTTATGCAAATGTTGACCTCTTATGTATATGCTTTGGTGTTACCGCAGTGACCATCCCTGCCACGATCTAGTGGATCTGGAGATCAATGACGATGCTATCGCCTCACTACATATTGGACCCGGTTGGAATTGGTGGCACAATACTCAACACATGCCCTGCATGTGGATTTGCATCGCATGACACCCTGCATTTGGTTAGCTGACCAGATAACTCCACTCATCAGTATCTCCATTCTTTATGGACACAGACAGTCCCGTTGAAGAATTTTTGAATGTGCATACAGAGGAACCATAAACAGATAACTGCATAATATGTACGAACCAACGAGAAACCCCATCATTGTTCCTTTTAGGGATATACACAGTTTCTGAGTTGATTTATGCATTTCCGCCCGTCCGTCTGCCAATGTATTTTTGTGATCACAGTACAGGCCGCGTTTATTGTCCAATTCAAATACAAATTCGGGAAGGTCATTTTTTGCCAAATGACGAACGTTATTAATTTTGTTAAGAATCGGTTCAGATTTGGACATAGCTCGTCCGGTTTGTGGTATTTGGTGCACAAATCACGCTATGTATGTCCAATTTTGATAAAATTTTAAATGTGTGACGGAATTTGGCCTTTGAGAAAGTGTCAAATTATATTGAAATAGGTTCAGATATGAATATAGCTCCCATATATGTCCGCCAGATTTCATGTATTTGACGCACCAAACACAAAACTGGAAACGAAATTTGTCCTAGGAATAATTTGCCAAATTATATTGAAAACATGGTGGTGGTATCATATAGTCGGCCCCGCCCGATTTTGATCCTGTCCTTACTGGTTTGACTTTTCTGTAAAATGTTCTCTTAATTAAGTCCCAAAGTTTCTATAATAATTATATAATTCTACCACATAGATCCCAGACGGGACAAGGGAGACTTCCATCATATCAATGAGTTCATCTCGATTCATATTAGCTCAATGATATGGGACCTACTGTTTATCGCCTAGTCCGCACGGCGTGTCTTAAGACACCACTTGAGAAGTTTTACATGACTAAAATACTCAGGTAATGTCGCCAACAATACTGAGGAGTATTTTGCCACCGTTGAAAATTTGATTTTGGCTAGCCGGGAAATCGAAACCACGACCTTCAGCGTGCAAGGCGGCCGTGCATACCATTGCGCCATGGCGGCACCCTAATTTTCTGTATACTTTTCAAAAGTGCACATGACACATAATGACAAATTATAACAATGTAGTTTATGTACTTGTTACGTATTCCGTCCTTATGCATGTTAATAGCCCACTGTTAACATATATCTTAAATAGGCACAGAGAAAGTGTTAAAACCGCATTCTTTGTTAAATTGCATGAAAATTTCATACGTCACTCTCCTTGAAAGATAAAAATATGTATTTTTATTACATGCATACATCGATGTGTACATTTAATTCACCATATCGATGAACACTTGTAAATATATGTTTATAAAATTTGTGTTAAAAAGACAGAAGTTACTAAAAGAGAATTCAATCTCAAAAAAATATTTGCAAATTGAGGTTGAGGTTCTCACAACAGTTATCCACCAAAAATCGTCAACATATGTCCACGTTTTGATATAGCCCCCATATAACGGTACCTCCCGATTTTCGGTATTTTGAGGGTTTTAGCTACATTGTTTGACGGAACTACCCGTAATTTGACATTTGAGGTTCCATGCTGTTACAAAACTTTTCCACCAAAAATTGTCAAGATAGGTCCACACTTTGATATAGCCCCCATATAAAAGTACCACCTGTTTGAATACATGTTTATACCCACCACCATAATATGGAGAGTATATTAAATTTGTAATTCCGTTTGTAATTCATAGAAATATTCATCGGAGACCCTATAAAGTATGTATATTCTTGATCAGGGTAAAATTCTAAGTCGATGTAACCATCTCCACCTGTCAGTCCGAACCGTACCACCCGATTTTCGGTATTGTGAAGGTTTTAGCTTCATTTTCACACCGATATGGCTGAAATTTGGTACTTAGCCTTCCTTGGGGGTATACAACTTTCATAAAGCGAATAAAAAGTACCGTTATACATTTGTAGGCAAAATTGGTTGGTTCTATTCAGATGAACAGGAGTGTTTTTTCTTGTTATATATTGTAAATATATATTTCATTTATTCGGCGACTTATAATGAAATTGGATGGATAATATTTTTGTCTTTGACGTATTCTATCTAGAATAAAGTTTTGTGGGACAAAACGTAATAAACTCAGATAAAGTACAACATTAACCCTAAAACGTGATTTTACTTTTGGCAGATTGCTGGCGTTTAAGTACGATTTAGAGTTTTGGTGTATTCGGGGACCTATAGTAAAATTTTGTGACAAATAATATTTTGATCTGATACGATCTCATTTTAAAGGAGTTTTAAACTTTTTTTTGAAAAAATGGACCAAAAATGTCCCTTTAGTGACTCGCATAAGGGTTAATTTTTTCATAAAAAGACACCCAGCATTGTTGTCAGTAATATTGCCAAAGACACTTTTTTACTTTTTGAATTAAGACACTCTTTGGGTGGTTGTGTAAATGTATTGCTGTATGATTTCTTTTGGCATCTTCACAAAGGACAGAGTAATTGATTCCAAGTACTTATTTGATATAGAATTCACGACAATTCTTACAGATTTAATGTTACAGTCATCGATATGATTTGTTTAAGAACAAATATTTTATATTAATTTATGTGTGTTCTAAAACAAATAGCTCACGACATTTACCTGCCACACTGTATGAAGCTTCATACATCATTATAAAAAAACAATGAATTCACTCTCAGTGTGTTGGTATGTGGTTTATTTTCTTTTCATTTGTATTTTTTCTTCTTACAACGGAACCATCGCACAGTGTCCGATTTTCCGAAAAACCTGGCCAAAACTCTAAATATGAATAGATTTTGACCTAACCTTTGGTTCTTATGTTTTTCCGGCCGCTGATTACATTTTATTTAACCCTCAGGCGGTCATTTAAGGGGTCTTTTTGGTCCCTCCTCCTATAAAATGTGATCTTATTGGATCAAAATATTCAACAAATTTGTTCACCATCAATTTTTACTATGGGTCCTAGAATACACCAATACTCTATACCCTACCTAAACTCCAGAAATATGCAAAATTATAAACACATATTAGGGTTAAGGGCGTACTTCATGTGAGTTTTGGCAAAATTGTCATACAAAGCATCATTTTAGAAGAATGCCATCAAAGACAAAAATGTTCTCTGCTAAATTTCAATATAAGTTACATATCAAGAAAATATCGGTATCAATTTTGCCAAAAAACCAAGAAACTAAAATAGGGTTGCAAGCTTCCACCATTTCTACAGTTTTGGAAATATTTGAGTTAAGATCACTTGGATTCCTTGCACTTTAGGTGTATAATATCTTTGGTAACTATACTGACAAGAATGCGAGGAATATTTTTCTTAAAAAAATTAACCCACGTGCGAGCCATAAAAGGGGTCCTTTTGGTCCCTTTTTCCACAAATCTTTAAAATCTCCTATAAAATGTGATCGGATCAGACCAAAATATTCAAGAAATTTGTTCGCCATAAAATTTTACTATAGGTCTTACAATACATCAAAACTCTAAATTAAACCCAAACGCCAGAAAGTGACCCTATAATATATTCTGACATTCTGAATGAAAGAAAATCTGTACATACCTGCAAGACAAAATATCACATAAAAACAAAAAATGGAAATATGTGCAGGATGCTTCGATGGAAATTGGTAAAAAAAACCCATCCTTTTTTATGAAATGATAAATTACACGCCCAACTCGATCTTACTCACAACTATTTTCATAATTTATTGTGACAATTGATCATAAAAAAATTAACAAGTACGGACATCAATTTTTAAAGAACGCACAAATCATTGGCGACACTGAACATCTTAAATACGTTTCACATACCTTTCATTACAATTACAAAAAGAAAATATTTAATAACCGTTGTTTATTTTGCATATTATCATATATCATTTATAAACAACTTAAATATTGAAAAGAAAAAAATTCCAAATAGGGTCACTTCGACCTGCTTTTATACCCACTTATTAAACAAGAAATGTAAATATTTTTCATAACTACACGCACTGGGACCCTATAAACAATATCTGACACTTTTTAGTGTAAATTGATATTTTTTTCGATTTTTGGCCAGGTTTTTTTTGAAAATCGGACACTGTGCATCGTCACTAATAAAAATAAAAAACATCCAAGTCAAATGAAAGTAAAATCAGGTCAGTTAGCACACGCACCTTATTTTTCTCTTGCTTTATTCGCTATTTAAAATTTAACGGTATTTTGCATAATTTAACAGAAAAAAATCTATATACAAATATGAATTTTTCTTATTATTTATTTTTTTTACTTAAAAAACTGTTTTTCATTTTTTCCTCTTTTGTTTTTTGTGAAAGGCATCACGCGCATTAAATTTTGATGCAAAAAACAACAAAACAAATATTTAAGATGCTTCATATTGTGTTGTTGTTTGGGTCTTCCTTTTTTCTTTTCGAATTTTATTAGTTTTGATGTTTCTGTGCAGTATTTTAAAGAGGCGTCAATTTAGTACAACTAATATTTAAAATGCCAAGCGAGGGTGGAATAATGAGGTGGCAATGTAGATATTTTACGAAATAAACAAAAAATAGGGATTAAAGTGATTGAAGAAATATGTAAAGATTTTGGACAAAGCTATTATAATTTTTTTCACGGATCAATTGAACTAGCAGTGTACTATGGTACATATTAAGGAACTACTAACTAAAACTAAACTAGAAGAAGGTAAATTACTAGATTTATATTTTCCACAAACATTGCAAAATGGACAAGTTCGATTATTTCAACGATCGATGATCCAGACTGCCAAATTACGGTCCATAAACGTATTTTCTGTATCTAATCGTCAACCTGCGTTCTTATCCTTCTTAAGAGAGTATTAACATCTCAAATAAACGCTGATACTTAGGTAGCTCGATAGAGAACATTTGTCCCAATAACCCGAATAAAGAGCAAATTTCTAACCCACCGATCTTTTAGGTTTGCCTTTCCAATATTGAATACCATTCTTTTCAATATCATTGGTCACGTTCATGAGGATTGTTTTCATATGTCTTTCTAGTTGGTTGTACCAGGCACGAGAATGAATGATATTGCCTTTCTTGTGACTGGTACGTACAGCTCGTGTTTCATGCGAACATCAATATAGTATTGTATCAGATATTCATTCAAGTATTACCTAGCTTGCGGAAGTACGCTTGCAGTGGAATACCTGTGATTTTAGTACCATGACATTGAACACATCGAAGAGGCTCTTTCATATTAGTAAGAGTTAAAGTTATCGTCCAAATAACAAATTCAGACAAATCTTGAAACACCTATGGACAGTCTACAAAAGACTTTCAAAAGAAACCTTAAGGCCTCGACATATACTGTCCGTTGAGTGTCACTTGAAGTGGGCGTACTTCTTAAAATATGTTACATCTATAAAACTATCGAAGTTACATATTTTATTGAATTCCAGAGAGAGCGGGGTACGTCCCCTACGCGATATTTTAGAAAAATTAAAAATTAATTATATTAGCAAAAATTACGCATGTATGCGTTTACGGATTAATCTACAATCTAGGAACTTCCTTGGGACCTAAAGACCCGACCACACCCTACAAATTTGCAGCAAAAGCTCAATGTTTGCCGTTGTTATGTATATTTTATGAAGTTTGAAGTAGGTGGGGTACCTTCCCCATGCCTTTCTATTAAAGGATATATGTATCTATAGGCTATATTATCTATTTCATTTGTAGTCTAAAGTTATCCGAGCTTGGAAATACAAAATTTGGGTTAATACCTCTAATTATGAAATCAAAGACTGACCGACCTATGCCCAATATTTCAGTGCTGTCCGCAAAGTTTTTCTTCCGTTGGTATAGCAGCCAATAATGATTGGCTTGTGATAATGAATGAACCTCATTGGTGCTTTTCTCGAGTGGACCATGTAGCAAGCGACGATAAGGAAATGCTTACCATTCTCCAGTTCCACTTTCACAGTGGTGAAGTCCTCTGTGCTAAACTGAGGACATAAGAAAGCGTTTATGGTGTTTTTAATAACTAGATACGATCTTACCCGTATCCTTCATGTTAACGGTCATGTAGCCTCTGTTATCCAGATCCTTTACTTCGTTGTTTGGAAGCGTACAGTTCTTATATGATGCCTATGTCTATATCCTCCTAGACCAGAATGATCTACAGGTTATCTGAAGCGACTCTAAAATAATTTAGATTGATCTGCACGAACTTAAGCATAATTTTTGTGGGGCGATGGTGCCGATGGCACCTCTAGCTGCATGTTGTTAATCAGTTTTTAGGCATCGTCTATGTCATCCTCATCGTATTCTCCATTCGGGACATGTGGCCGTAGGATCTTGACTTTCGTTTCCCTTATGCCAAAAAATAGTTTGGTTCCTCCTCTCTATTCCGGCCTCAGTTATTGAGAGAAATAAGCTCATGCTGTTATTATTAGAGACTCAGTGGCGAGTACGGACCACTCGTCCATTGGAATATTTTCGTTCATTTTCTCTAGACATTTTAGCAACTTGAGCACACAAACTCTGGCACTAGGGATGGCAAGCCCGAATCCAAAAAATCCGTTTTTCGGGATTTAGCAAATCCCGTATACCGGGATTAATTTCTTTCGGGTTCCGGGATTTTCGAAGTTACTTATTTATGGCGTTTTATTCAGAAATGGAAAAATAATCATTTGTAAAATGTTCCAAATACATTTAAAACATATTCTTTAATGAATACGTCAAAGAGAGTTTCTAAAAAATAGTTTAAGTTTGAATGAAAATCTTACTTTTGAAAACAAAGATAAGAAAAACGCTGTGATAAATACATACTTAAAAGCAATTCGCATGTAAGACATCCACTAATTCCATGCCGAAGCTATCCGAGTTATACCACTAGAACTCGCTTCGTTAATAGGTTCCAAAAAACTGTGACTCAAAGTGAAACGAGGCAAAGTTTCTACAAGGAACATCGGATATCTAACGATGCACAGTGAAAATGGGTACTACCATGGGTACTTAAATACCACAAAGGTCTTAGTCAAAGTATTAGCTTTTTTTGGTAAGGGAGTAATTTCTCAGAATTCGTTGGATACACTTTTATTTTCCATGTTATTACTTTATTTTTGCTATTTTAATTGGATAAATTTATTTCATTTTTCAATAATAATTGAGTTTTTTACTTTACACACCACTCCTATAGCGGCTAGTCCCGTCAAATCCCGCAGTCCGAAATTGCCCCGAAAAGTCCCGAAAGCCCGGGATAAGGAATTTTGAAATCCCGAATGCCGGGATTTTTGAAAACTCTCCCGTTCGACATCCCAATCTGGCCCGATGTCTCATCGGGATTTCTTGGGCCATGATCAACCCCAAGCATCGCTAAGCTTAGCTATGCTTTTTTTGAAAAATTACCTTTGAGTACTCTACGATGCACCTCGCTAGAGCCCATGGGAATCCTTGTTTGTAAAAAGGCGTTCCATAACAAGTTCAGAGAACCAGACATTTTTATACCCTCCACCATATGGTGGGTGCAATTAAATTTGTCATTCCGTTTGTAACACATCGAAATATTCGTCGGAGACCCTATAAAGTATATATATTATTGATCAGCATAAAATTCTATGCGGTCTGTCTGTTGAAATCAAGATACAGCTCGCAAATTTAAAGTTAGAGAGTCAATATTTGGTACAGAAGTTTTATTACTTGCAAGATGGTTGGTATTTATCCTACCAAAATGGCTGAAAGTTGGTACGTAGTCTTCTTTAGGGGTATAAAACTTTTCCGCAGAATTTTGTCGGTATCGGTCCACGCCTTCATATAGCCCCCATAGAACGGTACCTCCCGATTTTCGGTATTTTGAAGTATTTAGCTTCATTATCACACCGAAATGGCTGAAATTTGATATTTAGACTTCGTTGGGGGTACTCAAACTTCCCCTTTAAATATGTCGGTATAGGTCCACGCCTTCATATAGCCCCCATGGAAAGGTACCTCCCGATTTTCCGTATTTTGAAGTTTGTGGCTTCAATTTTCCACCAAAATGGCTGAAATTTGGTATTTAGTCTCCAATGTGATATAAAACTGTTCGCCAAAAATTTGTCTGTACAGGTCCACGCTTTCATATTGCCCCATTTCCGACTAAAATTCGTCGGTATAGGTCCACGTTTCGATATAGCCCCCTTAGGACGGAACCTCCTGATTTTCGTAATACTGAAGATTGTGACGTCAATATCCCACCGAAATGGCTGAAATTCGTTATTTAGTCTTCCAAGAGTTATAAAATATTCCGAAAGAGTATTATCAGTATAGGTCCACGTCTTCCTATATCCCCATAGAAGCGTGTCTCTTGATTTTCGGTATTTTTTAAGTTTTAGCCACATTTTCTTACCGATATATAGGAAATTTGGTATTTAGTCTTCATTGAGTCTAAAAACTTTCCGTCAGACATTTGTCGGTATAGATCGACGTTTTGAAATAGCCCCCATAGATCGGTGCCTCACATTGTTTTACCGAAATTGCTGAAATTTCCCAGCGAAAAGTTTGCCTCCAAAGAGGCAGTTAAATGATATGTTCAAGTGATTTGGAAGTGCATCAAATTATGCATTTTCACTCATGATTTTTACAAGGGAGTGACCCCGGAAAGAGGCACTCCATTGCACCGCATTTTAACTGACCCTTTGGCATTGCATTTTAACTGAACCTTTGGCAATGCATTTTAACTGACCCTTTGGCATTGCATTTTAACTGACCCTTTGAGGTAGAATAGGAGGCAGTCCATAGCACGTGTTTTGAATAACAAAATAAAATGAAAATTCTCTATTGAATTCAATCGCAAACATGTGTGTTTCCTCCGCTCTTCATTTCATCCAAGCTTAAGTGCTTTTTCTTCATCTGCTAAATGGGTTTGATATTGTCTTCCCATCACCAGTTAAGATTTCGACATGTACTCCAACAGCACTCCATTGGGAAATTTTCTTCTCGTGAGTTACCGGAAAAATTTTCACAAATTAAATATTATTTAGTTTGTATTAACAAATGTTTGGACATGTTAACACGAATATCTCTTTTTGGAATTGGATTCCGCTGCCTGTAGAGATGTACAAACTGATTTATGTACATTAGGGTTATGACTTTTGACATTTTTTCTCAAAAATGATTTCCTGTAGCAGGGATGAATGAACTTTTGCCTAATAATCACTACGCTATCCTTTATTCCATTGAAATATAAAAAAAGTTCTCGCACAAATCGATTTTTAAAATATAATTTTTTGAAAAAATGTATGAAATGAAAAAATAAAATTTTTTTCAAAAATTATTTTTTATTGCACGAATGAATAAATATAAGCCTACTAATAACTATAATAATGTTTATTTCATTCAAATATTGAAAAAGGTCATGCACAAAAAATTTTAAATTTTTTGTTAATTTTTGTTATATCTTTAAATAAAAGCGTTTACGACATTTTTACGATTCTCAAAATTTAAGAAAATTAGTGAGAAATAAATGTTATGTCAGTTAAATTATCTCATGTGGCTCTAAAGTTTATTTTCAATTGTATATCTGATTACAGTGACTTCAAAAAATTTTCCATAATTTTGATAAATTCAAATTTTAAAATCATTTTGTGCGTGAGGTTTTTCACCGAATCACCTTATAATTATGATTTTATGTAATCTTATGGCAAAACTCATCACGCTATGATACAGGGATATGAGGTTGTAAAAAAAGTCATAACCCTAATCTACATGTAGGGATCTCTAACAACTGCTAATAAAATGTCCCAGCAAAATTTGACGGAAGGGGTTCTTTGCGATGACGTGATTTCATGTCATCTTTTGCATTGGTTCAAAGGAAGTCGTGGAAGATCCGATCTTTTCATTAGGATTTGAACCAATGCAAAGGAAGTCGTGAAAGATCCGATCTTTTCATCAGCATTTGTACCCATTCCATCGATCCAATAGAGATGATGTTTGTGTTTTTATTTACACACCTGTTTATTTTCATTTTGGTATGTTCCAGTACTGCAAAAATCTACTAATTTTTACTATTTTTCCCGATAACATGAAGGAAAAATTCTTATCGTAGTAAAAATAAGTAGATTCTTGCAGTTTCTGGAACAGACCAAAGTTGTTAGAACTGTCGTCGTGATGTTGTCTTACATTTCCTGCATATCAAACAACTAAAACTTCTAAACAATTGGTATTATATGAAGTCCCAACCATCGAGCTAAAAATAGAATCGGACTGCACACATTGCTATTTTAAAAGTTCCCTTGTCTGTTCTAAATCTGACATAGAATGAAATCAATCAAATCTCGCTTCTTGGAATTTGAAAAAAAGTCCGAAACGAAAAGGAACAAGAATCTGAAAATAAAGAAGAAACTACTTTTGGAAAGAAACAATTAAAAATAAATTAATTAAGCATAAATGGTATTTTCCATAAAAAGTCTCTCCTCCCCGTTCGTTACATTTTGTTCTTAGAGATCCCTAAAGCAAGCCGGGTTGTAGATCCCTACATATTTCCGTCACTAAACAAAAGAGTATAAATTACCAAAATGTTGTTATAAAATAACAAAATTATAAAATAAAAGTAATTTACGAAATAAAAATACTTAAAGGAGTGCATTTGGAGTCCATGTTGAAATCTGAACTAGTGATGGGAAGATAATTGAAAAAACCTTTTGTAAGATGAAAGAATATCAGTTGCCGAGAACGGAGGAAGTAATCTTTTGCGTTGCAGCGGTGGTGATTACATTGCAATTTTGGATGTAAACTTTTGAAAAACTAAACTGATAAATTAATTGTAGTTATTTCATGAATTCGTTTGAATTAATAAAGAGTTTTGTTTTTCATGAATACCATATTTCAATACAGCATTTCCATTTTCCAAACAATATGAAAATTTCATGCCAAGGGGTTGGTGAAAATGACATGCCAAAGCATTGGTTAAAATGACATGTCAAAGCATGGGTGAAAATGACGTGTCAAAGCATTGGTGAAAATGACATGTCAAATCATTGGTGGAAATGACATGCCAAAGCATTGGTGGAAATGACATGTCAACGCATTGGTTAAAATGACATGCTTAGGATCCAGAAAAGAACGTCATCTTTTGGGGTCCACGCTCATATAAAATTCATCGATGAAGATGCTAAAAAGATGACATGCTAGATCACTTGCACCCATGATTGAATGTCATCTTTGGCATCGAACATTTTGCTGGGGTAGTTCACGACTCCGTTTGCACTGCATCCGGATGCTGTTAAATTGTGAGTGAATTGGAGTGCCTTTTTCACGACGCCGTTTGAACTGCATAAAAACATGCCGTGAAAGAACTAGTCTACATTGCACTACTTCCAATTTATTTTGCTGGGTTAGTATTAAGTCTTCTTCATACACATAAGGAAACTAACTATTCCATTTTACTTCAATACAACTTGTGGTGGAGGGTATAACAAGTTCGGCCCGGCCGAACTTAACGCCGTTCTTACTTGGTTGCACCTAAAATAGGGGACAGGAATGGAAACTAATTATTCCATTTAAGTTGAGAATATTTTCCCAGCTAAATGTTTGCCTCCAAAGATGCAGTTAAATCATATGTACAAGTGATCTGGAAGTGCATCAAATTATGCATTTTCACTCATGATTTTTACAAGAGAGTGACTACTGAAAGATGCACTCCATTAGCACTGCATTTTAACTAACCCTTCGGCACAGCATTTTAACTATCCCTTTGGAATCGCATTTTAAGTAACCCTTTAGGGTAGAATAGGATGCAGTCCAATTTGCATCCAAAGCACGTGTTTTGATTCAGTGCTTTGGATAGAATTTAAAGGCACTCTTCGGAATGTGTTTTTATGCAGTTCAAAGATGCAATAAAAATGCAAGCCATTGCAAACTATCCCAAAACAAATAAAAACAATGTATTGTTTTTGTAAAACAAGAATAATAAGAACTTTATTACATTAACACAGATTACGAAATTTCTACATTAAATTCAATCGCAACTGACGAAACAAAGTCCGCTCTCCATTTAATCCAAGCTGAAATGTTTTTGCTTCATCTGCTAAAGGGGTTCTTATATTGTCTTCCCATCACCAGTTGAGATTTCCTCAATTACTCCAACAGCACTTCATTAGGAAATTTTCTTCTCGTGAGTTACCGTAAATATGTTCCCAACTTTTGGTTGTATTTTTTATTTTATATAAATAAATTCAGAAATTGATGCACACTTTTTCTATTTTTGAAAAATTTCTGTAGTTGTAGTTATCTACAAATTGGCTTGCTTGCTAGGGATCACTAAGCAACTGCTTGTAAAGTGTAACAAACGGAGTGTCTTTTTCAAGACTCCCTTGAACTGCATCCGGATGTATGTAATTTAAATGTGAGAAATGTATGTCAATCGTTGGATTGCATCCAAATGCTGTTAAAATGTAAGGAATTGGAGTGTCTCTTTCACGACTCCGTTTGAACTGCATCAAAACATGCCGTGAAAGAACTAGTCTACATTGTACCACTTCCAATTTATTTTGCTGAGACCAGGAGTGTCGTCCTGCTAACGAAGAGAATAATGACAAACTATATTCTATTTTTAACGTACTCTAAAATAGAATAGAGTTTGTCATTGTTCTCTTCGTTAGCAGGACGACACTCCTGGTCTCTATTAAAATCTGCACTTATGATAGCTGAACTGTTCGAAAATGTTTATTTAATTCACTGTGAACTCGTCCGCTACCACTCAGCTATGCTTACCCGAAATTCATACCAAGCTGTCCATACCAACTCTCGTATACGTTTAATCTTTAATAAGCGCTTATGATAAAATTGTCATATGAGTCCACCATATTTCGCATCATCTTTTTTTCTTCTTTGTTATTTTTAAGGTGCTGCTGTTTTCTTTGGTGATGTAAGCTTCAACCGATAATTATGATCATCATCATCTCCAATACATCGTGTTGTCACTTAAATTTTATGTTGTTGTTTTTTTATTTACAATCACTTTTTTGGGCTTCATAATTTCATCGAATGAATGAAGCTGACGTATGCGTATGTGTGTGTGTGTTTTCGAAGGGGGTACCACTGCGTACCAGGTTAAAGGTTGAACGTTGATCGGTGTTGTATTATGGTGGACTGACTCGTGTCAGTGTGATATGTTTGCATACATTTTGACATGCGATTCGGACATTGTTCGGACATAAACACCCTCTTGAATGAATTTGGTTAATAAGTTCATCGAATACCTGAACTTGTGTGCCAATTAAAATCAATTTCTATTAGAAGAGGAAATTGTCATGTGTGGTGAAAGGAAATGTGATATTTAATATTAAGATTTGCAAATAGACGTAAATTGGATAAGTACTGAAATGAAAGTGTATAATGGTTTTGCTTTTTTTCTCATTATCCAGCAAACGTACGCCCAAATTCGACATTCCTAATATTTACATGATGTAATCTTTTTAAATTCCGTTAATTGTTTGAATAAATTTGTTGAAACACCAGTCGACTACCTATTTTATTTCTTTTTTGTATACGAAATTGTAGTCCAAGCCATAACTATTTTTTATGTTCCGACCTTCAATGTAAGCCTAACACATTAATTTCAACAAGTTTTGAGTTTATCACTTCAAAATAAATCGATTTAATTTCCATGAAGACATCAATGAATATTTTTTACTCTCCAGAATATGCCTACATAAATAAATACTTGTAAAAAACGCTTACAGCAATGGATGGCCTCTTGAAGCCAAAACCATAAATAATTAAGTCAAGGATGTAGTACCACAAGCAGATGATTTTACTTTTCCAAAGCAAAACAAAAAAGAAACAATCAGGTATCCAACACTAAATATAAGAGTGCAGACAATCAGGTCACATGAACCAGTGTAGTTTTTCTCCTACAAAGAAATTAATGTTCAATGTCTTAAATGAACCAGGCGTATGTCTCGTGGACCTATATTGACAAATTTCTGAGTTAAAGTTCTGTTGCCACAAATAAGACGAACTACCAAATTTCAGCCTTTTCGGAATTATAAAGTGACTAAAACCATTAAAATACCGCAAATCAGGGACGATATCAAAACGTAAACCAATATAGCCCATTTTCAATACCAAAGATCGTAAGAGTAATAGAAGCTTCTAACTAACTTATAATGCTATATCTTAAATATTCTGTTGTTTGACCACCTACTCACGGTGCGGAGACGTACGCATATTTGGTCGACTAAAATATTTTTAGTTACTTGAACAAATTATTACGTTTTTTCTCCAAAACATTTTTTGAATTTTTGTACTTTTCAAATGAAAATTTAGATTGCTCTGAAGGCTATGTACTGAAAATGTACTTTGTGAACAAGTTGTCTAAGAAATATTTAAAAATTTTTGGTTTGAATAATCTTTTTGAGAAGAACTTCCAGTAAAATCTGAAGTACTTCTTTACCTCATGTAATTTCATTATCAAATAATAAAGGGTCGAGGAATTCTGTAATGAATATAAAGGTCCTGAGGCTTTAAACTCATTCTGTATTCAAAAATTACGAGTTTAGTATTGTGCGGATTGGAAATGTATGCAATGACATGTTTACTGGACCCATTGTATATCAAGGTTTTTCCCTGGAGTATATCTCTAGGGGATGGAAGATACCAAGGAACGGTCCTGACCGGTTTTAACATGGCAAAGCCCAAGATTTATCTTGGTCCCTCTTTCATCTCAAGTGGACACTGACCTCCCCGTGGTGTCACCTGGGGAACTGCCTTTAACACCCGTTAAAGGTAGTGAGCTAACATGTGCAGCGCGTTCACCCATAAGAACGTTAAAAACGTTTTAAGGACCATGATCTGCGAATCTGCACCTGGAATGTTCGCTCTCTTTATAGAGAAGGTGCAGTCTTCACATTGGCAGGCGTACTTGAAAAGTACAAGGCCGATATTACTGTCATACAGGAAGTACGATGGATTGGGAAAGGCGTCACAACAACACCTAAAGGTGACGCACTGTATTATAGCTGCCATTACGTAAAGCATGAGTTTGGTTGCGGATTTGTAGTTAGTCGGAGACTAAAACATCTGGTATCAAGCTTCAACCCCAGTGAATGAAAGACTTGCTGCAATTCGAATAAAAACTAAATTCTTCAACATCAGCTTTATTTGCGCTCATGCTCCCACTGAAGAAAAGGACGAACAGACCAAAGATATATTTTACGAGCGCTTAGAAGAAACATATGACCGTTGCCCTGCCCATGACATTAAAATTATTCTAGGTGATTTTAATGCCAAAATTGGAAAGGAGAATATCTTTGACCCAACAGTCGGGAAATTCAGTCTCCACAGTGAAACATCTGACAATAGTATGATGCTGATAGATTTTGCAGCTGCAAGGAACATGGTAGTTAGCAGTATCTGATTTAAGCATCTCGATATTCATAAGGGCACCTGGCTGTCGCCAGATCAAAGAACAATAAATAAAATTGATCACGTTGTGATAGAAGGAAGACATTCATCGAGCGTGTTGGATGTACGATCGTTCTGAGGCGCAAACATTGATTCGGACCAAAGGTACGTACCCGTCTAAACGTTGCACATAAAACACGAACAGACACAACGCGGAAGTTGGACATCGATAGGCTGCAAACACAACAGATAGCCACAGCATATTCAACTCAACTAGCCCAACTACTTAATCAAAGCACTCCTCGCCCCGATAACATATCAGGACAATTGCATAATATTGCCCACTCCATGCAAACAGCCGCAAAATCCATACTTGGATTCCAGAGACCTCCACAAAGGAATTCATGGTATGACCAGGAGTGTCGTGCTGCTACCGAAGAGAAAAATGTGGCATATAGAGCAACTTTACAATCAGTAGCAACGCGTAGCGCACGAGAGAGATATCGGGAGAAAAGGAGAGAAGAGAAACGTCTTTTCCGCAAGAAAAAGAGAGAAATGGAAAAGCGGGAGTGTGAAAAAATCGAGATGTACAGGAGCCAGAATGAAGTCCGAAAATTCTACCAAAGAGTGAAACATCAAACAGATGGCTTTGGTACAGGCACATCCTCCTGTAGAGACCAGCAAGGTAATCTGGTAACAGATACAGATAGCGTGCTCAGGATATGGAAGGAACATTTCTCCAATCTGCTGGTATCTAATAGTAGCGAAGACGATGATACCACAGATCCAATCCCAGAAGATGGTATAGAATGTATACCGCCCGGCCAAGATGAGTTAAAACAGCAATCAACCGGCTGAAGAATAATAAAGCAGCAGGAGCCGATGGCTTACCAGCCGAGCTGTTTAAAACCGGAGGCGACGCGCTGATAAGGTGTATGCATCAGCTAGTTAGCATCATCTGACAGGAAGAACGCGTACCCGACGATTGGAACTTGAGTATCCTGTGTCCCGTCCACAAGAAAGGAGATAAGACTGTATGCTCCAACTATAGGGGCATAAGTCTTCTCCCTATTGCCTCTAAGATAGTGTCTGGGATATTGTGCGAACGACTAAAGCCAATGGTCAACGAAATAATTGGACCATACCAATGTGGCTTTAGACCTGGCAAGTCCACCATTGACAAGATATTTACCCTGCGGCAAATCCTTCAGAAGATCCAAGAGATGCAGATCGACACATATCACTTTTTTGTCGATTATAAAGCAGCATTCGACAGTTCCCTCCGATCAAAGGTATTCCATGCAATGTCTGAATTTGGTATCCCCGCAAAGCTCATCCGGCTTTATAAGATGACTTTAACTGATATTAGGTCCTCAGTAAAAATTGGAAAGAACCTCTCCGAACAGTTCAGTACCAAAAGAAGTTTCAGACAAGGAGACAGCCTCTCGTGTGACCTATTCAACATTTTGCTGGAAAAGGTAATACGAGATACAAACGTAAGAAGAAATGACACAATTTACACCAATAGCCACATGTTACTTGCTTATGCTGATGACATGGACATCATGGGACGATCAGTAAAGGAAGTAACTGATACCTTTAGGAAGGTCGAAGCAGAATCTGCGAAAGTGGGTTTGGCGATAAACGGCGAAAAGACCAAATTGATGGTGTCGACGCGCAAAGCGTCCATAGAGCTCGGATCAACTGTGGAAGTTGGTACCTATAATTTTGAGGTAGTTAAAGACTTCGTCTACCTCGGCACTGCCATAAACACAACAAACAACATCAGTTGTGAAATAAGAAGAAGAATTGTATTGGCCAGCAGATGCTACTATGGTTTAAGTAAGCAATTTAAAAACAAAGCCACATCTCGTCAAACAAAAATAACACTATACAAAACGCTGATACCACCCGTGCTAATGTATGGCTCTGAAGCATGGGTACTTGCGCAAGCAGATAAGGCAGTGCTTGGTGTGTTTGGAGGAAAATTCTTCGAAAGATCTACGGGCCGATTTGCGTTGACGGTGAATATCGACGTCGTATGAACCACGAGCTATATCAGCTATATAAAGACATGAATATAGTTAAACGTACCGAGATGCAACGATTGCGTTGGCTAGGCCATATCATAAGAATGAGCGATGGCGGTGCACGCAGAACCGGCAGGCCAAAGAATAAATGGCGCAAACAAGTGGATGAAGAGATGACAAGGCGCGGTATTCCCGAAAGCGAAGCGAAAAACAAAGAGAATTGGAGATCTTTTCTTAGTTCGGTCTATGGAACAAATGTTCTGTAATGGACCAGCTAAGTAAGTAAGTAGTATCTCTAAATCCAATTAGAAAATTGCCTTAATTTTTATACCCTATACCACAATGTGGAAAAGGGTATTATAAGTTTGTTTTGGTAAAAATTCATGTAACACCGCGAAATATTCGTCGGAGACCCCCAATGTGGTATACCAATCTTCATATCTCGACGAGATAAAGCGATTTTGAGATGTGTGTCTGTCCGTCCGTCCGTCCGTCCGTCCGTCTGTCCATTATAAATTGTAAACACGCTCCAGGCCGCAATTATGGACCGATCGTCACGAAATTTTGTATGGAGGTCGGGTTCAGATCAGAATAGATCCCTATTCTTATTGGTGATGATCGAGAAATATTAAGCGGGTGAAATGGACCAAAAACAAAATTTTTATCCGATTTTGTAGCGGCTCTGTATGTCGCAATTATAGTCCGATCGCCTCGAAATTTTAAATAATGTAAGATTATATGACAAAGAAGAAGCTTGCTATTTGAGATGGTGATCGGATGATGTTTAGAGGGTTAAATGGACCACAACTTTTGTGTGAAAATTTTGAAAATTTGTAATATACCGGTAATATTTTTATTCCTTGACCACACATTCCGCCCATATAAATAGTTTTTGGAAGGACAACAATTGCCCTTTCAATTAATGCCAATTATGTTGATTTATGTGGTCAGATAACAGAGTTACAACCTAATATATCGAGTGTTTTGCTTGTAATGTAATCAAAAGCATACTAGAGGTCGCAATTATATATCAATAGTTCCGAAATTTTGCACGAGGTAGGGGTTTAGGTCGAAGAAGATGCCTACAATTTTTGATGATGATCTGATATTATTTAGCGGGTGCAATGGACCATTACTTTTGTATGCTAAATAAAGACATTTTATTTTTGATCCATATTTGAATCCCTGGAGGCCATATACCGGCAAAGTCGCCTATATATGAAAAATTAACTACCGATCTTTCCTCTGATGAAAATTGCAATAATATGTGTGCTTGATAACGGGCCTACTAGCTAACATATAATGTGTTTTGTGAAGAGAACCACATCTTCCTGCCATGCTACAAATTTTCTGTGTCATGACAGACAAATTCCCAGTTCTTACAAATTGCGTGGAACCCTATCATATTACCTATCCAATTGTTCAAAATTTAAAGATGTAGCAGAAATTGCTAAACAACGCAAATTTTCAAATTTAAGAATATTTCTTAAAATGTACTGTATATAATTGTTCCACAAAGATCCCAGTAGGGACAAGGGAGCCTTCTCTCATATCAATGAGAGCACCCCGATTAATATCAGCTCAATGATATGTAGACAGCGGAATTTTATGCAACACCTATTTTTGTAAAATTTGCATATTTTTGGCTTCTAATTAAATTCCAATCGAAATATGTATATCACATATGCAAAAATATGCGAAATGTATAAATTATGCATATGCAAATATTATTTTTGCATATGGAAAATTTCTGTATTTCACATATTTTCGTATGCTACATATATTTCAATAATATCTTCTAAAATGTTTATGTGTACATTTTTTGTTTGAAATTCACTTCAAACAAGTCAATAAAATAGAGAAATCTGTAACCAGAGCCACAATCTTCAAAATGTCGAAAATGGGGAGCTTTCGTAGTATGGGAGCTATATGAACGCCTAGACCTATACCGACAAATTTCAGATGGAAAGTTTAATACCCCCAATGAAGACTTAATACCAAATTTTAGCCAATTCGGTGGGATATTGAGACCATACCTTAAAAGTACAGAAAATCGGTAGGTTCTGGTTATGGAAGCTATATGAAGACGTGGACAACAAATTTCAGGTGGAAAGTTTTTTTACCTCCAACGAAGACTGAATACAAAATGTCAGCCATTTCAGTTTGATATTGAGGCCACAACCATCAAAATTTCAACCATGTACAACTTCTCTACAGGTGGTGTTTTAAGACAAGCCTTTCGGACTCGGCGATAAACAGTAGGCCCCATACTATTGCTGTAATATGAATCGTGGTGCACGCCCTGTCCCTTCTGTAATGTTTGTGGAACAATTATTATATTGTTATTTAAACTTAATGTGATAAGGTTGCAGACTCCAAAAATTTATTTCTTACAATGAGCTTATTTGTCCAAAAGAAACTTTGATTTGCTGAAAGCTAACTCGCAGGGTAGTGGTGTAGGGTATCGTATGGTCGGCCCTGTCCGACTATAGCCTTTGCTTACTTGTTTAATATTTATTTAATGGAATAAATTTTATTGTTGTGCGTCATAAATTGCTAATATCTGCTATAACTAACATACCCACCTGAATTTTTCCTATCATTAACAAAGTTGTAACTGAAAACAGCCTCAAACGAGATTTATGCTCAAACATTGGATGAATGGTATTAAAATCTGCTTTAATAATGAAATAGTAATAATAATGGCCTTTGACTTCACATATGTTTCGACAAAATTCGTTTCAAATAATTTGGCGTCGATTTAGCCCAGTTCTTTCGTCTGTCTGGCTCGAGCGCATGATAACTCTCGAACGGATCAACCGAACTTATCATATCGGTCCACTCCTTTTTTCCCACAAGACTACAAAATGTTTCGCTAAAATGTTGCGCACAATAACTCTCGAAGGTCCAAATCGATTTCTTCGAGACATAAATTAGGCTCGAATATGGATTATATCAGTTCACTCCTTCAGGTACCTCCCACACAAAATGTCAATATCCGATTTCACCGAAACTTGGAACATCCTAGAATTACTTCCGGACGTACATACAGTTGCGAAAACAATAATAGCACCACCATGACCAATTTGTTTGTCGGTACAAAAACAATCAAGATTGTTGTTGTTTCCACTATATTCACATTATTAAAAATATCTGTTTTTGGAAGCATTAACAAAAACTATCAAAAAAGAGGCCAAAGATATAATAGCAACACCTACATTTTCTATATAAAATGTTTTATTTTTTGTACATTGCATTTAAGCACTTGTTTGAGTTTCTGATCATTAATTGCCACTTTTAACATCCCACCTTAAAAAAATACCATTAAAATAGGACTTAAAAGGGCCTACTGTACAGAGAAACCCAAAATAATGAACAACACCTGTGTTGATAAGTTTTACAGATAAGTTGGCAGATTTGTTTGAAAATCCAATAGAATGATTCATCACGCTAATAACTGTGAGGAAAATGCGTAAAGTAGTGGAATTAATTGATTCCAGACGTGACATTAGGTCAAAAATTTCATCCGAAATGCAAAAAGCAACTATTTCAAAGGTCCTAGTAGCCTAGAAAAGTACCATATTGTATCGGAAACAGTACAAAAAGTTCGCAAATGTCTCAGAGAACATAATTCAAAAGAACACAGTGCGTGGAAACGCCATAATTTTAACAAGGAAATTCTAAATTTCCTGGACCAACTGTGGGGCAATATTTTATGTAGTTGTGAGCTTAAATATTTATGTTTGAAGGAAAATATGTTCTTTTCTCTGTTAAGCATAGTACACACGGTCCAACAAAACTGACAGTCAACGTACTTTTACGGCAATTTTCTGGCAAATAAAAACTTTTTGTTAGCTAAAAATGATTGAAATACAACATTTAAGGTATAATTTGGTGATTAGGAAAGTAATTATTCAACTAGACTTTGATATTAACGAAATAGACCTCGATGACTGTCAGTTTTGTTGGACCGTGTGTACTATGCTTTAGATGCTTTCAAAACCTCGGAATAGAACCAAAAATATATAGGAAACCCCTTTAACAGAAAATGAAGCGGCCAGCAAAAGTTGCACCTTTAAATAAAAATGCCTCCAAACCATTTTTGTAGGAGGTGGTGCTATTATTTTTTCGCAGCTGTATGTATATCAAGTACCAAGAGGGTCTATATGGGACAACATCTTCTGATACCTCCCTCGCAAAATTTCAACATAAATGCAATTTAAGGCCTGTTCGAGAATCCATTGGACATTTTGACCAATGCTACTACTTGCGGTCTTGTTTACAGCGATATTCTATTTTTCGTGGGTAAGTCCCTGCTTCCTGACATAACGGTTCAAAAGTTCTAAATCATACCATGACCAACTAAAATTACGATTTGACACGATAACTATCAAAAGGAATGATTTCCAAAATTAGGTCCACTTCCAAAATGGACCATTCTTTCAGGTATCTTCTCCACAAAACTGCAAAACTTTTGCGCTCTTATCGATCTCAAATTTATGAGCACAACATAAGCATTTGTTCGCAACGCCCACAAAGCGAAGTTTTATACCCAAATGTTTCGATATTTTTGTCGGAAAATTTATACGTCCAAAAAAGGCCACGAAATTCTGAAACTCCATGACTACACAATTTTTAGGACAATGATTTTGGTTATGAAGCCCGTATTCCATCTGTCCATAGATAAAAGTCTCAACTCACACAGGCTGATGGTATATCTATGTCGGCAAACCCGACTGCTATTTTTTACTCGTTTTCGAGAAAACAAAAGTTCTGAATATTCATAAGTTTGCCTCCGCTGTGCCGAAAGAAGTGCTTAATTTTTGGTCATAGTCCTTGTAATGTTTTAAATGTCGTAGAGTTCATAAACATCTAATCGTACAATTAAGATAGAAATAACCTATTTTGTCAGAACTTCGTTAAAATTTTGCCGAGCCCGAATGTGGTTTTAGTAGTCTCAAACAGTACTGCGAGTAGATTTTGGAGTCTATGAGTCGTAGTTGGTGTCGCCCGACTCCTGATAAAAATGTTTTCTGTTTTTATACCCTCAGCCTTTAGGCTAAGGAGGGTATATACACTTTGATACGATGAAAATGTGCCTCATCGAAATAATGGTTTTAGACCCCAAGTATGTTTGAACGAAATGTGTTTCAGACAATTTGGAGTCGATTGAGCAATGTCCGTCCGTCTGTATGTCTGTCCTGCTGGCTAGAGCGCACGATAACTCTCGAACGGATGAACCGATTTGGTTCAAATTTTGGCTATCGTAATATTTTGCCCAAACTTAGTTTAAGTTCGAAGATGAGCTACATCGGTCCACTCCTTCCGGTACCTCCCCCACAAAAGTCTGAAAATGTTCGGAAAGTTTGTGCGCACGATAACTCTTGAAGGGAGTGACAGATTTGGTCCATACTTTGTATAGCGTAAACTTTCTACCAGATTAATATGAGGTTTCAATATGGTCTTAATTGGTCCACTCCTTCGGGTACCCCCCACACAAAATTTCGGAAAAGTTCAGTTTAGGGCCATTTCTCGAATCGCTTTGATTTTTGGTTTAGCAACTTGTATTCACTGCTCTCCATACGACGGTGCAAGTTTCATTAGGGGCAAGTCCATACTTCCTGAGAAAATAGCAAAAAACCCCTATGACACCGTGTGAGGTGGTTGGAGCGCATGATAACTCTCGAACGGATCTGCCGATTCGGTCCAAAATATGGCCTTAGTAATATTTTGTCCAAACATAGTTTAAATTTGAAGATAAGCCAGATCGGTCCACTCCTGCAGGTACCTCCCCCACAAAAGTTCAAAAATATTCGGAAAAATTGTTCGTACGGTAACTCTTGAAGGGAGTGGCCGAATTGGTCTACACTTTACACATCCTAATATATCTACCAGATATAGATCAGGTTCAATTATGAACTATATTTGCCCACTCCATCTGGTACCTCCCACACAAAATTTCGGATAAGTTCACTTTAAGACCTAATACCGAATCACTTTGATTTTTGTTGAAGCAGCTTGCATTCGCTGCCTCAATTACGATGGTAAAAGTTTTTTATGGGCAAGTCCATACTTCTTGAGCAAACAGCCCGTATAGTGTAAAAACCCCCTATGGCACCATATGTTGTTGCTGGAGATCCACTTCCATAATGGTCAATGTCGATCCATTTCTTTAAGTATCTCCTCCGCAAAACTTTTGATCTTTAATAGTAATCTACATTTTTTGTCGGTTCAAACGCCCACAATTTTTAAACCCCCTAAATACATACGTATTTTGGGAAAAACAAAATTGTTTCAATATACACAGGCTGAAGGTATATCTCTGTCGGCAAAGCCGACTGATACTTTTTTACTTGTTTCTAAACATAAATGTAATTTTCTGAATTTTTCAGTTGGCTTGCATGGACTCTATAAAAAATTCCAAATTTCAAACCTAAATCTAAAATAATGTAAACTCTCTGTATTGAAGTAATATACTTTGTGTCAAAATTTCATATAAAATCAACTAAAAACCCTTTAAAATAGCTTTATGTAACGCTACACAACATTTTTTTAATTTCATGACTTTTGATCAAGGGTTCGAAATTTTTCGGAAAATTTGTGCGCAATATAACTTTTGAAGGGAGAAACCGATTCGGTCCATACTTTGCACATCGTGAAATCGTGAGACTCCAATATGGACTCAATCGGTCCAAATAGTGCGCACGATAACTCTTGACGGGAGTGACCAATTTGGTCCATACCTTACACATCCTAATATATCTACCAGATATAGATCAGGTTCGAATGTGGACTATATTTGTACACTCCTTCGGGCACCTCCCACACAAATTTCGGATAAGTTTACTTTAAGGCCTGAGCCCTATTTTTTCCATTTCGCGACGATATAATTTTGATTTGATGTTTGTTGAAGCAACTTGCATTCGCTGCCTCAATTAAGATGGTAAACTTTTTTTCAGGGGCAAGTCCATACTTCTTGAGAAAACAGTCCCATATGTAGGGGCCCGGGAGCGCTGTTCCCCCCGAAGTGGTCATTTTTATACCCTCAGCATTTATGCTACCGAGGGTATATGGTAACCCCCCGTTTACACATGCAAGTGGCAGTTCGAAAAATACAAATACACTCACACATATTCATTGCCACACCAACTAACGACCTCACTGCCGACAAAATTTTCTTGTCAGTAATCAATGTAAGTGCTTTGAAAGTAACTTCAATTTTTTTCCGAACGTCTACACATGCAAGTGTCAGTTCGAAAAAATTGAAGTTTCGACTATAATATGTATACACAACTGTCTGCAAGTTACTTGCATGTGTAATCCTTGGGTAATATTCAAAAATGTTTTACAATCGATGAAGTTGAGGTTCACTTAAGGCTTAAATTTTCTTAAAAACTTATTTTTTGGCTTCAAAATTTACAACTGAGACTCAGGTACCCTTGAACCCCGCGTGATTTTAGTTTTTTTCCGCGCCGGATTTAATGAGCCCTACCGCGATCGAACCCATCCACTAAAACCGCTGATATAGATACCCTGAAAATAAGAAAATAAGCTAAATTTTATTTTGACTAATCCGCATACTAAACCGCGATTTCACTTAAAATTTTTTACATAAATGGAATCCTTTATACGCGATTATAATATTTGTCAAAAAGGTGTGTCATAAATTACAGAGATTCGGGAGTAGTATTCGTATTTAACCAAAAATAGAATCAGATAGCACATCCGTGGTTCTTGACGAACCTGTATAAAATTTGTCTTATTAACGTATTTTTAACTGGTGGTCACTGAAATCGGATGCGCCTTATAATCGTATGAACATCGCATTATTTTTACCCACATGAAGCATTTTATTGTAGTAAGATGCAACTGATAGCACACTTTGGTCGCTGAATGAAACATGGAAAAATGCAAACATATTGACAGAGATGCACTCGCTCTATGCGAAAAGCACATGCGCCTCAACTGATTTTAACTATTTCGCGCGTTATACAGTTTTTAATTTTTATGTTTTTTCTTCGATTGTAATATCAATATCACTCTTTATTTCCTAATTCTATTGCTCATCACACTAAGCAAATATACTTTCACGATGATAAACTATTTTCCTTTAGCAAAATAATTCAGGTTTTGTTTGGAAATTTAGCGAAATAGTAGAATAACTCCCAAAAAATGTTCTCAAATTTTTCGTATTAAACCAAAAAATATATTCTTGAAATAATGTTCCAACAATAAACTTTTTTCTTTTGTTGTAGCTACAATATGCAATTTAAAATCCTAATCTATAAAATTTTGGTCTCACATTTTTCTGGACATTGTCTAGATTCTGTATGTATTTTTAATTTATTTTTTTTTTAGAGATTTTTATGGACTCTGAGTTAGAATAAATAAAATTTACTCCAAGATTCCTTCATTATTTTTTGATTTTCCGCGAAAATGAAAATATATTTAGCAAGTATTTAGGCGTCTACGGATAGATATTAAATGTTGTTACCGATTTATATATACGTTTTGGTATTACAACACAAAGCGAATTTTTAAATATTTTTTCTTTATAAGGGAACAAAACCTCCCCATAACTTTTGGGCGCAGCATCCAATTTTGTGAACGCGAACAGATTTGAAACCACAATTTTTTTCTTAACCCATGTTCCAAAAATCGTGAATGTGCTTGTAAAAAAAATTTTTAATTTTTTTTCGATGGAATTAATTGTAAAGGAAATTTGAAATTTACCATATACACTTTCATACGGGCAAAATGTGCCTCATCGAAATAATGGTTTTAGACCCCAAGTATGTTTGGACGAAATCCATTTCAGGCAATTTGGAGTTGATTTAGCCATGTCCGTCCGTCTATCTGCCTATCTGTCTGTCTGGCTGGAGCGCAAGATAACTCTTGAACGGATCTGTCGATTCGTTCCAAAATTAGGCCTTCGTAATATTTTGTCCCTACTCCTTCAGGTACCTCCCCCACAAAAGTTCAAACATGTTCAGAAAAATAGTGCGCTAATCGTGCAGGGAGTGACCTATGTGGTCCATATTTTACACATCCAAATATATAAACCAGATATAGAAATTCGAATGTTGACCATTTTTGTACACGCCTTAAGGTACCACCCAAACAAAATTTCGGATAAGTTCACTTTAAGACCTGCCCTCGAATCACTTTAATTTTTCTTATTTTTTTCTTTCGAGACGAGATAATTTTGATTTGATTTTTGTTGAAGCAACTTGCATTCGCTGCCTCAATTAAGGCGGTAAACTTTGTTTCAGGGCCAAGTCCATACATCTTCAGAAAACAGTCCCATATGTGGCGGCTGGAGACACCGACGTAGCCAGGGGGAGCTTGGGAGGGCGGGTCCCCCGAAGTGGTCATTTTTTAAACATCTTTTTTTTGTATATTTTACTCAAAAACATCAAATTTTGTCCGTCGAAGATGGGCAATATCGGTCCACAACTTCCGGTACGTCCCCCCAATATTTAAAAAATGTCACCAAAATGGTATGCACGATATATCCTGAACGTGGCCACCAATTAAGATCAAACCTTCGATCTCCTAATATGTTGTCCAAATTTAGTTTAACTTCTAAAATATCCCATATCGGTCCTTAGGGTCCTTAGGGTATCTCCCCTCAAAAGTTCAGCATTTGTGTCTAAGTGCAGTTTAGGTTTATTTCGAAAGTCCTTTGGAAGTGTATACCAATGCTGTTCGTTGTGGTCCTGTTTACAGTGATATTATGTTTTACGTGGACAAGTCCATGCTTCCTGGCATACTGGTCCAAAAGTTATACGATGACCCACACAGAAAAAAAATTGTAACCATTTGATAAAAAAAAATTCAAAAATCTGATTAATTTTTAATTGATTTTTTGCCGATAAAAGTAATGTTCATATTGACAATCGTCGATAAAAAAATTTGATGTTTTCATTAGAAATTATTTTGACTAAGAATTTTGTTGAATTTTATTTTTTTCAAGCGATAAAATATTTTTCATATTAACAAAATGGTTTATCGATTTTTAATTTTTATTTGATAAAAAAATGTTCACATATATAATAAGGTTTTTTAAATATCAAAGTAAATATCGATAAAAATATGTTCATATTTACAATTATTTTGTTGATTTTTTTGTTAAATACAAACCCAAAACCCACAAAAAGATAGATACATACACACTCATTTATAAATGATGATGTTTGCTTTTTTATTGAAATGTATGGAATGCCAAATGCAAAACAACAACAGACGCTAGGTATATACACAATTATAAATCATACAAGAAATAAATGAAAGAAAAACTAATGAAACAGTTTATAACAAAAGTAATAATTTAGCGTCACACTTGAATTTAAATGGAAGAAAACAAATAAAACACTTTTAAAAGTTTCCAATCACATAGGCTGTCGGCTAGTCGACTGATACTTTTTTACTTTTTTTGAAAAACATTAATTTTATTGAAAACACTTTTTACAAATTTTTAAATTTTTTTATTTTTATGATTTGTTTCTAGCTGTTTGACTCTTTTGAATAAATTGGATTATTTAAATAACTCAAAAACAGTCATATTTTGGTGCAAAAATACGAAACAAACTCAAAATTTTAATTTTGGCCTTAAATTCCAACTATGTATATCGTATTTGGTCATTTTATGGCCGAACAAAAAATATCTCTGTCCGTTCAAAAGTTACATGGTTTTGAGCAGGAAAAAACGATTCTGAACCACTGTGCACCGCAAAGCTTAAAATAGGAAAGAATCGAACAGTTCGAAATGCGGTTTTAGGTAAGGAGAAAATCTTTCGTGTGACATTTTTAATATCTGTTGGCATAGGTCTTAAAGGTTTTAGAAGTAAACAAAGGGAATTTTTACAAAAGTGGAAAAATTTTGCTACGGTGAGTCCGGTGGTATCGACACACGACACGGTCCATTGAATATGAGCCAACTTTGGATGTTGGTAAGTAAAACTTTTACATAGATAATGACTTCCCTCAGCACCGGTATAAATACGACCAACAACATCACTTACACTGTGTGTAATTTTTTGAGTCATGGAAAATTTACCATAGTCGAACACCGGTTTAGAAGATGTGAGCATGACAAAATGATCCCTTAAGACATCAACGCCTCAAGTCTTTGTGGGCCCACCGACGTAGGCTCTCGAAATCATAATTTTTTTAAATTTTTGGAAGTTTTACTTGCAAAAGTGCAAATTTTGTCCATTGAACAATAAAATGGTGTCGAGATGCATTTCTGGCTACGTCCCTGTGTGGGCCAATAAGAGCGAAAGTGGAAGATTTGGAACGGAATTCAAGAGACCGGCTAGAATGGACATCTATTATTATTTCGGTTTTGGGAAAATGTTTTGTGCGCAAACAGAGCCACCTTAGTAAATAAAAACACAAAATAGTATTAAATATTATTTAACAATAATAGTTTTAATTTATTTCGGTTGTTTCAGCTCTTTTCTATACAAAATCAATTAAATTTTAACAAATGACAAGTTACAAAAAATTCAAAAGAAAATCGGCATAAGTCCATTGGCATGACCAAATACATAAACACTTATGTATGGTGCAAAGTACAATACTTTTATTCTGCTAATATAATATGACAAAAAAATATAATCATTCAAAATAAATAACATTATAAGCTAGATCCGCTTTTTAAGAAGAAAACAAGTTTTTTATTTCTTGATTACTATATTAGAAATGTCTGACGAAGACTCAATTTGGAGGAAATGGTACCAGTAATCAATACAGGATTTGTCAACATCAAATCAAATGTTTAGCACCATCTCATCCGAAACCCGTGACTAAATCACGACTTTGTTTATAAGAGATGCACGTGACTTTTTTAAACTTAATGCATGTAATTGAAAAGAAAACCTCTTTTAATACTTAATAAAAATACTGGAAAAAATAATAACAAAAAAAGACAAAACATTTAAACAGAAGTATTGTTGTTTTTTTTAGTTATTTCACAGCTTCCAAAAGTTTCTTTTTTGTTCGCAAACAAAATTAAACATACGGCTATAATTAGTCTTCAAAGTTGATCAGTTGCCAACTTGTGATGAATGTTTAGTGTTAATATTGTGACATTCATAGCGTCAGGTAGCGTCCATTTAGGGTTTTTTGTTTTGAAGATACTTAAAATGATTGATGGATGAAATTATTCAAAGATAAATTATTAATAAATACAGAAAACAGAAGCGACATCAATACAAAATGGTAAAACTTTTCGTGGTCCAATTCATATGTTAAGGATTCCAAAGAAACAGGGTTTCCAAAGAAACGTACGCAGGGGGGGCCCTGCACCCCGATATTGTTTGATCCGATAAAATGTTGAGCTACTTTAAGAAAATATTACGTGTTTTCTCTAAAAGAAAAATATAAATTGTAAATGAAAACTTATATTTTTCAAAAAATATAATTTATTAAGAAGTGGTCTGAGAAATGTTTTTTGTTTGAATACTCTTTATGTGAAAAACTTCCAGTAAAATCTGAATTACTTCTTTATGTCATATAATTTCATTATCAAACAATAAAAGGTCGCGGAATTCTGTATTCTGAATATAAACTCATTCTGTATTAAAAATTACGAGCATGAAATGACATGTATATTGGACAAAATGTACGATGTATCAAGGGTACTCCGTGTTTTACTGCCTTAATCAAAATTTTGTATTGTTATTTTAGATAAATTTACTAAATATTAGGAGCAATAAATGGGGGAAACTTTATTATTGTGCGTCATAAAGTGCTATAAGTAGGATGCCCATCTGAGTTTTTTGCTATCATTAACAAAGTTATAGCTGAAAACAACCGTAAACGAAATTAATATTCAAACATTTGTTATATTGAATTAAAATCTGCTGTAATTTGTATCTGCTCTATTGTACCCACAGCCTTTAGGCTAACTATAAAAAAGAACATCATCAAAATAATGGTATATGGGTTCTCATATGTTTTTTACGAAATCCGCTTCAAACAATTTGGAGTTGATTTAGCATAGTCCGTCCGTTTGCCTGGTTCGAGCGCATGAAAACTCTAAAACGAAATAATCGATTTGGTCCAATTTTTGAATCTCGCAATATTTTGTCCAAACTTTAAGCCATATCGATCCACTCCTTCGGGTACTTCCCCAACAATACTTCAAAATGTTTCCCTAAAATGGTGCGCATAATAACTCTCGAAGGTCCAAATTGATTTCATCGAGACATAGATACGGTTCGAAATTGGATTTTATCGGTTCACTTCTTCATTCAGATACCTCCCACACAAAATTTCAAATATCTGATTTCACCGAAACTTTGAACATCCTAAAATTACTTCCATGATGATCTATATGGGAAAACATCTTCGAATACCTCGCTCACAAAAGTTCTACACAAGTGCAGTTTACGGAATGTTTGAGGATCCATTGGACACTTTGACCAGACCTTGCGGTCTTGTTTACATCTATATTCTATTTTTTGTGACTTCTAACATTAAGTCTTCCAAAATGGATGGATTCGCAACGCCCACAATCGTGAAGTTATATTCCACAAATATTTTTGACGGAAAGTTTATACGCCCAAAAAGGCCACTCCCTGGAAAAGGCTCTTGTGCACTCTGAAACTCCCTGACTGCACAATTTTTAGAAAAAATATGTTGGTTATTTGGCCAGTATTCGACCTGTCTATATCTAACAGCCTCAACTGACACATGTTGCGGATATATCTCTTTCGCAAAGCCGATACTTTTTTACTTGTTTTCCATAAAATAAAAGTTAGAAATTTTTATAAGTTTTCATAATAGAATTTGATCCATACTTTACACATCCTAATATATCTACCAGATATAGTTCGGGTTCGAATATGGACTATATTTGTCCACTCCTTCGGGTACCTCCCACACAAAATTTCGTATATATTCACTTTAAGACCTGCTCTCTGACCACTTTGATTTTTATTGAAGAAACTTCCATTCGCTGCCTCCATTACGAAGATTTTTTTCAGGGGCAAGTCCATGCTACGACACCGTATGTAGTGGCTGGAGAGCACGTAGATGGGCAATACCAGCCCACAACATCCGAGAATTCCCCCACATCTAAGTCTAAGTCCAGTATAATGTATGTTCGAAGATCCTTTTGAAATATATACCGATGCTTTTCGTTGTGGTCCTGTTTAGAGCGATATTATGTTTTCCGTGAACAAGTCCATGCTTCCTGGCATACTGATCCAAAAGTTATACGATGACCCACTGAAATGACTAGTGGGGGCGATATCTATCGAAAATATATGATACCCAAAATAAGGTCCTCTTCCATAATGAACTATGTCGGTCCATTCCTGCAAGTACCTCCTCCGCAACACTTTTGAATTTTAATCCTAATCCATATTTTTGTCGGCAAATTCAGATGTCCAATTGATTTATGAATTTTGCATATCCCAAACATGGATTTCGAAGTCGCAAACAGTACTGCGAGTAGGATACGGAGTCTCTGATTCGTAGTTTGTATCGCCCGACTCCTGTTCTCTCAAAATCTCAAAATCCATATTACACACGATATTTTTAAAAATTAGGATAATATGTTTGTTTTGTTTATTGTTGAAGATTCAATCTCATTTTGATTGCTTGAGTGGAGTATTCCCCCATTGGCTCAACTTCATTTATTACCCTCTATTACAGAGAGTAATGTTTTTTCAAAACGAACTGACAGTGTTGCAAAATGTTACTGATCGATACCAATATCATGATTTCATCCCGGCGAAGGGAATTATCAATTGGCTTCTCAGTTTTTGATACGTGCTGACATGTTGCAGAATATTTTGATTTTGGTGTTTCTTTGGAAAAGCCGAAAAGTGAGTGTGATTCTCATTCATATGGGAATAATAGACACTTTAAGAGTTCGGATTTTCGCTAAAAAGGCATCATTTCAAAAACTGAGAAGCCAATTGATAATTCCCTTCGCCGGGATGAAATCATGATATTGGTAGCGATCAGTAACATTTTGCAACACTGTCAGTTCGTTTTGAAAAAACATTACTCTCTGTAATAGAGGGTAATAAATGAAGTTGAGCCAATGCACAGTGGATCCACTTGTATGGAGAAAGTGGCCAAAAATATTTAGAGTGTAAAAATCAAGCCAATGCGCCGCTTACAGCTTTGTGCTGCTGTGAAGAGTGTTTTAAGAAACCACGAGCGTAACATTCTCCCCCCTTTCCCCTCTGGAGGGGGTATGCGGTAAGAATTGTTTTATGCTGTTAATACAAATTGTCACGAACAAAGGTCCCGATTATCTTATGATGCAAAAATAGGCTTGGGGAAACAAAAAAATCTCCAAAACAACATAAAATCTAACCAATTTAGCGGATTAAAAAAAACCAAAATTTTTGTTTGAAAATTGGTAAAATTTTTAATATAGATCTTATAGCGTTCTTCCTGGAAGGCACGTACAGCCAACCTAAGACAAATTTGAAAGATGATTTTTTCATCTTGCCACGGATGCCAATTATGTTAATGTACTTGGTCAAATAACAGAGTTATACGCTAATATATCCATAGAAACCCTATTTTAGGGCAGCTTTAGTCATCGACGCACCATTTATAGTCTGGCACTAGATGGCAGCTGATTTTAATACTAAATAATCTTAGACCCATGACCTACTTTGGAAAATTATTCCCGAGGTGGGCACTGGTGGGCATCATGACTAAAACCTTAGGTCAAATTTAAGACATGATCGAATTGGCGTTACAAAATACACTAAGAAAATATGCAGCTAACTAGAATTCCACAACACGCTAAAACACTATTTTTTAATGAAAATTAAGCTATTACCTCCTCCTTCAAAATCCACTATAATATCTTGCTAAACGCATTAGTTTCGCGATATTTTGAATATATTTACTTGCACTTAAAATATAGGTTGTACTCACAACAAAAAATATTAGTCAAATGTTCCGACTTTTGAAGTTATTCTTAAGAAGATCGCGTTTGAATGAAACAAAAACTAATATATTTTTAAAAAGGTCCATGTCATAGCTGTCAGAGTTGCCTGATGTTGTACCAAAATTTTGACATCATTTTTTTTATTTTTGGCCAATGGGTGGATCCACTGTGCAATGGGGGAATACTCCACTCAAGCAATCAAAATTAGGATAATAGCTTCGAAATATTGAAAATTTTTCTATAGCAAAAACGTGGACCTTTCTTAGCAATTCTCTGCGGGAATTAGAACTCAAAATGCCAAATAAGAGCTAATGTGGTTGAAAATTCTGGGATACACCAAAACATAAACGTGGTCTGATATGGTTCAATTTCAATTCTAAACATCCAAGGTCAACTATATATATTACTCTGTTCCAAAATACAAACTTGTATCTAAAATATTTTGAAGACTCTCTATTGATTAATACACTTTGTGTCAATATTGCATATAAAATCAACTAAAATAACCTTTAAAATAGCTTTAAGTAACACTACACAACATTTTTAACTTTCATGATTTTTGGTCAATACCGGAATAGAGGAAGACATATACATAATGATAATTCTCTCCTGGAATATTTTATAACCCGACACAGATTGGTCCGTGGATCTTTCGAAAAATTTTCTCTCAAACACACCAAGCACTGCCTTATCTGCTTGCGCAAGTACCCAGGCTTCGGAACCATACATCAGCACGGGTAGTATCAGTGTTTTGTAAAGCGTTATTTTTGTTTGACGAGATGTGGCTTTGTTTTTAAACTGCTTACTTAAGCCAAAGCAGCATCTGTTGGCCAATACAATTCTTCTTTTTATTTCACAACTGATGTTGTTTGTTGTGTTTATGCCGGTGCCGAGGTAGACGAAGTCTTTTATTACCTCAAAACTATAGAAACCAAATTCCACTGTTGGTCCGAGCTCTATGGATGCATTGCGCATCGACACCATTAACTTTGTCTTTTCACCGTTTACCGCCAGACCCACTTTTGCTGATTCTTCTTCGACCTTTTTAAAGTTGTCAGTTACTTCCTTTACTGATCGTCCCATGAAGTCAATGGCATCGGCATAAGCAAGTAGCATGTGGCTGCTGTCGATCTGCATCTCTTGGGTCTTCTCCAGGATTTGCCGCAAGGTAAATATCTGGTCAATGATGGACTTTCCAGGTCTAAAGCCGCATTGGTATCGACCAATTATGTCATTGACCATAGGCATTAGTTGTTCGCATAATATCCCTAACACTATCTTGTATTGGCTACAAAGAAGACTTAGGCCCCTACAGTTAGAACATACAGTCTTACTTCCTTTCTTGTGGACGGGACACAGGATACTCCGGTTCCAATCGTCGAGTACGCGTTCTTCCTGCCAGATGGTCCTAACTAGCTGATGCATACTCCTTATCAGCGTGTCGCCTCCAGTTTTGAACGGCTCGGCTGGTAAGCCATCGGCTCCTGCTGCTTTGACTGGGCGGCATACATTCAAAACCATCTTCTTGGATTGGATCTGTGGTATCTTCGTCGTCTTCGCTACTAACGGATACCAACAGTTTGGAAAAATGCTCTTTCCATATACTGAGTACACTTTCTGTATCAGTTACCAAATTGCCTTGCTTGTCTCTACAGGAGGATGTACCTTTACCAAAGCCATCAGTTTAATGTTTCACTCTTTGGTAGTAATTTCGGACTTCATTCTGGCTCCTGTACATCTCGATTTTTTTCACAATCACGCTTTTCCATTTCTTTATATTTCCCGATACCTCTCTCGTGCACTAATGATTGTAAAGTAGCCCTATATGCCGCATTTTTCTCTTCGGTAGCAGCACGACACTCCTGGACATACCATGGGTTCCTTGGTGTAGGTCTCTGGTATCAAAGTATGGATTTTGCGGCTGTTTGCATGGAGTGGGAAATGCTTTGCCATTGCGCTGATATGTTATCGGGATGAGGAGTGCTTTGATTAAGCAATTGGGCTAGTTGAGTGAAATATGCTGTGGCTTTCTGTTGTGATTGCAGCTTACCGATGTCTAACTTTCGTGTTGTGTCTGTTCGTACTTTGTTTGCCACGTTTAAGCGGGTGCGTACCTTTGCCGCATCAAGGTAGTGGTCCGAGTCTATGTTTGCTCCTCGGAACGAACGCACGTCCAAACGTTCGATAAATGTCTCCCATATATCACAGCGTAACCAAATTAATTTCTTGTTTTCTGATCTGGAGGCAGCCAGGTGCCCTTATGAATGTCGGGATACTTAAATCTGGTGCTGCTAACTACCATGTTTTTGCCGCTGCGAAATCTATCAGTCTCATACCGTTGTCAGATGTTTCACTGTGGAGACTGAATTTCCCGACCGTTGGGCCAAAGATATTCTCCCTTCCAATTTTGGCATTAAATCGCCTAGAATAATTTTAATGTCATGGGCAGGGCAACGGTCATAAGTTTCATCTAAGCGCTCGTAGAATATATCTTTGGTCTGCTCGTCCTTGTCTTCGGTTGAAGCATGAGCGCAGATAAAGTTAATGTTGAAGAATTTTACTTTTATCCGTATTGTAGCAAGTCTTTCATTCACAGGAGTGAAATTGGAGAGCAGATGTTTTAATCTCCGACCAACTACAGACTTTGTATCAAGGCAGCTATAATACAGTGCGTCACCTTTAGGTGTTGTTGTGACGCCTTTACCAATGCATGTATTTCCTGTATGGAAGTAATGTCGGCCTTGTACTTTTCAAGTACATCTGCCAATGCGTAAACGGCACCTTCTCTATAAAGAGTGCGGACATTCCAGGTGCAGATTCTCAGATCATGGTCCGTAAAACGTTTGTGGGGGTCATCCACTTTAGAGGGGTTTGTTTTTATTTTCCTTTATTGTTTCATAGTATGTTGCTTTTGGAGGGATGTTCAGGGTCCAACCCACGTTTTTAACGTTCTTATGTTAGCTTATTACCTTTAACGGCTGTTAAAGACAGCTCCCCTGCACCCTGAATGCCATGTTAAAGCCGATCAGATCTGTTGCATGGTATCTTTCATCTCTTACGTCACGCATTTTCGTTTGGAACACATCGAAATATTCGGCGGAGACTCTGCAAAGTATATGGGGATTTCTGAGTGAAATCGGACAATTTTGTAAAACATGGTTTTTTGTTTCTTTTATTTTTCCTGTCTTCATGCTGCTCCTTAGCAACATATTTCAGCAAATGTTCTGATTTTTTTGACTAACGGTTCCGGAGATATCGCGCCATGAAAACGTCGAATTCTGTAAGAACTATGTTAATATTGGTCCAAATAGAAAAACAACTTTGTTTTTTTTTGTCAGCTATTTAGGAAAAATAATCAAAAATCTCTCAGGAAAAAATTCTGGCTCGATCTAGCCATGTTCATCTGTCCGTCTGTTGTAATCACTCTAGCGTCCGCAATAAATGAACTAAAAAACTACATATATTTTTACACCCGAGTGTATTTTTGCCATAGACAAGTCACAATTGAAGATGAGCTATATCGGCCCACGTTTTGGTAGATCCCCGATTTTCGGTATTTTGATATTTTATCTACATTTTTTGACCGAACTACATGTTGGTCGACATTTGAGGTCACAAAACTTCTCCATCAAAGCTTTGTTTGTTGAATTAAGTGTACTGAGACACTTGAGGCTCTCAGTGGTCACAGAACTTGGCCAGAACTTTCTTTCAGAAAGGGTGCTTCTTTAGACCCTTTCTGAAAGAAAGGGTTCTTCTTTAGACCCTTTCTGAAAGAAAGGGTGCTTCTTTAGACCCTTTCTGAAAGAAAGGGTGCTTCTTTAGACCCTTTCTGAAAGAAAGGGTGATTCTTTAGACCCTTTCTGCTATACCAAAGCCCCGTTTTTCGGTACTTTGACTATTTTAGCTACAATTTGTGACCGACCTACATGTTGCTTAACAATTGAGGTCACAAAACTTCTCCTTCTCCACAGGTCCATGTTCTGGTATAGCCCGCATATAACGGTATTTCCCGATTTTCAATATTTTTAGGATGTTAGCTAAATGTTTTCACCAGAAATTGTCAACGTACACCATGTTATGGTGTAGTCCGATTTTTCGGTATTTCGAGGATTTTAGCTACATGTTTTGATCGAACTACCTGTTATTTAACACTTTAGGTTCCCACTGGTAACAAAGATTCATATTTTCGTAGGGCACCATATAACGTACCTTCCGATTATCGTTATTTTGAGGATTTTAGCTAACTTTTTTGACCGAACTACCTAAAATTTGACGTTTGAGGTTCAAAGTGTTCACAAAATATCTCTACCAAAATTTGTTAACATAAGTTGATGTTTTAGTATATCTCTCATATAACAGTAATTCCCGATTTTCGGTATTTTGAAGATTTTAGCTACACCTTTTGACAGAACTACCTGCAATTGAAATACCCGGTGGTCAAAAAATATGTCCACCAAAAATTGTCGACACAGGTCCACAATTTGATATAGCCCCCATTTAAAGGTGCCTCGCGATTGAAGACATTTTTAAATACATTTTTGACATAATTTGGCCATAGGTTATGCGTGGTCATAAAATATCTCTACCTAAAATTGTGGACATCAAAGAAAACTTATTATTCCCTTTTATTTCAGAATATTTTATGGGGAGAGTATAAAAAGTTCGGCCGGGCCCGGCACTACTAACAAATACTAACTTGCTTTTATACCCTCAGCATTTATGCTACCGAGGGTATATACGGGCAAAATGTGCCTCATCGAAATAATGGTTTTATACCCAAAGTATGTTTGAACGAAATACATTTCAGACAATTGATTTAGCCATGTCCGTCCATCTGTCTGTCTGTCTGGCTGGCTGGAGCGCACGATAACTCTCGAACGGATCAACCGAGTAGGTCCAATATTTGGCTTTCGTAATATTTTGTCCAAACTTATTTTAAGTTCGAAGAATGTTATATCGGTCCATTTCCCCACAAATGTTCGAAAATGTTTGGAAATTTTATGCGCACAGTAACTCTTGAATGGAGTAGCCGATTTGGTCCATTCTTTGCACATCGTGAAATTTCTACCAGACTTAGATGAGATTCCAATATGGACTCAATCTGTCCACTCATTCGGCTACCTCCCACACAAAATTTCGGATAAGTTCAGTTTAGGACTTGCTCTCAAATCCCTTTAATTTTTGCTGCAGCAACTTTTACTCACTGCCCGCATTACGACGGTGCAAGTTTCATCAGGGGCAAGTTCGTACTTCTTGAGAATATAACTCTAGAACGGATCTGACGATGCGGTCCAAAATGTGGCCTACAAAAAATTTTGTCCAAACATAGTTAAGTTCGAAGATAAGTCATATCGGTCTGCTCCTTCAGGTACCTCTCCCACAAAAGTTCAAAAATGTTCGGAAAAATTGTGCGCACGATAACTCTTGAAGGTAGCGACCGATTTGGTCCATACTTTACACATCCTAATATATATACCAGATATAGATCAGGTTCGAATATGAACTACATTTGTCCACTCCATCTGGTAGCTATAACACAAAATTTCAGATATGTTCGCTTTAAACCTGCTCTCGTATCCCTTTGATTTTTGTTAAAGCAACTTGCATTCGTTGCCTCAATTACGATGGTAATTTTTTTTTCAGGAACAAGTCTATACTTCCTGAAAAAACAAGCCGAAAGGTGTAACAACCCCCTATGGCACCATATGTAGGGCCTGAAGAGCACGAACTGATCAATCGGATTGGTCCAAGATTTGGTCTTCATCATATTTTGTCCAAATTTAGTTTCAGTTCGAAGATGGGCAATACCGGTTCACAACTTCCGGTACTTCCCCCCAATATTTAAAAATGTCACTAAAATTGTATGCAAGATATTTCTTGAACGGGACAACCAATTTGGTCCAAACTATAGATCTCCTAATATTTTGTCCATATTTAGTTTAACTTCTAAAATGACCGATGTCGGTCCTCTCCTCAGGATACCTTCCCTCACAAAAGTTCAACATTTGTTTATAAGTGCTGGCCCTAAACTGCACTTCGAAGATACTTTGGAAATGTAGAACGAAGCTGTTCGTTATGGCCCTGTTTACAGCCATATTATGTTTTCCGCGGACAAGTCCATGCTTCCTGGCATACCGGTCCCAAAGTTATACGATGACCCACTGAAATTACGAATGGGCGCGATATCTATCGAAAATATATGACTACCAAAATGAGATCCACTTCCATAATGGACTATGCCGGTCCTTTAAGTACCTTCTCCGCAACACTTTAATCCTACTCCACATTTTTGTCGCCAAGTTCAAATGTACAAAATGGGCCACAAAATTCTGAATATACTTTAAATAAATTCGATCTGTCCGTAGATTAAAGTTTCAATTCACATAGACTGAGGGTATATCTCTGCAGGCAAAGCCGACTGATACTTTTCTAGTTGTTTAGTTTGTGGGTCATTATTCATGGTGTGGTTCTCGAATAAAACAATCCTCAAATAGTCTTAAACTGCACTAAACCTGATTTTTAGTGAGGGCAGTACCTGGTTGCCTTGCACGCTGAAGGTCGTGGGTTCGATTCCCCGGCCAAGCAACATCAAACAATTTTCAACGGTGGCAGAATACCCCTCATTAATGTTGGCGACATTTCCTGAGTATGTCAGCCATGTGAAACTTCTCTACAAGTGGTGTCTTAAGACACGCCGTTCGGACTCGGCGATAAACTGTAGGTCCCATATCATTGCGCAAATATGAATCGGGGTGCACTCATTGATATGAGAGAAGTCTCGCTTGTCCCATCTGGGATGTTTGTGGAACAATTATTATTGTATATTAGTAACTGAAGATATTGTACGATGGAAGAAATCTCCGTTGTCTCTTCTCGGATGTTTGTGTAAACAATTATTATTAGACTTTTTTGGAACTTGACGTACGTTCCAGATGTGCTAAGGTTGGACCTGTGTCACTCACTCCTTCCCATTATAATAATCACCAGCCCTTTAGGTTGGTCACGTTGAATTTTATAGAGCTTTTAGGCCAGTGTGTCTTCCTTCGGTATTTTGTTTATTTTACTATTACTTCATGGTATGACATACTTAGTACAGCCCACATTATTATGATAATAATACAAATTAAAATGCGATTAATAAACGACATGTTAAAAACTAAATTTGATGTTAAACTCTTTAAAATGTATTATTAACCACTTAAATAAAAAACACCTGACCTAAACTACATAAAATATAATCGAAAATACACGAAAAAATGCAATCAATAACGGACATAATGAAAGTGTGCGTTTTTTGCTGATTTTGGTGTTGATGAGATACTTGGAATATTTGAAACAAACTTTATTATTGAGGCAAGGAGGTTACGTTAAGCTTCATCAATGAACAAACAACATTCACATCAACATCATACTTAAGTTATAAAGAGATGAATAGCTCCATTCAATTTGCTTGAGTTTAACGTTTTTTTTTAAGTTTGGTGTTTTTTTTACATAATATTCATAATTTAAACTATTTTAAATCATTCCGATTAGCCAGTAAATTATAATGATTTACTGATGTTTTGTTACAATATTTTAGTTTCTTTTTTGTGTGTGTGTTGAGTTTTTTTCTGTTGTTGTTTATAGATGTGTGTCTGATTAGATAATATCGAACAAAGAAATGACATATCCACACATACAAAAACTTAGCTTTCAATTTTTTGCAATTTTTTTTTGTTAAATTCAAAGATTGTCTTTGTATATTTCCCGTACAAATTAGCAAATGATTGCTAAAAAAATTACAGTCGACGTTTGATTTATTTGTGACGCTGTTGTCTCTAATTATGACATCTGTTCCAATAAAATTAATCAGCAACAAAAAAATAGTAAGATTAGATCTATCAATGATTTAGACATACAATAGAATTGACGGTGATATCTTCGGTGTCAATGGGTGATAATTAATGTATCAAAGGAAATGATTCAGTGTTGACACCTGTCATCAGTGGCTGACACAAAAGGTGTTAGCAAATAATTATAGTCTGCATTTGTCATGGATCACACCTTTTCTATTGTACCTGATGGAGGCCATGAATTTTGCAAACAGTGTCTACGAAAAATTTGATATACCTGCTATGCATATATAAACAGGGTTTTATGCTCTGGACGTTTTATACCATCTACCATGCCGAAATGTAAGTGATTTTGCATAAGATACATTATAGGTGACACGAAACTTTTCTACACACATCAGCATGTTGAGACATTAGCAGCAGATCATTCTTGCTTATGTCAGTTATGCCAAAAGAATAAAGAACCGCCTAGCCAAAACTTCCTAACTTGTCATAATCCAGTCCTGAGAACAGCATCATGGTATCTCCTCATGTCTTCTGTGTACCATTTATATGAGAAGACTAAGATCTTGTCGGTGCGTCGGCACAACAGGATTTTGTCGATGTAATATCTGCATGGATGCTATAGGTAAAACCGTCCACATCAGTATCTAGAGGATAAGTAGCCCTGCCAAGGTAAGTGAGGAAAGATGTTCATGATGAAATATTAAAAAGAGAACACTTGACAATACTGATGCTATAAGATCCTGCCGTATGAATATCTTCCTCGGAGATCAAGTACCATTCGTGGCAGCGGAAGAACAACAGCTGTCTAGAGAAGCGAGAGTTGTTTTGGCACAACTGATATTCGGTTGGTGTAGCCCCTTCAATTCATAATGGTCCGAATGATACGCTGCAGCTTTTAAACTGCCCAGTCGAACCAATTCATTAAATTCCACTGTGATTCTGGAGGTAAAAAAATAAATTGTTTTTAAACACTCCATCACAGTATAGAGGGTATATTAACTTTGCATTTCCGGTTGTAAGGCTTTGAAGTAATCTTTTGCGACCCTATAAAGTATAATGATCAGAATAACATTCTGTACGTCGCGACGTACCGACGCACCGGTCCGTCTGTTGTAATCACTCTAGCGGCCAAAACGGGTTTTTTGTGTCAAAAATCTACATTTTCTAAACGTATAAAGATAGAGCTATGAAATTTGGAGGAGATGTTTATCAGATGTATGTCTTTTATTCCATGTAGTTCCATGATATTTGGTCATAAGTCTTTTATAGAATTTTATTGAATAAAAAATATGTATGTATTTTTCAACATTTTTATACCCTACACCACACTGTGGTAAGGGGTATTATGTATTTGTGCATTTGTACGTAACATACAAAAGGAAACGAAATAGACCCATAGTTCCTTTTGGGGATATACATATAATCACTTTCTAAGTCGATTTATGCATGTCCGTCCGTTCATCTGTCCATGTATTTTTGTTCACAAAGTACAGGTCGCATTTTTTGTCCGATTCAGCTGAAAATAGGGGAATATTATTGTTTTATCCATAGGAAGAACGCTATTGCTTTTGGTGAAAATCAGTTCAGATTTGGATATAGCTCTCATATATATCTTCAGCCGATTTGACCCTATTTGCTGTACCAAACACGCTATATAGGTCCGATTTCGATGAAATTTGGTATGTTACTGAAATCAATCTCGAAATAAGTATGCCAAATATTTTTTCGCCCGATTCGAGGTATTTGCTGCACCAAACACGCTATATATGTTTGATTTCGATGAAATATGAAATGTGTAACTGAATTGGGACTAAAAATAAATGTGCCAAATTACATCGAAATCGGTTCAGATTTGGATATAGCTCCCATATATATTTTCGGCCGATTTGACGTATTTGCTGTTTGACTGAACTCGGTCTAGAAATAAGTGTGCCAAATTATATTAAAATCGGTTCAGCTTTGGATATAGCTCCCATATATATTTTCTCCAGATTCCAGGTATTTTTATACAGGTCTATTTTTTTTTCGCCCGATTTCACGTATTTGCTGCACGAAACACTCTATGTCTGTCCAATTTTGATGAAATTTGGAATGTGTGACGGAATTTTGTCTAGTAATAAGTGTACCATATTAAATAGTAATCAGTTCAAATTGATATATATCTCCTACATATATGTTACATATTCACAGTGGTGTAGGGTACATATAGTCGGCCACGCCCGACTATGATCCTTTTCTTACTGGTTAAGATTGTGTAATATATAAATACATTTAAAGCAGAATTTATAATTTCGTAGAGTTACTTAAAATAAAGATTTGAGGATATAAAAACATAAAACGTAATTTTCTCCAATACAAACTTGTGTTTTAACGACTTAAAATAATTCAATCAATATGTATGTATACTATCAAAAAAATCAACATATTAAATTCATGTAATGCTGTTTACTTACACTGTGCAACAAAATGGAGCTCAAAGTCTGGGGGTGGAAAATTCCTATTGGAGATGAAAGCCCTTGGTGAGTATATACAGAAGCCCGAAGGACAGATTCGCCGTGAGTCGAACTTTCGCGTTATGGCGTGATGAATATTTTGCTGGAGACCCTAAAAGCCATCTGGAATCGGTGTTATATGTTTGTTCGAAGTTGTTTAAGCTCATATTTAAAATGACATGTCTTCAGTCAAATCAAATGAGGATTTATTTCGTAGAACATTTCGACCTTTTAACTCGCTTCCTTCAATGTCCTTTTCGTCCTTTATTTCAAGAACCGCAATAAAAGTGGCACATGATGACATTTCTCAGCTTCGGAATATTCTACAAAACTGTCACTCGAAAGATTTTAGGTACGGTTCCCAAAGACATAAAATTGATAAAATCTTGTTTAAGCGGTCGTTTTTCACTTTTACCCGAATCTCGCTCAGACAGCCCTATATCTATTTATTTCAATATATTATTGTTAACCTATTGATGACTTAGAATTCTCGGAGTCATTAAAACAGTTGGATCTTGTTTTGCTAAGCACGTTAATTTCATTATTTTTTGGAATAAAGATCCGGATATCCCAATTATGGAACCGGTTATTCTGATATTAAAACCGAATTTTTATCCGGTTTTTATGAACCGATTAACCGTATATGTATATCATTAGAAGGCTATTAAATTTGTCAATCAGATATGATTAATATGCATTAGGCAGTTTAAGCGGTTATGGTGCTTGAACAAAAAAACCGTATTTTTGAACAGTTGCTTAACGTTTGTGAGGATACATTTCTGTGCGTGAAAAAAATTATGATCATGACCTGGGGTGTGGAAAATTCTGTTTGGGGGTGAAAGCCCTTGGTGAGGACAGATACAGAACCCTGGAGGGCAGATCCGCCGTGAGTCGAACCTTTGAGTTATGGCGGGTTGAATTCTGGGATGGTGACTCACTATTGCAAGTGTAAAAAGTTACGTAACTGAATTTCAAGTGGGTTTAAGGTGCTACTGGGACAGTATGTGCTAAGTCAAATCGATTTAAGACGATTTCTGTAGAACATTTAGTGTCTTACTCTTATTCTGCCTTGTGGTTTATGTCCTTGTTGTTGAAAAAGGTATAAAAATATACTTTCAAGAAAAGGAAAGATGCAATTTCGGGGTTAAAAATTAAACTAAAAAAACCTCAGCCGATTTGGCTAGGGCATATCACGAAAATAATCTTACACCGACATAGCACATATTGTCCCAGTAGAACCCCAAACCCACTAGAAATTCAGTTACGTAACTTCTTACACTTGTAATAATGGGTCACCATCCTAGGATTCAACTCGCCAAAACTCAAAGGTTCGACTCACGGTGGATCTGCCCTTCAGGGTTCTGTATGTCCTCACCTAGGGCTTTCACCCCCAAACAGAATTTTCCACACCCCAGAACAGAAATGTACCCTCACAAACGTTAAGGAACGGTTCAAAAATACGGTTTTTTTGTTCCAGCACCATAACCGCTTAAACTTTCTAATGCATATTATCATATCTGATTGACAATTTTAATAGCTTTCTAATGATATACATATACGGTTAATCGGTTCATAAAAACCGGATAAAAATTCTGTTTTAATATCAGTGTAACCGGTTCCATAATTCGGATATCCGGATCGTTATTCCAAAAAATAATGAAATTAACGTGCTTTGCAAAACAAGATCCAACTGTTTTAATGACTCCGAGAATTCTAAGTCATAACAATAATATATTGAAATAAATAGATATAGGGCTGTCTGAGCAAGATTCGGGTAAAAGTGAAAAACGACCGCTTAAGCGAGATTTTATCAATATTATGTCTTTGGGAACCGTACCTAAAATCTTTCGAGTGACAGTTTTGTAGAATATTCCGAAGCTGAAAAATGTCATCAGGTGCCACTTTTATTGCGGTTCTTGAAATAAAGGCCGAAAAGGACATTGAAGGAAGCGAGTTAGAAGGTCGAAATGTTCTACGAAAAAAATCCTCATTTGATTTGACTGAAGACATGTAATTTTAAATATAAGCTTAAACAACATCGAACAAACATATAACACCGATTCCAGATGGCTTTTGGGGTCTCCAGCAAAATATTTATCACGGCATAACGCGAAAGTTCGACTCACGGCGAATCTGTCCTTCGGGGTTCTGTATATACTCACCAAGGGCTTTCATATCCAATAAGAATTTTCCACCCCCCAAAATTTCGGTTCACAGTGTTATCGTAAAAACGGTAATATTTTCCTATTTAAATTATGTTGTGTAATTTTTGAATACTTTTTCGAGTTACCGACAAAAATCGGTAAAATGAAAATGCTTATAATTTCGGTAATCAACGAAATTTGTCGGTAAATTAACAAACAAAATAAAGTTGTCGCAAACGCCTACCGATGGCAACAGTGTTGTCAACTTTTATTGATATTTTTCATTCATAATTTTGCGTTTTAATTTTACCGATTTTTGTCGGTAACTCAAAAAATGATTTACAGAAGTCCTCCACTGGTTCGAAAATTTGGCCAGAAACCCTAAAACCCCAAAAACGGGCGGTACCGTTAAAAAATTCCAATAACTAGAAATAAAATCGAAGAATTTTCTTGCTATTTTCAGTATTTGTTTTAACGAAAATAAGGTCAGGTTATAGGTACCGTTACTTCAATTATAACGAAACAACCAACGAAATGTTTGTTTTCCTCTCTTAGCTAGCATGTTTTCTATCCCTTCATGTAAATTTTTTGGGAATTTTCGACATTTTTTTTTTGCATTTTTGGCACATAATATTGAATTTGGCCACACTGTGTAACGCTATATTTTTGCAGCCGAGTGTCTTTTTGACATGTTCATGTTCGAAGATACAGTATTGGTACAGCTCCTGTACAACGATACCTCCCGATTTTCAGTATTTTGAGGATTTTAGCTACAATTTTTAACCAAACTAGCTGTACAAAAAAAATTGTCAATATAGGTCCATATTTTGGTATAGGCCCAATATAAAGGTGCCTCCGGATTTTAAGTCTTTTGAGGATTTTAGCCATATTTTTAACCGAACTACTTGTAAGTTTACATTTAAGGTTCTCAGTGATCACAAAACTTCTCCACCGAAAATTGTCAACATAATTGCATATTTTGGTATAGCACCATATCAGATTCCTTCTGATTTTAAGTATTTTGAATATATGAGCTATAAATTTTGATCAAACTACCTGTAATTTAACATTTGGAGTTCCCATGTCATGGTATAGCTCCCATATGACGGTACATCCTTATTTTAAATATTTTGAGACATTTAGCAAAATTTATTGATTGTACATTTGTACATTTACTGAGTGAACTATCTGTAATTTGGCATTTGAAGTTCCAAGTGGTCACACAACTTCTTCACTAAAAATCTTCAACTTAGGCCCACACTTTAATATAGACCCCCTACAAAAGTGCCGCCCGATTGAAGACATGTTCAACACATTTCTGACCTAATTTAGACATTTGGGATATCCATGGCATTAAAATATATCCACCTTAAATTGTGGACAGAAAAAACTAATTATTCCATTTTAGTTCAGAATATTTTATGGTAGACTACTCTATCATACACGGGGGAAATCACTTGTAACATGACCCGTCTCTGAGTTTCCCGCGGACAAGAAACTGTCTACGGTGATGTTCCCCTAAAACAAAAAACAAACATGGAGGACAAAGAAGAGATACAAGTTACGGTGCAGGGCCTAAATAACCCAGTACCGGCGGGGATCAGTTATCTGCCTGCGAGTCACACCTCGTCGTCATCAAGGCATCGCGAGCAAACATCTCCCATAGATGTGGGTGCCTTGGATTCTGTGGTCGATGGTACTGCTACAAGCAAGCAACCTGAAGGTAAAATGGAAGTGGGGAAGGGGAAGGGGAAGGGAGAGTTTAATCTTGACCCAACCATCCGAGAGTGGGAGCGACGCTGACTTCGAATCCGATAGCAGCAGCAAAAACAACACCACCTTTATGGAGAAGCCCGTTAATGAGGAGTTCCACAAGATGGTAGAGGAGGTAAGCGAAATCATATCTAAACTCAAGACAGAGAAAAAAACCCGGTGGACTGGAGCTCAGAGACGAAAGTTCAAGAAGATCCAGGCGTGGCTAAACAAAGAACAGCGGGCCGCAACAAAAGATATCAACATTCCCTCCACTTCCTCGCAAGCGGCGAAGAGAATCAGATCTCCAGAGGATCAAAATACCGCCATGTCATGTAAGAAAATCCAAAATCCAGGCGAATGAGACTGCCCAAAGAACCCTTCGACGGAGGACGAGAAGGAGTGCCCGGACACGAAGAAGGTAAGCGCGACCCAGAATCTTCTGGAAGTTCCAAGCACTCAGAAAAGAAGCCCAGGACCTTCCAGAAGAGGAAGTTGGCCGCAGATACTGGTACCAACTACTTACGGCAAGGTAGCCAGGAAAAACTACAGGGACGAGAGGTGCTATGCAGTGATCGATACCAGTAGAGGGTCCGGCAGAATACCCAAGGAACACCAGCAGGCCATCAAAAAAATGGTCAGCGAGAAAATATTGGACCACATTTTAAAAATTGAACCAATAAAAATTGCCAGCAGCGAGCTTAAGGGGGACCTCCTAGTATACCGCTTGGGCCCGCACGCAAACCAGGCCGTTCTCGAGGAAGTAAACAACAGCGTGACAACTCCTTGGGAAGGCGACATATCGAAGCTAGTTAGGAAGGACCAAATACCTCACCAGACTAAAGCGATGGTATATGTCAAAGGGTATGGCTGCAATTTGGAGACCGAACGCATGCTCGAGGTCTTTGGTAAACAGAATGAGACCATGGAAGTGAAGAGGTGGGAAGTCTTCCACAGGGAGGAGAAAGAGGATGGCACTCTCCTTGTGGTTGGAATTGACGACCTCTCACTAGCCAGTCTATCAAAGACAAAGGGCAAGGCGTACTACATCTGTAATGCAGTCACCTTTAAAGTCGGAAGGGCACGAGTCGGGGAAGAAGAAGATGCCCACCAATCTAGCCAGGAGGATAATTCACCGTGCAACACCATAAGCGACTCCCAAGAAGCCCGCTTACTGAATGACTTATGATTAAGGTCATCCAGATAACCTTCCATCGGAGCGAAACGGCAACTCAGGCCCTGATGGATAAAATAAACAAAGGTAATGGACCAAAAAGAACAAGGTTTCCGTACTAAACCACATTAATTACTTTTTAAGCTAACACAGGAAACCGGCCGAGGACCTGCATAATGTGTCATAAAAACGTATGCTTTCTTTTCTCTCCAGAGTTGTCAACTTCAGACACCAGAGTGTTGAAGCAAGGGAATGGTAATATACACCTATCGTCAATATACCTTAGGGAGGAAGTATTAGACATAACAATATGTTCAGAAAATCTAATAAACGCGGTACATGAGTGGAGGGTCTCAAAAGAACACTCCTTCTCCGACCATAGGTATAAATATTAGATTTAAAATATCGAGGCCACCGCCGAATCCAATTACATTCCGAAATAAATCCAAAACTAATTGGACTAAAATTAGGAAAACAAGTAAAAGATAGACCGGGGCAAGAAGATGAGGTTTGCCTAAGCAAGGAAGATATAGATAGGAATGTCAATAAACTAACAGAGGCTCTAGTAAAGCCATTTGAAGAAAGTTGTCCACTTCGAGAGAGGAAGCCTGCCTACGAAGAAGTCCTATCCAAAACTCACTCACAACCCGAGCTTATGGTTGATGAAACGGGTAGAAAGATGGAAACAACCGAGGAAACTCTAAGCCTTCTGAAGACCAAGAAACGAGGATCTCCCTTCGACTGCCCGATCATAATACGATCTTCCAGGCCGAAATCCGAGCGATTACAGAGTGTCTGAACTGGTTTAAAGCTAACACAAAGCCAATCACTGTCAACATCATAACGGACAGTAAAGCAGCAATTAAAGAGACTACTCCCACCATGCTTCGGTTAACATTATATGGGTACCAGGACATGCTGGGATTAGAGTTAACGAGATAGCTAACTCCTTGGCAGGGCACGCCAGGAGCAAATTACGCTTTAAAAGCGGCGCGTCTAGAGTCAAAGGTATGGGCAAAAATGTCCATATATCCCTTTGGAACACTGAAGAGAAAGGAAAAAACAAAAAATTCCTATGGGGGAACCCAGACGAAGATAAAAAGGAACTACTTTTAATCAGTAAAAAATAAATTAGTAGACAGACAGGTAAGGATGCCTGGGGCTACAAGGGCACCTGCACAAAATTGGTTGTGCAGGAAGCAGTGAATGCAGAGCATGCGGAGAGGACGATGAAACGTTGCAACACTGCCTCTGTCGTTGCCCAGCCTCCGCGACACTTAGAAATCAATTTCTGGGAAATAACACAATACAAGAACTCAGCCAAATTAGGGCAAGAGATTTCAAAAACTTAAGAGATTACGTCAATGGTACAAGATTTCTAAACTGACAAATTTATTTTTAATAAATTAACCAAAAAAAATATTATCCTCCTTTAGGCTTCCGAAATAAAAGCGCACAACAGGCCTACGCTGGCTTAGGTGTATGTCTATGCGGGCATGTGGTGATTCCTATATCGCCCTTCTTTTTCAACCTAACCTAACCTACATTTTGATTCTGCTGAAAATATTTTTTTGGGAATTTTAAAACATTTTCAAATTTCCCAGAACATCTTACGTCATTGTCAATTCAATTTCATTTATAAAGTATGTGTCTTAAGTCTTTCGCCTTTGGCAGCCATGTAGTACAACATCAATAACTTGATGACTCTTTCTGACCTGTTTCTGCTTCTCTCTTTTTTTCTTTTTTGCGTAATATTACATAACCACCACCGTCTGATGTGTCATGTAATTTTATTTTATGTTATTTTTAAATGACTTTGATGTAAACTTAAAAGTTTTATGTTTCGGTATTCATTAAAACTTCGTAAAAAACGTTTTTTTTTTTTTGAACCCTTTTTATTTTCAGATGGTCATTGTAGGCACGCACATCTTCAGCTTAAGAGGCTGTGGTCAATGTTGAATAAATGAACTAAAAAAAAGCAAACACATGCAGATAGGCGGACGGACGAACTGGCGAACCTACAGGCTGCTGGTCTGGCACAGAAAAAAAAAATAAAAATAAACTTGGACTTTCTCTTTAACAAAGCCAGACACGATGCTTTCAATTTCATTGTGCTGACATCGATGTTGTTGTTGTTGTCGTTGGTGTTGTGTCGTTGCTGCTGATGGTAATGATGCTGTAAGTTGATATTGTTGCTGCTGCTGTTGTTGCTGTTGGACTTTTTTAAAGGTTCAAGTGCGCATGTGACGCAGTATGTTAATAACAAACCGACAGACACACAAAAACAAATAAATAAAACAACGAGAAAAAAAAAGTGATCACACCAAACCTTTTTCTTTACAAATATTGTTTCTGTAGACAATTTTTGTTGAAAATTTCTTTTAAACCGGTTCAGCTTGGAATTTGTGTTTTTTATTTATTAATTTATCTGTTTACACAGAGAGATATGCAAAGAAAGATTTAACCAAAAATTATAAAATAAATCAATAAAATATTTTTATTTCTAAGGTTGTTTTGAGAGCATTGGGAATGCAGTAGAACTCACTGTTGTCTGACATAGATTATATGAACATTTATAATTTTAGCGATTTGGAAAAATCTCCTATAATAAATCTTCTCGATATGTTCATTTGCGGACTGGTCGAATGTATTTAGGGTATTTTTAGAATTTTGTGGGCCTTTTTGGTCATTTGAACTTGCCGACAAATATGTGGATTAGCTTTAAAGTTTAAAAGTGTTGCGGTGGAGGTACTTGAAGGAATGAACCGACATAGTCCATTATGGAAGTGGATCTTATTTTGGGAGTCATATCTTTTCGATACCTATCGCGCCGACTAGTCCTTTTACTGGGCCATCGTATAACTTTTGGACCAATATGACTTCTCTACGGAAAACATAATATCGCTTTAAACAGGAACACAACGAACAGCATCGTTATACATTTCCAAAGGATCTTCGAACAGACCCTAAACTGCACTTAGACACAAATTTTGAGCTTTAGTACCCTAAGGAAAGGACCGATATGGGCCATTTTAGAAGTTAAACTAAATTTGGACAATATATTAGGAGATCCAAAATTTGGCCCAAATTGGTTGAGATGTCGTGCATACCATTTTAGTGACATTTTTTAAATATTGGGGGAAGTACCGGTATTGCCCATCTTCGAATTGAAACTAAGTTTGGACAAAATATGACGAAGGCCAAATTTTGGACCAAATCGGTTGATCAGTTCGAGAGTTATCCTGCTTCTGCATGTTTTCTCAAGAAGTATGGACTTGCCCCTGAAAAGAGCCTTGCAGTTGTAATTGAGGCAGCGAATGCAAGTTGCTTCAACAAAAATCAAATCAAAGAGAAAGATAAAGAGGGAGAAAAATAACAAAAACCAAATTGATTCGAGGGGAGGTCTTAAAGCGAACTTATGCGAAATTTTGTGTGTGTGGTACCCGAAGGAGTTTACAAATATAGTCCATATTTGAAATATAGTCCATATCTGGTAGATATATTACGATGTGTAAAGTATGGACCAAATCGGTCACTCCCTTCAAGGGTTATCGTGCGCACAATTTTTCCGAATATTTTTGAACTTTTATGGGGGAGGTACATGAAAAAGTGGACCGATATTGTTTATCTTCGAACTTAAACTAATTTTGGACAAAATATTACCAAGGCCATATTTTGAAACGAATCGGCAGATCCGTTCGAGAGTTATCTTGCGCTCCTACCATTACACACGGTGCATAGGGTTTTTTTTTGCACCTTTCAGGTTATTTTCTAAGGAAGTTTGGACTTGCCCTTGATAAAACTTGTACAGACCTATAGGGGGCAGAGAATACAAGTTGCTACAACAAAAATCAAAACGATTCAAGAGCAGGTCCTAAAGTGAACTTTTCCGAAATTTTGTATGGGAAGTACCCAAAGGAGTGGACCGATTGAGTCCATATTGGAACCTAATCTAAGTCTGGTAGGTATTTTACGATGTGCAAAATATTGACAAAATCGGTTTCTCCCTTCGTACGCACAATTTTTCCGAACGTTTTCGATCTTTTGTGGGGGAGGTACCGGAAGGAGTGTATCGATATAACCCATCTTCGAACTTAAACAAAGTTTGGACAAAATATTACGAAAGCCAAATTTTAGACCGAATCGGTTGATCCGTTGGAGAGTTATCGTGTGCTCCACCCAGACAGGCAGACATTCAGACAGACGACGGATATGGGTAAATCAACTACAAATTGTCTGATTTAGTCCCAACATAGCCAAATTATGCCCTCGTTGGCATAAATGCTGAGGGTATAAAAACAATGGAAATTTGGGGAAGGCGTCACAACAACATATGACACATGACATAAGCATGATTGTCAATGTGCTTTTGTAGTTGGTCGAAGTTTAAAACATCTGGTCTGACATGATAGCTAGCAGTTAAAGATTTAATCATCTCGATATTCATAGGGTATCTTGCTATCACCATACCAAAAAACAAGAAATCAAATATATCATGTTGTGGTAGGTGGAAGACATTCATCGTGTTAGATGTACGATCATTCCGATGAGCAAACATAGACTCGGATCACCACCTTTTTGCAGCAATGGTAGTATTCGATTATTCATACCAAATATAGAACGAACAGACTTTAAACACGGAGATTGGACATCAATAAGCTGCAATCACAACAAATAGCCGCAGCATATTCCACTCAAATGGCCCAATTCCTTAACGAAAGCACTGCTCGTTCCGATAACTTATCAACACAGTGGCAAAGCATTAGTCACTCCTTTCAAATAGCCGCAAAATCCATACTTGGATACCAGAAACCTCCACCAAGTAACCCATGGTATGACCAGGAGAGTCGTGCTGCTATCGAAGAGAAAAATTTGGAGTATATGGCTACTCTACAATCAGTAGATACACGCAAAAAAAAAACGACCTCTCTAACATATGTCCCAAACATATTTTGCAGCAAACATATATATGTTTGCAACAGTCCCAAACATAATATATGTTTGGGTGCAAAGATATTTATGTTTGGGTGCAAAGATATATATTTGGGTGCAAACAAAGATATGTTTGGGTGGAAACAATTTTATGTTTGGGTGCAAACATTTTGTATGTTTGGGTGCAAAAAAATACAAACCAAAAAGGCACAAAAAAACAAACAAACACATGCACCAGTGGGCGCTTACTGAGAGCAAGGGAGCGTAAAATTCAATGTAAAACACTTTGAAATGTGTGCTCACTTGCTCTCAGTAAGAACTCACTGGCTATCTCTATAGTATACACATAAATGTTGTAGTTTTTTATTGACAGGCAAAAGAACAACAAACACATAGGTACATACAAAATTCCAAAGAAATACATGACACACTTTAATAAAAGAAAAACTGATTGAAATAATTTGTAAATAGTCACACTTTTTTGCACCCAAACATATAAAATTGTATCCACCCAAACATATCTTTGTTTGCACCCAAACATATCTTTGTTTGCACCCAAACATATATATCTTTGCACCCAAACATAAATATCTTTGCACCCAAACATATATATCTTTGCACCCAAACATATATTTGTTTCCACCCAAACATATATTTGTTTGCAGACCCAAACATATATTATGTTTGGGACTGTTGCAAACATATATATGTTTGCTGCAAAATATGTTTGGGACATATGTTAGAGAGGCCGTTTTTTTTGCGTGTAAGAACTCACTGTCTATCTCTATAGTATACACACAAATGTTGAGGTTGTTTATTGAAATGCAAAAGAACAACAAACACATAGGTACATACAAAATTCTAAAGAAATACATAACACACTTTAATAAAAGAAAAACTGATTGAAATAATTTGTAAATAGTCACACTTTAAAAAGGAAAAATATATAGAAACGTAGTTGAACGCATCTCCTTAGTTGTGAAATAAAACAAATTGTCCTCATAGTGGAAATCATCAGCGGGGAATCGGCATCTAGAATCAAATGATTATGTAATATATGAAATAAATATGGATATGCCATATTTCAAATATACATAAGTATGTATGTAATTACCAATATTAAATGCGATGTCTTCCTTGTCCAATAAAATAATTCCATTCAACTTTCCGATTCAATTATAAAATGTATTGGGCATTTAATTTACTAAAAAGCACAATTTTTTAAGAAAACACAAAACACTGATTTATTCACTCACTTTACCGTCTTGACTCTACAAAGGCATCTAAAACACTGAAGAAAGAAAAAAATATTATTCATATCATTTCTTCTTTTCTTCTTCGCCTGCTAAGTTGGTTAACAACAACAAAACAAGAAACACACTAGTTTGACTCATACATGCCACCAAAGCCCCCTTCTTCGCTTCTACGTCTTCTATTATACAATACACACAACTCTTCATTATAAAACAGCATTCCACAGCTGGGAGAGCACTGTTATTACTCTCGTTGACAAACATCCTCTCTCCACCCATGAAAAAAATGTTCTAATAGTACGTTTATATACAACCGGATTTAACAAACCCACTGGGTTTTAAATGTCAATTCCATTACATATACGTCAAACAAATCCTCATAAAGAAGGTTAACCCTGCAAAAGGCTATAATATAAACATGGCCTAACATAAGAAATATGTTTTACCCAAACATATCAAATTGAGATATGTTACAAAATGTTGCAAACATATATTTGTTTGGACCCAAACATATTATGTTTGGATCCAAACATATTTCTAACATAAATTTTTCTGTGTGTATGCACAACCGCCCAGCACGCTGAAGGTTATTGGTTCCATTCTCCGGCCAAGCAACATCAAATTTTCAACGGTGGCAAAATATCGCTCAGTAATGTAGACGACAATTCCTGTGTATTTCAGCAATGTAAAACTTCTTTACAATACACGTCAGTTGAACAATTATATTATACATCTTCCTGTAGAGACCAGCAAGGTAATTTGGTAACTGATACAGATAGTGTGCTCAGGATATGGAAAGAGAATTTTTCCAAACTGTTGGTATTCAATAATAATCGGAAGACGACGAAGCTACCGCAGATCCAATCCCAGAAAATTGGATTACCAGCCGAGATGTTCAAAACTGGAGGCGACACGCTAAAATGGTCTATGCATGAGCTGGTTAGCACAATCTCGCACGAAAAACGCGTACCCGACAATTGGAGTCTGTGCATCCTGCTTCCGGCTTCCTGTTGCGTACAAGGCTTCCTATTGCGTACAAGATAGTGTCAAGGACATTGTGCGAACGACTGATGCCTATGGTCAACGAAATAATTGAGACATATCAACGCGGTTTTAGACCTAGAAAATCCACCATTGACCAGATATTTAACCTGCGGCAAATACTGTGGAGGACCCAAGATATGCAGATCGACACTTACCATCTTTTTGTCGATTATAGACCAACCTTCCACAGGCCCGACCAACTACAAATCCGCAACCAAACTCATGCTTTGTGTCATGGCAGTTATAATATAGTGCATCACTTTTATATGTTGTTGTGACGCTTTTCCCAATCCATCGTATTTCCTGTATGGTAATGACGTCAGACTTGTGCTTTTCAAGTACATCTGTCAATACGTAAACTGCACCTTCTCTATAAAGAGTATGAACATTCCAGCTTCACATTCGCAGATCATGGTACTTTTTCTTTTCTTTCGTTTTTTCACTAACCCGACGCCCAAACCCAAGTTTTTGACGTTCTTATGGGAGAAGGCGCGGCACATGTTAGGGTGTTAAAGGCAGCTCCTCAAGTGACACCCCGGGGAGGTCAGTATCCATCTGAGATGAAAGAGGGACCAAGATAAATCCTGGGCTTTGCCAGGTTAAAGCCGATCAGGACCGTTCCTTGGTATTTTTCATCCCCTACGTCATCCATCAATGCGGTTTTAGATCAACACTTACCATATTTTTGTCGATTATAGAGCAGCCTTCCGTAGCCCCTTACCTTCAAAAGTATTTCAAACCACGCCGGTATGACAGTAAACGGCGATAAGACCAAGCTGATGGTATCGATGCGAAATCTGCCCCTACAACTCGGACCAACTGCGGAAGTCGGTTCATATAAATTTGAACTAGTTAAAGACTTCGTCTACCTCGACACCGCCATAAACAGAACAAACATTAGTTGTGAAATAAGAAGAAGACGTAAGTAAGGAATTTAAAAACAAAGCCACACCTTCATTAATTTCTCATTGGAGTCGAGCTTAATGATCGAAGATTTTTGCAAGTGAAAAAGGAAAGCCGAAAATTCGAATTACTGGACGAGATCATTGGGAATTGATTCCACTATTAAAATTATAATATAATCTCGCACTCCATTCTGACTTCATTCCGACTCCTTTATGTCTCGATTTTCTCACACTTACGTTTGTTCGTTATATTTTTTAAATGTAGTTCTCCTCGCACATTTCATCGGATCCATAGTTAGAAATACACCTAAAGATGTTTCCTATAAATTCACTGGAAGGGAGTCGTCCACAAATATATGTATTCTACAAAAAGAACCACATAAAGGTTTCTTCTGTAAATAGAAGCCCTTCTTTAGTGTTTTCCAACGACGACTTTTTTAAATAAAAAACCGTTTTATCTTCTCTAGCAGTTAATTTGTTATTGAGTATAGATTTTGCTGCAGTTTAAGGCGAGCGACCTGTAATTCAACATTGCACTTTCACAGATATGCAAGTTGGGTGTTCACGTTCAGTTTCCATTCGGTATTTCAACGTTCAGTTTCCGTCCTGTATTTTTTCGATATATGTATTTAGGTAACTGATACAACGGAATGATTGATATTCATTATCAAAAGTCACTATGAAATTTGACATCACTGAGTACAGATTCACTCCTGTAGATAAGAGCATTGTCACAATACGTGTAAAAGCAAATATGTTTTACATTAGTGTGAATTGCACTTAAGCCCTTACCGAAGAGGAACATGAACAAACCAAGGATATATTCTACGAACCTGGAGATAGCGTATGACCACTCCACTGGTCACGGTATTAAGATTGTTCTAGACGATTTTAATTCTGAAGTTTGGGGAGAAAATGTCTTTTGTACAATGGTCGGCAACTTAAGCCACACGTGACGAAAGATGAATGTCGAGAAGCTACAAACACAACAGATTGGGGCCAACCTGTCCATATACTGGCAGACACTTTCTTCATAATGATGCAAAATCCATATTAGGCACAAAAAATCCCCACCTAAAAGTCCATGGCACGATCCGAAGTGTCATAGAGCTAATAAAGACAAGAAATCGGTGTTGATGTATAGGAACCGGAATGAATTCCGAAGATTGTAAAACACGTGACTGATGTTTATAGTGTGTAACGTGTCTGTCACATATGGTCCCACCTATTAAAATACTACCCACCCTGACGTTCGGTCAGTCTCATTACAGCAGTAGAGACAACAACACTACATACATAACAAATATCACTTGTAGATAAGTTGACTTCAGTGTATTTTCTGGTTGGCTCGCCTTACAAATAATTCTCATTCACTCCGTAAACTCAGACGGAAAATATGTTGAGTGGCATTGACCCAAGTGATTGCCGAATATAACAACAGCCGTCAGCCTGCGATTAGTTCGCACCTGCCTCCTCGTTCGCTCCTTGCGATTCGATGGATCCTTGCGATTCGTTCGCTCCGGCCGACTTGTTCGCTCCTGCCGATTCGTTCGCTCCTGCCGATTCGTTCGTTCCTTGCGATTCGTTCGCTCCGTTGTCTGACCATTCTCGACTATTTTCTTTGTAGAGTAGAACAGCCGATCCCGACCGCATCCGACCACACTGAGTCGAGCAACACACACGATTGCCAACGAACCAACAACATTCGATCACCCAGAGCCGATCAACATTGTCGACGATTGCCAACGAGCCGACTGATTATACCCTCCACCATAAAATACCTTATCTAAAATTAAATAATGAGTTTCCATTCCTGTCCACTATTTTAGGTGCAAAAATTTTTCGACCACGGATACCCCAGATGCCTAAATTATCTAGTCTAATCCAAACTATTTTAATCTAATCTACGGGTAGTTCTGCCGAACTATCTAGCTAAGACCCTCAAAATACCCAAAATCGTGAGGTGCCGTTATATGTCGGGAGGTAGAGTTATATGGGGCTACATAAAAGTGTGGACCTATCTTGCAAATTTTTGGTGCAAAAGTTTTGTAACTGCGAGGAACCTCCAATGCCACATTACGGGTATTTTCGGGTATTTTCCAAAAATGTAGCTAAGACCCTAAAAAAAACCGAAAATCGGGAGGTACCGTCATATGGGGGCTATACCAAAACATGGACCAATGTTGACGATGTTTAGTGCAGAAGTTTCGTCACCACTGAGAACCTAAATGTCAAATTCGGTTAAAATTTTTAGCTAAAATCCTCAAAATTCCCAAAATTGGGAGGTACTGTTATATGGGGGTTATGATGACGATTTTAGGTGGAGAGGTTTCGTGACCACAGAGGTACCGTCATATGGGGGCTATACCAAAACATGGACCAATGTTGACGATGTTTAGTGCAGAAGTTTCGTCACCACTGAGAACCTCAAATGTCAAATTACAGCTATTTCGGTTAAAAATTTTAGATAAAATTCTCAAAATACCCATACTCGGGAGGTACCGCTATATGCGGGCTATATAAAAAGTGGACCTATGTTAAGATTTTTGGTGGAGAGGTTTCGTGACCAGAGAGATACTCAAATGTCAAATCACATAGCTCGGTTAAGAATTGTAGCTTAAATCCTCAAAATACTGAAAATCGGGAGGTATCGTCATACGGGGGCTATATAAAAACGTAAACCTATGTTAACGATTTTTGGCGGATAAGTCTCGTGGCCACAGAAAACTTCAATTGTGAAATATCAGCTAGTTTGGTTAAAAATTGTAGTTAAAACCGTCAAAATATCGAAAATTGGGAGGTACTGTTATATAGGGGCTAAACCAAAACATGGACCAATGTTGAGAATTTTTGGTGGAACAGTGTTGGAACCACCAAGAACCTTAAATGGCAAATAACATCTAGTTTTGTTAAAAATTGTAGCTAAAACCCTCAGAATCCCAAAAATCGGGAGGTACCGTAATATAGGAGCTATACCAAAACATAGACCCATATGGAAAATTTTTGGTGGCAAAGTGTTGGAACCACCAAGAACCTTAACTGTTTAATTAGAGCTGGTTTGGTTAAAATTTAAAATACCGAAAATCATGAGGTACCGTAGGCCGTAGGCAAAACGTAGGCCGATATAACCCATCTTCGAACTTAACCTTCCTATGGCAAAAAGACACTCTGGTGCAAAAATATACCGTTCTTGCTCAACTGTTGTGGACGCTAGAGTGATTACAACAGACGGACATGTATATATCGACTCAGAATTTCATCAGATCCAATATAAATCTTAGACTCGTTATACCCGATTAGAACGTGGACCTACATCACCATCGTAGGCAAAAGATCTACGAAGAATTTGTAAACAAATTTGCTAGTTTGTATTACTGGTAACAGTCTTTTTATTTGTATTCAATTCTCATTTGCGAATTTATAACAGCGCATCTAATAACCTGGCGTTCAAATCAAAACTCACTTTGTTCTAAGCCGGATGTTTTTGATTGGCACATGTGGTAGCGACTCCTCGTATAATTTAATTTACACATTGTCTCTAAAAAAAATCCCTCCACTTTAAAAATTGTTCTTTGTTGCTGTGTAGACTTAATGAGGGATACTTTGTTTCTTTATTTTGATTTTTTGATTTATTCTTATTGTGTGTAGTTCAAAACCAACAACAATAACAATAATAAAACTGCGCCTACTCGCATTATTCTAAGCTAGACACAAATTTGACACCACAAATCACAAGAAAACGATCAGCGATTAAGACTGGTTTTCATAACTTCATCCGCATAAAATTCTCAAAATATGGTTTTTGTTTTGAAGATTTTTGCTCGTGTGTCTGTTCGTATGTTTTTTTATAATTCTTTTTTATTAATTTAAGAAGTTTTGAAAATAGCAACAAACTTTGTTTGGAAGTTGAAGAAACGTGCACTTGCGTAGGTGTTCTTAGAAGGTTTTATTGTTGTTAGTGTTGTTTTTGTTTTATTTCCAGTCGTGATTTGATGAAGCAAAATAGTAAAGTAAATAAAAGGGATATAGTTGGTGCGGTCGATTATCTGACACCCTATCACAAAAATGTGATGAAACGACACAAAATCAAAGCTGTTTCGCTGCAAACACAATTGTTCCACGTTATGGCCATTGGTTGTGTTTGCCAATTGTCCACATACACGTGGTATCCCTATTGTTAGCACTCTCAAATGATTTTCATAATAAAAACTAGCCCACCCGTCCGCGTTGCTGGCCCTTGAAACATTTTTATGTTACCTTTACTTAAGTCAATTATATTTTCTTGCTTCGCTAATTTGCCGGGATCTGCATAAAATAAAATATAACATTTTCAAAAATGTTGGTGTAGATATGCAATTTTAACATGCCGCCAAAGAACTGATGCTTGAGGCATGCATTTTTTTTCATATGCTGGAATAGTATAACTGGAAGTGTTTGTCTGAAATCTAAACGTGAATTGCTTCTTAAATCCTTCATGAATCGATCTAAAGCTTCTAGGGAATTTTTATGTGCTATCATACATTCGTTCCAGATGATAACTTCTTTTATATATTGCATGTGTGCCCTGCAATCAAATGAATGTCCAGTGGCATTCATGGACTGGGGCCGACTGTGTCGTCCTTCAACCTTCTTATAATGTATCTTATATACCTGATGAAGCTAAAGCTATCGATATGCTTCTTTCTAATCTAAAAACTTGCTTTCCAATAACATAACATAACATCTGGTATTATGCATAACATCTGGTATTTCCATTGATTTGTAACATGTTTACGAAAGTAGAGTGGTTGGGTCTTGTAGTTCGTAAGTTTTAAATAATATTTTTTAAAATTTTTTAGGGTATTAATGGTTTTACGCACTTTATCCATAGAGTGCATTTTGTAAACTTGGCCGAATTGGACTCTTTGGATACCGAATAACCACATTAGGGCTGCAAATATTTGGGATTTTGCTTGAAATTAATACTAATTTAGCTTGGCATTTGTATGAGAGTTATTTCAAAATATGAACCTATCATGAGAAATTTTTGCAAGGAGGAGTTCTACCCCCGGAGACCCAAAAATACCATATTATAGCTAAATCCGGTAATAAATATGGGATAACAAGTAAAAATTCCGTGAATCGGGGGGTACCATAAAAGGAGGCTACATCAAAACATAAATCCACATTGAAAATGTTTTGTAAGAAGATTTTACATGCAGTGATAACACGGAATGAAAAAATAACAGCCAAGTCGGTTAAAAAATGAGGTCATGATATTCAAAATACCTTAAATCGGGAGGTACGGTTACATGGGGACAATATCAAAACGTGCACCTATGTCCATAATTTTTGGTGAAAATGTTTTGTGACCACTAAAAACCCTAACTATTTCGCAACGAAAATGTGGCTTAAGTCCTCCAAATACGGAAAATCGGAAGGTACCGTTATATGGAGGCTATACCAAAACATTAGCCAATATTGTTTATATTTGACACGTTATTACCCACAGACACAGGCTGTGTTTGTACAAAATTTCAGTAATTCGTTTTTAATTTATTAATTTCGCGCCGCTAGATCAGTGGTTTCGACCACAGTGCGATACATGCAATTTTTGCAAATATAGCTTTTTTTTATAAAAAAGCATAGAGGAGGTACCCCGCCACCACTGGAACTCAATAAATTATGTAGCCTGTTGCGGGAGCCATCCCTGTACATCCCCTGACAATTTTAGGATAATCGGTTCAGTACTTTTTGCAGATACAATTTAAAGTGAAATTTCTCAACTGATGCCATTACCAATGAACGATATGATTTTTGTTTATATAGATATAGCATTTTTAAAGAAATTCAACAAACGATATAGCCTATATTTACCGGGGGCCATCGCTATACATTCCCTGACAATTTCAGGAAAATCAATTCAATAGTTTTTGTAGAAAAGATAAAAATTTAAAAAAGTGGGCGTGGTCAAATTTTATTTGCATAAAAACCTAAGTTGTGTTATGGAAAACATTTCAAAAAAGAATTATCCATATCGATCCAGCCGTTCTCAACTGATGCCATTACCAATGAACGATATTTGATTTTTATTTATATAGATATAGAATTTTTAAAGAAATAGGATATAGGAGAAGTACCCCGCTCCTCCGAAATTCAACAAAAGTTGTAGCCCATTTTAACCGGGAGCATCCCTGTGTATTCCCAGACAATTTCAGAAAAAACAAGTAGTTGCAAATATCAAAGCCATTCGAAAGCAGACCTTAAACTGCATTTTTTATACCCTCAGCATTTATTCTAACGAGAGTATATACACTTTCATACGGGCAAAATGTGCTTCGCCGAAATAATGGTTTTAGACCCCAAGTATGTTTGGACGAAATGTGTTTCAGACAATTTGGAGTCGATTGGGCAATGTCCGTCTGTCTGTCTGGCTGGCTGGAGCGCACGATAACTCTCGAAGGGATGAACCGATTCGGTTCAAATTTTGTCAAACTTAGTTTAAGTTCGAAGATGGGCTATATCGGTCCACTCCTTCCGGTACCTCCCACACAAAAGTTCGAAAATGTTGGAAAAATTTGTGTGCACGATAACTCTTGAAGGGAATAACCGATTTGGTCCATACTTTGCACATCGTGAAATTTTTACCAGACTTAGATAAGGTTTCAATATGGACTCAATCGGTCCACTCCTTCGGGTATCTCCCACACAAAATTTCGGATAAGTTCACTTTAAGACATGGTATCGAATCACTTTGATTTTTTGAAGCAACTTGCATTCGCTGCCTCAATTACGATGCTAAAGTTTTTTTCAGAGGCAAGTCCATACTTCTTGAGGAAACAGCCCGAAGGGTGTAAAAACCCCCTATAGCACCATATGTAGTGGCTGGAGATTCCATGCCTTTTAGTATCTCCTCTGTAAAACTTTTGATCTTTAATCCTAATCAACATTTTTGTCAGTTCAAACGCCCAAAATGTTTAAAACCCCCTAAATACATACGTTTTTTTTTTTTTGAAAAAAAAAATTGTTTCATTATACACAGGCTGAGGGTATATCTCTGTCGGCAAAGCCGACTGATACTTTTTTACTTGTTTCCAAACATTTTTTAACTTTTGTGAGAGAGGTACCTTATGTTGTGAGTCGATATGGCCACCTTCGAATTTAAACTAAGATTGGACAAAATATTACAAAGGCCAAATTTTGGACAAAATCGGTTCATTCGTTCGAAAGTTATCGTGCGCTCCCGCGAGACAGACAGACATTGATTAATCGACTCCAAATTGTCTGAAACGAATTTCGTCCAAACATACCACGATGGGGCCAATAGCAGGTTTTCGAGGCAAAAAGTCAATTTTTCAAGTGAACAATTTGAAAAAAATAATAACGGATTTCGATTGCCAACACTCTGAATCACTAAAAATAAAAAAATAAATCAATCTGGTAACATCAAATAGCGACATACTGATCTGGCAATGGTGACATATTTTCTTATGCATCATTTTCCGACATTCATTATAAATAAGTAGTGAAAGCATTTTAGGCGCCAAAAAGAACATTTCAACATTTTTATATTTTTTAAACATGGAAACTCTTCAATGGGTATGTTAAAAAAGATAGTGTTAACAAATAATAAAAATGTTATGTGTGGTAAATGTATTTTTGAGTTAAGATGTTATGTCTTTTTTGGAGTATTTTGCTTTGTTATCCATGTGTTCTCTGGAGTATAACTTTTGAGATCTAGGTAGATCTAGGATATTATATATATGTGGTGGAAGGTATTAATGTGTACTATCATTTTGTGAAAAAATTAGCTGCGCCTATCTGCGCCTTTTCATAAAAATCTGATTTCAGATGTCGTAATACTTAAAAATATGGACATGTTTATGTTTTGGTTGGCGAATAATCGGAAACCCATTAATGTTACCAATTGGATTTCGGAAAAATTTAATAGACGTATATAATAATAATAATAATAATAATAATAATAATAATAATAATAATAATAATAATAATAATAATAATAATAATAATAATAAAATATAATAAATAATAATAATAAATAATAAATAATAATAATAATAATAATAATAATAATAATAATAATAATAATAATAATAATAATAATAATAATAATAATAATAATAATAATAATAATAATAATAATAATAATAATAATAATAATAATAATAATAATAATAATAATAATAATAATAATAATAATAATAATAATAATAATAATAATAATAATAATAATAATAATAATAATAATAATAAAATATAATAAATAATAATAATAAATAATAAATAATAATAATAATAATAATAATAATAATAATAATAATAATAATAATAATAATAATAATAATAATAATAATAATAATAATAATAATAATAATAATAATAATAATAATAATAATAATAATAATAATAATAATAATAATAATAATAATAATAATAATAATAATAATAATAATAATAATAATAATAATAATAATAATAATAATAATAATAATAATAATAATAATAATAATAATAATAATAATAATAATAATAATAATAATAATAATAATAATAATAATAATAATAATAATAATAATAATAATAATAATAATAATAATAATAATAATAATAATAATAATAATAATAATAATAATAATAATAATAATAATAATAATAATAATAATAATAATAATAATAATAATAATAATAATAATAATAATAATAATAATAATAATAATAATAATAATAATAATAATAATAATAATAATAATAATAATAATAATAATAATAATAATAATAATAATAATAATAATAATAATAATAATAATAATAATAATAATAATAATAATAATAATAATAATAATAATAATAATAATAATAATAATAATAATAATAATAATAATAATAATAATAATAATAATAATAATAATAATAATAATAATAATAATATATAGTATACTAGCGGACCCGGCGAACTTCGTCTCGCTATTAAGGAATAAAATTTCATACAAAAACTCAATTTTCGATTTTTCCAATTTTACGACTTTTCCAGATAGATTTTCCAAAATTTTCTTCCGTAAAGACCTTCTCCTCGAAAATACGAATAACTGACAAAAAATTTTACAGAAATCGGCCTAGCCGTTCTCATTTTATGAATTACTATACATTTTTTACACCATTTTTATATATATAGATAGGGCAGCTATTTCTATATCCGAACCGTTTTCAATATAACTTGACAAACTTATTTGTAGTCCGAATTCCGTAACATTTTCCAAATTTTATTGTAATTTGATGGAATTTGCATGCTTGGTCAATCATTTTCCTGAAATCGGGCGAACATATATATGGGAGCTATATCCAATTCTGAACCGATTTCAATATGATTTGCCAAAAATGGTTCTTAGACCAAAATCCGTCACACATTTCAAATTTCATCAAGATTGCACATACATAGCGGGATTGGTGCACCAAATACCTAAAATCGGGCGAAAATATATATGGGAGCAATATCAAAATCTAAACCGATTTCAATATAACTTGGCAAACTTATTTGTAGTCCTAATTCCGTGGTATTTTCCAAATCGCATAAAAATTAGGCAGAATTTGCGTGTTTGGTCCATCAATTGCTTGAAATCGGGCGAACATATATACGGCAGCTATATGTATATATGAACCGATATGAACTAAATTTGGCATATTAGTTTCTAAGCCCATTATAAACATCTGTACAAAATTTGGAAGGTCTAGCTTGCCCCAGTGATTTGTTGCCTCGAAAACCTGTCATTGGCCCCATCGTGCATACTTGGGATCTAAAACCATTATTTCGATAAGGCAAATTTCGTCCTATAAAGAGAGTGTAACCTCTGTGGTATAAACTCTGAGGTATAAAAATATTTCCCATCAAAATATTCAATAACTTTTATTGGGCAAATTACTTATTTAAAAATATTTATTCGTCCACATTCTACATTCCTTTCCAAAAACTACGAGGGGAACTCGAAAACTTTCGCACAGTGTCACCAGGCGTCATATGACATTTGTTTAGAAAGTTTGACAGTTTTTAGTTGACAGTTTTTAGTTTTTTTTTTTTGCAAAAAAAAAAATGGAATTTACTTCTGAACATTTTCGTTCGTCAAATTAAATCTTTGTGTTTCGATAAAGGACCATCCTATACCACTATGAAAAACTGGTTTAATGAATTCAATCGTGGCCGACACTCGTAAAAAACAAAAGTCGTGAGGGTCGACCAAAATAGGACCTTGAGCCAAAAAATTTAAAGAGCTCGTGAACATATTAAGATCGCCATGTTATATACCGTCAGATAGAGACATCCTTGGGTATTCCTTCCACCAAATGGCATTTAATTTTTCATGAACACCTGGCCGCAAAAATGATTTTTTTCGTTAGATCCAGTAAAATTGGCAAATCGCTCAAAAAAAGGCTCTTGTGGATTGGTGCATAGAAATTATGAATAAAACAATCGCGGTGCTTCAAACGACATTTATAACATCATCACAGGCGACGAATCTTGGATCTATGCTTAGGGGCCCGAAACAAAACAGAAATCGAAAGCGAGCCAAATGCAAAGATAGTTGTTCATGGAAGAAGACCATCGAAGCAAATGGTCGCCTGTTTCTTAGGCAAAACTGACCGTGTGGCGACTATACGGCTTGAGAAATGTAGGAGGGTTAATTCTAGTGGTACTGGTACACTGAAGTCTCCTGAGGAATTCGAAAAACGAACAACAGATGACGAATCGTTCTGCATCATGACAATGCGAGCTCTCACACATCGATTCAAACCAGCGCCTATTTGATCGAACAAAACGTGAAATTGATGATGGAGATGATAACTTCATTTGATTCCAGCACATCATGAAAAAAGGCGTGGTCAACGATTTTCGTCGCCAGAAGAAGCGTTCAAAAAACATGTTTTGGATGTGTCTATATCAAGCCACTGAGTACGCTTAGGCTAAAAACTGTCAAACTTTCCAAAAAATGTCAAATGACGACCGGCAACACGCAGTGTCGAATTTTTTATTTAGAAGGTTTTGTAGTATCCATCGTATCAAAAAAGAAAACATTATACCGATGGAAAAAGTAAATATTTTGACGATTTCAGAGCAAAAGCTCCCTTTCTCATAAAAAAACGAATTAATAGTAGCTTTTATTTAAGAATAACATAAAAAAATATGGGCAGAAAAATTAAGAATCTTAAGCATAAAGACAAACACGGTGCTGTTGAACCAACTTTAAATGAAAGGAGCTTACACCTGGGAAGGTTTTGCGGATTCTGAAACTATATTGTTCCTTGATGAGAAAAATCAAAAACAACAAAAATCGCCGGAGCGCTTTTTAAATAAATCGGTTCACGATTTTGCTTGGAAACCGCAAGTCCTATCGAATTGGGATTAGAGAGGATATTGTAGCTGCAAAAATTCTCTATAAGATTGACATTTATGATATTTTCGTAGGTTTTAACATTTTTGAGATATAGAAGTTCATATTGGGACAATTCACTAACTGCAATTTCCAAACAATGTCACGACTGCAATTTCCAAACTTAAACTTATATATGTCTCAAAAATAGTGCAACCTAGGAAAAAATTACGAAAGCTAATCGTGAAAACCTAACAAAAAAATCTAATAATGTGACCTGAACTTCTATATCTCAAAAATGGTAAAACTTAGGAACAAATCATAAGAGAATTTTCACAGCTACAAAATTTTCTTAAGGACTTGATAGGACTTGAGGTTTCAAAGCAAAATTGCGAAAAACTAAAATAAACCTAAAAATGTGAACTTGACTGCGATTTATTTTAAAATCCCTCCAGCTAATTTTTCTTGTTTTTGGTCTTTTCTCATCTATGAACATTGCTGTTTCAGAATCCGCAAAAACTTCACAGGTGTAAGCGGTTTTTATTTAAAGTTAGTTAATCCGGTAGAGAATTTTCAAAGCTACAATATTTTCTCTAATCTTATTTCGATAGGACTTGCGTTTTTCAATTAAAATCGTGAAAACACAAAAAATCCTAAAAATATGAACTTTGATCACGATTTATTTAAAAAGCGCTCATTTAAAGTTGGTTCAAGAGCACCGTGCAGAACATGGGACAATGTATCATTTAAAAAATGCAAATACAAAAAAAAAAAATCAAGAAAATCGAAGAATACAATCATTGATAAAATTTTATTTTAAATATTAAATCGCGAAAATTGCATCGAAGACCACTGTGGAACATTTTTCTACTTTTTATTAAAACAACAAAAAATACAAAAAAAAAACATTTTTTCTATTTGGACCAATATTAAAGAAGTTATGAGTATTTCTTTGCAAATAGTTTTTACAGAATTCGACTTTTTCTAAATGCGAACCGTTAGTCAAAAACCGTTAATCAAAAAAAAAAACTAAAAATATATTGAAATGCTTTGCTAATGAGCAGCATTACCACAGCAAAAAATAAAGGAAATCAAAAACCTTATTTTGAAAAAGTGCCTAATTTCACTCAGAAATCCCCATATATGTATGTATATATATTGTATATTTTGATTTTGTTCTAATTTTTCCAATATTGTATAAAGTATAATAGTGAGAATCGGCGAAATTATCTCTTATCAACTCAATTAGATAATTTCTATTTGAAAGATAAATATGTATAAAAGCTGTATTTATTTGTTCGGTTTGTGTCGCAACTCAATCAATCACAATAGAGTACTGTAGCTATTTACTTTGGCGCCTAAGGTTATGCTATACCTTTAAGTAGAAAATGTAACAATAAAACATCAGAGCAAAAATAAGAAAATATCTGTCGGTTTTGGCTACAGAAATATAGCTTTAAAAATATAGCCAAGGATTTGCCAAAATAGATTTTTTTTCATCTGAAAGATCACATATTAATATACTTTCTGATCTTATGTTGTAGGAAATTACTACATAAAGATCTTGTCGACTTGTTAAAAAATATTAGGTTTTACGGAAGTGGTAGGTCAAAATTTAAAATTTTGGCTTATAAGACTGTCGTTTTTTATACCCTCCACCATAATATGAAGGGTATAATTAAATTTGTCTTTCCATGTGTAACACATCGAAATATCCATCGGAGACCCTATAAAGTATATATATTCTTAATCGGGGTAAAATTCTAAGTCGATATAACCATGTCCGTCTGTCCGTCCGTCTGTTGAAATCAAGATACAGCTCGCAATTTTTGAGATAGAGCTTTGAAATTTGGTATAGAAGTTTCTATTACTCCTAGGATGTTTGGTATTGCAAATGGGCTACAACGGTCCATGTTTTGATATAGCCCCCATGGAACGGTACCACCCGATTTGTGGTGTTTTGAAGGTTTAAGCTTCATTATCACGCCGAAATGGCTGAAATTATTACTAAGTGTTCGTTGGTGGTATAAAACTTTCCCCCAGAATTTTGTTGGTATGGGTCCACGCCTTCATATAGCCCCCATAGAACGGTACCCCCCGATTTTCGGTATTTTGAAGGTTGTGGTCTCAATATTACTCCGATATGACTGAAATTTGGTATTTATTCTTCGTTGGGGGTACGAAACTTTCCCCCAGAAATTTGTCAGTACAGGTTCACGCCTTCATATAGCCCCCATAGAACGGTACCTCCCGATTTTCGGTATTTTGAAGGTTATGGCCACAATAATCCATTAAAATGGCTGAAATTTGTATTTAGTCTTCGTTAGAGGTATTCAACTTTCCACTCTAAATTTGTCGGTATAGGTCCACGCCTCCGTATAGCCCCCTTAGAACGGTACCTCCCGACTTTCGGTATTTTGAAGGTTGTGACCTCAATATTCATCAAAAGTGACTGACATTTGGTACTCAGTCTTCGTTCGGGTAATAAAACTTTCACACAGAAATTTATGGTACAGGCCCACGCCTTAATACAGCCCCCATAGAACGGTACCACCCGATTTTCGGTATTCTTTAAGGTTTTGGCTTCGTTATCACACCGAAATGGCTGAAAATTGGTACTTAGCATTCGTTGGGAATATAAAATTTTCCCCCAGAATTTTGTTGGTATGGGTCCACGCCTTCATATAGCCCCAAAGAATGGTACCTCCCGATTTCCGGTATTTTGGAGGTTGTGGCCTCAATATTTCTCCGATATTGCTGAAATTTGGTATTTAGTTCTCATTTGAGTTATAAAACTTTCCATATGAAATTTATCTGTATAGGTTCACGCCTTTATATAGCCCCCACAGAACGGTACCTCCCGATTTTCCTTTCTTTGAGGGTTGTGGCCACAACAACAAACAGAAATGGCTGAGATTTGGCATTTACTCTACGTTGGAAGTAAAACCCTTCCCGACTGAATTTCGTCGGTATAGGTCCACGTGTCGATATAGACCCATAAAAAACGGTACCTCCCGATTTTCATAATTGTGAAGGATGTGACGTTAATATCCCACCGAAATGACTGAAGTTTGTTATTTAGTCTTTCATGGGGTTATAAAATTATCCAGAAAAGCAGTATAGGTCCACGACTTCCTATATTCCCCCTAGAAGCGTACCTCGTGATTTACGGTATTTTTTAGGTTTTAACCATATTATCCTACTAAAATATCGTAAATTTGGTATTTAGTCTTCTTTGAGTCTAAAAAGCCGTCTTTCGATTATTCGTTAACCGTCGAAAACCGATTATAATGGAATATAACCGACCATTTTCTTAGATGCGATCCGTGATGTATATATGTATAGGAAGTACCGTCGATTACGCGGTTTTAGCACACCCAATAGTCAACGACGTCTAATAGTCGACCGCGATTAATATTCGACTAGGAATAATAATAGACTGCGACTAATGATCGGCTACGAATAATAGTTGCCTCCGTCTTTCGAAAGTCGATTATGAATTATCGATTATCCAGTTTTCGCACAGTCAATAGTCGACTACGACTTTTAGAAATTTTACGGCTAATAATCGATTAACCGAAATCGAATTTACGTACGCGAATAATTCTCATTCGCTTCATACTCATAGTTACCCAGCAAAATAAAATTGAACTACTTCATGATGAAGTAGTACTTTCATAGCTTCTTTCCGAAGCAGTCCACAGAGAGTCATGATAGATACAGTCTATTCTTTATCTATTGACAACATCCGATTTGTATCCATATCATCGAATTTATTGTATATGAACAATTTATGAGTTTTTTGCAAAACGACTTTTAAACAGCAAAAAACATTATTCGTTATGGTTATTTTTTACTTTTTATAGTAGAGAATTCGATTTTATTGCTCAAAAATACTCGAAAACTTCTTAAGAAATGCTTCTTTATCGAATTCCACAGAGTCATGCAAAATACGTGATGAAGATACAAATTAGACAGTATCCTCACTGCACCATGCCCTTGTAAAAATCATGACTTCTTTCACGTAAAAAGATGTAGTCCAGAAGCACTTGCACTCATGATTCAACTACTTTTTTGGCTACAAACATTTTGCTGGGTATTAAAGTATTTCAGTTTTGGAGGCAAATGGCGAGCTTACTACTGCAGGGAGTTTGCTACACGGGCTGGAACAGAAGGTTGCTCTAAGTCCGCCAACTTACGCCTCGCTGCCTAGTGTTGGGAATACTTTTTGAGAGCTACCCATTAAGTTGCGGTGGCTGATACATACACAGGGCCTTCGGGTCAGCTGTTCCACTGGGCCTTCGGGTCAGCAGTTCCACAGGACCTTCGGGTCAGCTGTTCCACTGGGCCTTCGGGTCAGCTGTTCCACTGGGCCTTCGGGTCAGCAGTTCCACAGGGCATTCGTGCCAGCTGTTTCACAGGGCCTTCGGGTCAGCTGTTCCACAGGGCATTCGTGCCAGCTGTTCCACAGGGCATTCGTGCCAGCTGTTCTACAGGGCATTCGTGCCAGCTGTTCCATAGGGCCTTCGGGTCAGCTGTTTCGTACTCAGTAGCGCATGGTACTCCCGAACATCAACATCCGACTGCCGAGCCCATCGTGTTGCCGAACATCACCAACCGAACACCGAACCCGTTGCACTCCCGAACACCAGCAGCCGACTGCCGAACACACCGCTATCCCGAACATCAACATCCGACTGTCGAGCCCATCATATTCACGAACATCCACAGCCGAACGCCGAACCGATCGTGTACCCGAACATCAACAGCCGAACGCCGAGCCCATCGTGAACACTGAATTTATCGTCTTCCAACCATCTGCAGCCGAACACTTAATCCATCGTTTTCCCGGTCATCTACAGCCGAATACCGAATACATCATTCACACCCGAACACAAACAACACTGTTATCCCCGAAGAAGAACCGCTAATCCAACACGAGCTCCTCCGCTGCCAAACCCCAGTGAGTCTGAATACTATTATTAATCCAAACATATACCCATTGAATTCATTCTTATCGCATTTAAGGACAAGTAGATTGTAAACTAAAGTTTAATCAATAAATCCCCGATTTAGCCCCCAGGAAAGGGAGAATTTTAGTCTTTCATTTCGTAAGGTTTAGTGGGCCCTTATGGAGACCTTGGACGCGACTCAGATTACCCCAGCCGACGAGAAAACCACCTTACACTAATAATCGATTAACCGAAATCGAATTTACGTATCCCTATTTCAAGTGGGGTCGCACCTTATAAGATTTCGGAAAATGCCGTTGGTTTTATTGTTATTTTTATACCATTGGTCTTTAGTAACCGAATTGGCCATATATTTGGCTATGAACTATATCGGTGTACTTCTTCGGGTACCTCCAACACAGAATTCGGAAAAAGTGAAGTTTAAGTGCTCCTCACGGATCGTTTTGAAAGTTTTTTTTCAGATGGTTGTCCTTGCAGTCCCCTTTAAAACGATACAATTTTTTCGGGACAAATCCATACTTCCTGATATAATGCCCTAAAAGTTCCAAGAAACACTGCCTTTCGGGTACCTCCCACACATAATTTTGGGAGAAGTGTAGTTTAACAGCTCATCCCGGATCATTTCAAAAATGTTTCCAAAAAGTTCTTCTTGCGGGCCCTGTTACGACTGTGCAATTTTTTTTTTTGTTTTTTTTTTTTTGGAAAAGTCCATACTTCCTGCATAGTAAGTATGATAACCCTCTAAGGGAGTAACCGATTTGGTCCAAACGTTGTACATAATATTATTTCTTACACCCTCCAATTATGCCCGAATATCGACTACATCGGTCCACTTTTTCGGGTAACTCCCACACAATGTTTAGAAAGAGCTCAGTTTAAGGAGTCGTCTGGGATTGTGTTTTTTTAATTGTTGGCAACATGTTTTTAAACGGACCGCAGTTAAGACTGTACAGATTTTTGGGGGCAAATCCATACTTCCTGAAAAATTGCCCAAAAAACTCAAAAACACCTATAGACGTTAGTGTTTGCTTCTTTTCTTTAGGTCCGAGGCTGAAAGTATATTTCTGCCGGCACAGCTGACTGATAATGTCTAACTTGTTTCAATTTATATGTATTTTAACCATCAGTCTTATGGAAGGAGGTCAAGTTTGAAGAAAGGGTATATGGGTCCATGTTTTGGTATAGCCCCCATATAACGATACCTTCTTCTTCTCAGTATTTTGAGGATTTTAGCTACTGCTTTTTTTAACCGAACTAGCTGTATTTTCACATTTGAGATTTCCAGTGATCGCAAGACTTACCAACAGTTAATGTATTTCGAAACGAAAATGTGTGCGCATGAACACTCAAATTTAGTAGTTTTTCTTGCGTATTCAATTTTCTTATCGACATACATAAACAGGCCCTTATTCCCAAAAATGTTCAACATAGGTTCATGCTTAGTATAGTCCCCATATAACGGCAACTCCCGATTTTCGGTATTTTGAAGATCTTAGCCACAATATTCAAACGAACTAGCAGTAATTTGTCATTTTAGGTTCCATTTGGACAAGTGTTCCACAACACTAATCCACTAAAAAAATGGTTGTGAACGATAACTCTCGAAGGGAACAATCAATTTAGTCCTAACTTTGCACATCGTAAAATTTCTACCAGATAGAGATGAGGTTTCAATATGAACTCTGTAGGTCCACTACTACGGGTAACTCCCACAGAAATGTTCGGAAAAGTGCAGTTTAAGACCTCCTCTCGAATACCTTTGATTTCTGTATAATAACTTATATTCGCCGCCCACATTACGACGGTTTAAGTTTTTTCAGGGGCAAGGACATACTTCCTCAACAAATGGCCCAAAAGAGGTAAACACCCCTATGGCACCATGTGTAGTGGCTGGGGAGCACAATAACTCTCGAACGGATTCGAAAATCGTCCATATGCAGTTTATTCCTTTGGAAATTTATACCGAAGCTACTCCTTGTGGTCCTCTATGCAGCGATATTATGTTTTTTGTGCGCAAGTATACGAGTATACGGTGACCAACTGAAATGATAGGTGGGCATGATATAGATCAAAAAGGAATGACTCCCAAAAATAAGATCCACATCCGAAATGATACCACCTTCGCAACACTTTTGAGTTTTAATTATGAACCATTTTTTCGGCAAGTTCATACGTGCAAAAAAGGCTACAAAATTCAGAAAGCCTTCTAAATACGTAATATTTAGGAGAAAGGATATTGGTTGTGTAGCCGCTTCTCGATATGTCCGTAGAGGAAACTTTCAACTCACACATGCTGAAGGTATATTTCTGTCGGCAAAGCCAACTGTTACTTTTTATACCCTACACCACTATGTGGGGAGGGTATTATAAGTTGGTTTTGCCCAAAAAGTTTGTAACGCATCGAAATAATGGTCGAAGACCCATTCTTATATATACCAAAATGATTGTATCGACGAGCTGAGTCGATCTGGCTATGTGTGTCCGTCCGTCAGTCCGTCCGTCCGTCCGTCCGTCCGTCTGTCCATCTAAACCTTGTAATCACGCTACAGGTCGCAATTTTCGGATCGTCACGAAATTTTGGGTGTTGATGGGGGTAACGGAGGGGAAGAAGCCTATTGATTTTGGTAATGGTCGGATAATATTTAGGGGTCGGAAAGGGCAAAAAACTTAGGTGGATAAAAAGACAACGTTTTTTTCCAAAGCGAATATCTCAGCATCTATATAGGGTATACCAAAAGCAAAACCTGACAATGAAAATAGAAAATATCACCTTTCTAATGATGTAAAGTTGGTTCTCGTAGGTGAACAAACAACGAAGATATCACAATAGTCGCAAATAAAACCCAAATTTTCATTTTTGCGATTTTAATTATAATGACGAATATCACAGCTTTGGCTGGGGACTTTCCAAAAGCAAATCCTGACTATGAAAGTAGAAGATTACATCTTTACAATGACGCAAACTAGGTCGGCGTAGGTGACCAAATAACGGAGATATCGCAATAGTCGGTAATACATCCCATTTATCCATTTTTGTGGAAATCACGCTACAGGTCGGAATTTTGATCGGATCGTCACGAAATTTTGAGTGTTGATGAGGGTCCCGGAGGAAAAGAAGCCTATTGATTTTGGTGATGGTCGGATAATATTTAGGGGTCATTATGTTCAAAACACTTATTTGGATAAAAATACACCGTTGTTTTCCAAAGCGAATATCTCAGCTTCTATATGGGATATACCAAAAGCAAGACCTGACAATGAAAGTAGGAAATATCGCCTTTCTATTGATGTAAAATAAGTTATCATAGGTTATCAAACAACGAAGATATCACAATAGTCGCAAATAAAACGATTTTAATTATAATGACGAATATCACGGCGTTGGTTGGAGACTTTCCAAAAGCAAAGCCTGACTATGAAAGTAGAAGATTCCATCTTTACAATTATGCAAACTAGGTCGGCGTAGGTGACCGAATAACGGAGATATCGCAATAGTCGGTGATACACCCCATTTACCCTTTTTTTGGAAATCACGCTATAGGTCGCAATTTTGATCGGATCGTCACGAACTTTTGAGGGTTAATGGGGGTCTCAAAGATGAAGAAGCCTATTGATTTTGGTGATGGTCGGATAATATTTAGGGGTCGGAATGGGCAAAAAACTTATTTGAGTAAGAAGACAACGTTTTTTCCCAAAGCGAATATCTCAGCTTCTATAAGGGGTATACCAAAAGCAAACATGACGATGAAAGTAGAAAATATCACCTTTCTAATGATGATAAGTGGGTTCTCATAGGTGATCAAACAACGAAGATATCACAATAGTCGCAAATAAAACGCAACTTTTCATTTTTGCGATAATGACGAATATCACTGCGTTGGTTGGAGACTTTCCAAAAGCAAAGCCTGACTATGAAAGTAGAACATCCCATCTTTACAATGATGCAAACTAGGTCGGCGTAGGTGACCAACTAACGGAGATATCGCAATAATCGGTAATACATCCAATTTTTCAATTTTTTTGGAAATCACGCTACATGTCGCAATTTTGATCGGATCGTCACGAAATTTCGAGGGTTAATGAAGGTCTCACAGAGGAAGAAGCCTATTGATTTTGGTGATGGTCGGATAATATTTAGGGGTCGGAATGAGCAAACAATTTATTTGGAGAAAAAGTCAACATTTTATTCCAAAGCAAATATCTCAGCGCCTATAAGGGGTATATAAAAGGCATAAATATCACCTTTACAACGATGTAACGTAGAATGTCGTAGGTGGTCGAACAACGAAGATATCGCAATAGTCGCAAATAGAACCCAACTTTTCATTTTTGCAATTTTAATAATAATGACGGATATCACACCTTTGGTTGGGGACCTTCTAAAAGCAAAGCCATCTTTAAAATTATGCAAGTAGGTTGGCGTAGGTGATCAAATAATATAGATATCGCAATAGTCGGTAATGCATCCCTTTTTCTGCAATCAAACTTTCGTATCTCCCTAAAAGAAATTTTTTCGAGTGAAAAGATTATGCACAGAGGTAGTGGTGTAGGGTATCACATAGTCGGCCCCGTACCGACTATAGCCTTTTCTCACTTGTTTTGTATGACCTAATTTAGGTATTTGGGGTATCCGTGATCACAAAATATCTCCAACTAAAATTGTGGACAGGAAAGAAAACTATTTTTTCCATTTAAGTTAAGAATATTTCATGGTGTAGGGTATACAAATTTCGGCTCAGCCTAACCTAATGTTTTTTATTTATTGTTGTCTTATTAGGACGACGGTCATTATTTATGAAAGTTTTTAATTAATCGAGCTAACATGATCTAAGGAGTTTTGATTTGAAAAAGTGAATTCTAGCGAAGTCCCACACACCCAACCAATATGCTACGATCGTTTCGCTGGTGGTTTAATTCAGCTCATCAGACATATCGGATGTGAATGGCTAGAAGACAAAGGCTGATTTTGATAACTTCTATTTGTACAAACATTCTTGTAAATTTGCAAATACGAAGTATTTTTGAATCCTTTTTCTTATCAAGTCATCCAGTGTCCTGTCTAGAATCATTTCTCAATACATACACATGTACAAATCGAAGGGGGGTTTCTTTCATGAATTGTAATGCCTTCCATTTCGGAAGTGTGATATGATAGATTGGCAGTGGCTTAGAATGCTAAGACCTCGACAACATTGTCTGTTTGTTAGAGAGGACCCAGGTTCAAACCTCAGCCGGGGCAGACAGGCTATGATGTGTATTTTTATTTATTGTTGTCTTATTAGGACGAAGGTCATTATTTATTTTTAGTTTGTTTTTTAATTCAGAATAATAAAAAACTATTTGGTTAAAGTATTTTAAATATTTATTTTTTTACTTAACTTAATACATAATATGGGCAAAATATTAGCATCACAAAAAATATTTATTTTAATTTTTTCGCTTTATCTTCTTTGGAAGATTTCGTTATCAGTCTTTTAAGTTTTCTAAAAACAAACAATGGCAATACAATTGTCAATGCCAACCCAGCCACAACACAACCCACTATATCCAACAACAAATATTGATATAACGGCATATAGGCACCATTTGATTTCAAAAATTGAGCTCCTTTATACTTGGCAATATATTCAATCCAATAGGTAGCCTCATCCAGTGGATGTATGGGATTATCACGGAATTTTCCTGAGATTTCAACAGCTTTTCGTTTATATTTTGGATCCGAAACTAATGCTTGAATATTCACTTGCAAGTCGTCCGAAGTCATTTTGGCAAAATCCAAAGATAGTGCATAACCTGCATGTACCGATTTTAAAGTATTTCGATGTTGATCACCATACAATGGCATACAAAGCATTGGCTTAGCCCAATAGATGCCTTCCTGGGTACCAAATATGCCACCATGGGTTATGAATAGCTTAACATTGGGATGGGCCAGGATGTCATTTTGGGGCATCCATTTGCGAATCATAACATTAGGTGGAAGATTCGATATCGATTCATTTTCATATTTCCATAAAACATTTTGTTTTAGCTTTCCAAAGGCATTTAAAATGACAACAATACGTTCGGCAGGCACATCTGTACTTTTCACATAGGAACCCAAGGAGAAGTAAACAACACCGTTGGGCGAGTTGTCAATGAAGTTCTAGAGAACGAGAAAAAGAGGCAATATTATTCGATGTTTCTCCAAAAGATATTCAAATTTAACTTACCTTGATATCGTGGGGCAAAGGTTTGGCTGGTTTAATGTGGGCACCTCCCACATTAATTAGACCAGGCATACTTGGTCTAGGTAAGTCCGTACTTCTGTGGCTATTTATGAGCATCAATGAAATATTCTTCTCCAAATCCCTAACATTGGGCAAGGGGCCTAGAATAATAGCACATAATTACAATTTGTATTATATTATATTTTCTTTTCGCCTCGTACCTCTTATGTGGGGACCAAAATGCCTTTCCGCCATTTTCTGCATTCTAGGCATGTAGTGCCATCTTCTCATGACAGCATCGTACACTGACAAATAAACATTATAGAAACGTTGTTTGAAAGTCATCCGATCGCTATGTGCCAACAAGAGATGTGGTATTACCGACCATGGTGTTACCAAACCCATAGCATGATCCATATTATCGGCATAACCCATGGTACCAATGGTCACCACAGGACATTTGAATTTATAACCAAACATTAGAAAACTTTCATGAAAGAATTGCTCCAAAATCACCAAATCGAATTTCTTATCTTTGGAGGCAATCAAAGCCTTAACCTTGGGATCATTTAGGGCATGTTCACTTGTCCATTCTCCTACCATCCACCACATTTGCAGATTTTGAAAATCACTGGCGAAATGCATTTTAAAAATATTCTCCTTGGGAACTAAACCAAAAAATAAATACATTATAAACCAGGATCAAGAGGTATGTATGTTTGTCTTTTACTTACGATAATAGGGTATATCGAATTTCGGATCAATTATAATTTCAGTTAAATTGGGATGCGGATGTTTTGTGGGATGATTATTAACTGATGTTACGGAATGACCCTTCTCCAACAAATCTCTTTGAAAATGTTCTAGCCACATCCAGTGACTAGGTGCGGGGAATGGTCCCATAAAGAGAATATTGTATGCATCACAGGCATCCAGAAGGAACATCACGCTTATTATTTTCCATATCTTAAACAGCACCATCTGAAAAAAGAAAGAACGGATTTAAGTTTATATTTCGGAACCACTATATAAATCTTTAACTGTTATAAGAGTGAGGTTTGTACAAAATCAAGACAGGCCCACATATTTTATACGAGTCTTTAACCTCTCTACCTCTAACATCGCTTTCCAACCCAGCATAAGCTCTTGTGTGACGGAATAGAAAGTAATAACTGGCGGGATAATAATCACCTCCTGCTTGACGCCAAAAGAAGAGTCTGACACAACTATGGGAAGTACGCCTTAGTGAAATTGATAATAAAAGGTTTAGCGTTAGCTACAGGCAGACCATCCCTGACGACATCTGGAACATCTGGATGAGAAAGTAGCAAAGGGGAACACTGTCAACCAAAATAGATCCTGACCTGAAAAATTTGGTCGTATATGACGTTACCATGTCAAATAAACACAGTAAGACATACATTTTAAGGCAGGAAACAATGAAATACGAAGACAGGAGTGGCACCACAATCAACAACCTGGATTGCCAACGAACAACGAACAAAATTGCCAATCGCCCGCCCTTTTTTTCCTTGAGAAAGGGTCTATCGAATCACTCGTTCTTTGAGAAAGGGTCTATCGAAGCACCCTTTCTTTGAGAAAGGGTCTATCGAAGCACATTTTGTTTCTGAAAGGGTCTATCCAAGCACCCTTGATTTCTGACATGGTCTATCGATGCACCCTTTGTTTCAGAAAGGGTCTATCGAAGCACCCTTTGTTTCAGAAAGGGTCTATCGAAGCACCCTTTCATTCAGAAAGGGTATATCGAAGCACCCTTTGCTTCAGAAAGGGTCTATCCAAGCACCCTTGATTTCTGACATGGTCTATCGAAGCACCCTTTGTTTCAGAAAGGGTCTATCCAAGCACCCTTGATTTCTGACATGGTCTATCGAAGCACCCTTTGTTTCGCAAAAGGTCTATCCAAGCACCCTTGATTTCTGACATGGTCTATCGAAGCACCCTTTGTTTCACAAAAGGTCTATCGAAGCACCCTTTGTTTCAGAAAAGGTTTATCGAAGTACCCTTTCGTCAAGAAAGGGTCTATCGAAGCACCCTTGCTTTCTGAAAGGGTCTATCGAAGCACCCTTTCACACAGAAAGGGTCTATCGAAGCACCCTTTCACACAGAAAGGGTCTATCGAAGCACCCTTTCACACAGAAAGGGTCTATCGAAGCACCCTTTCACACAGAAAGGGTCTATCGAAGCACCCTTTCACACAGAAAGGGTCTATCGAAGCACCCTTTCACACAGAAAGGGGCTATCGAAGTACCCTTTCACACAGAAAGGGTCTATCGAAGCACCCTTTCACTCAGAAAGGGTCTATCGAAGCACCCTTTCACTCAGAAAGGGTCTATCGAAGCACCCTTTCACTCAGAAAGAGTCTATCGAAGCACCCTCTCACTCAGAAAGGGTCTATCGAAGCACCCTTTCTTTCAATAAGGGTCTACCGAAGCACCCTTTCTTTTAGAAATTGTCTATCGAAACACCCTTTCTTTCAGAAAGGGTCTATCGAAGCACTCTTTTTTCAGAAACGGTCTGTCGAAGCCCAGTAGCACCATTTTTTTCAGAAAATGTCTATAGAAGTACCCTTTCATAATGGGTCTACAGAATCTCCATTTCTTTTAGAAAATGTCTATAGTACGACTCATTCTTTCAGACAGTGTCTATAGTAGCATCCTTTCTTGGCAGTGTCAATTGGCAAGGATTCAGAAAATTAACCATCACAGTTTACAATGGGTGATGTTGCAGATGTTATCCAAGGTGCAAAATAAAATCACTCTAAGCTGTTGGAACTGACGGAATTTCAATGGTCATGCTAAAGCAGATTGATGATACAGGAGTCGAGTATCTGAGCAAAATCCTGAAATTATCGTTAGCTACCATTACAGCTCTTAATTAATTGTTCCACAAACATCCCATACGGGACAAGGGAGACTTCTCTCATATCAATGAGTGCACCCCGATTCATATTAGCTCATAGCAGCGGGGAAATTCTTACAATTGCACTGTTGGTAGCCTCTGCTCAGCTGGAAAAGCGAACTAGAAGGCAACGACAAAAGCCTGAAAAGGTTGAAAAGATATCGAGACTCTCAGAAGCACCTTCAAGTTATAACGACAAGCTCTTGGATATAAAAGCCAATGCGTTTTCGCTGAGCACAAGTTTACGGAGGCCTAATGGGTATGCAACAACAACCGAGGATAGTGGGACGTTTGCCACTGGAGGGATCAAAATCTCAAAAACTTTGTGAGTCTTATTTATTAAGTCGTCCAATATGGACGAGTTTGAAGTTAAATTTGAAGAGTATCAGAAAAGATGATGCTTTCCAAAATATGTATAGTCGCGATAAAATATATATCCTTTTGGAATCCCAGGAGAACCAATTTGGCCAAAATCAACACTGACTGGAACCGAACTGGTAGATCAGACAGATGAGAAGCCTATGGAGCTACTGATTAAAGTTTTACTTCTAGTTTATTTGGCTGAAAGATGCATTTAGTTCAGCTGTTTTAAGCGAACTACGCCATTCTTTTATTTTAGCCGTTCAATTGTTCGTCATTAAGCTCAACCGTTTACCTGCCTTTTCTACGATCATTCAAAAGTCGTATATTACATTTGCAGATGTAGCACCTAACACTTTATGCTCATTAGGTCATAAGAGTGTAAATTGCACTAGTTCGTTCCTGAACTAAAACCATCCGTCTTATGCGTATGGTGGACCATAAAGTGTGCTATTCAACACAAGACATGTAGTAAATGAACAAAGCCAGCAAAACGTAACTGAACAAGATGTCAAAATAGCTAATTACAATAAGGGAAATTTAGTCATGTGTCTCGACTCTATGTTGATCAAAATACAAAAACATTTAACACGTCTTTACTATTAAAAAAATTCCAGAAATGGCGCGGTTTGTTAATTTCACTGGAACCATATCAAATATCATGAAGAACATGCACATCACATTCACTGCACATTATATTATTTAGATTAAATTTCATTAAGATTAAATGCCTACTGCCGAGCAGCTCTGTTATCATTTGACGTTATCAATAATGTCACATTTGAATTGTTTTATAAGTTCTCGTAGGTAATGAGGTGAGCACATCTAGAAGAGAACCCCGATACCCTCCCAGACCACCTGTTGCTTAACAGAAATGCGAATTGCAGTGCCATAGATTTGTATTTTTTAACGAACGATTAGCATTTGTTTGACAACAATTGGCAGCCATCCATTTGTATAATTTTCAATGTCGCAGTAAATGCAGTCGAATGCCTTCAATTGAATTGCTAAATAAAAGAATGATGACTAGGCAACAAAAACAACACTTGTTGTTATTGTTGTTGTCGACATTAAAAACCACAAGAAAACCAAAGTTTAATGACCATTACATTATCTGCGAGCGAAAGAAAATTATTTTATTTTTATTTTAAAACAAAGCATTATTTATGTTTTATATTTGTACACACATTTTTTATACCCTACACACAATGTGAATTCATAGAACTAATAGGAACTTCTTTTCGAGATCATCTTCAAATACATATGTATAAGCGATTTAGTGGATCTTGTACTTTTTAAATACATCAGTCATTGCGTAACGTACATTAACTCTGTAAAGAGTCCAGACAATCCAGGACACTTAAGGAAACGACTGAACTGTGTGGTGAATGAAAGGCCTTGATCAAAAATTATCGAAAGATCTATTGATATTTGAGTTATTGTACTTTACTGAAACGGCTAATTAATGAAGGAACTCTAGTACTTTTGTATTAAACTGAGAATTAAGAAGTAAAAAAAGTATCAGTCGATTTTGCCGACAGAGATATACCCTCAGCCTACGACAGATAGAATGTATTTAGGGTCTTTTCAGAATTTTGTGGCCCGTTTTGGACATTTGAACTTGCCGACAAAACTGTCGATTAGGATTAAAGTTCAAAAGTGTTGCGAAGGAGGTACTTAAAGGAATGGACCGACTTGGTCCATTATGAAAGTGGATCTTATTTTGGGTGTCATATTTTTTCGATATATGCCGCGCGCACTAGTCTTTTCAGTGGGACCAATATGTCAGGAAGCATGGACTTGTCCACGGAAAAACATAATATCGTTGTTAACAAGACCACAAAGAACAGCATCGGTATACATTTCCAAAGGATCTTCGAACAGACCCCAAACTGCACTTAGACACAAATGTTGAACTTTTGTGGGGGAGGAACCCTAAGGAGAGGACCGATCCAAAATTTGGACCAACTTGGTTGCCCCGTTCAAGAAATACCGTGCATACCATTTTTGTGAGATTTTTTAAATATTGGGGGGAAGTATCGGAAGTTGTGGGCCGGTATTGCCCATCTTCGAACTGCAACAAAGTTTGGACAAAATATGACGAAGGCCAAATTTTGGACCAAATCTGTTGATTAGCTCGAGAGTTATCGTGCTCTCCTGCCACTACATATGCTGCTATATTTTTTACAAGAAGTATGGACTTGCCCCTGAAAAAACTTTTACCGTCGTAATTGAGGCAGCGAATGAAAGTTGAAGCAGTATACCGATATGGCTTCATCTTCGAACTTAAACAAACAATTACGAAAGCCAAATTTTTGGAGCGAATCGGCAGATCCGTTTGAAAGGTATCTTGCGCTCCAACCACTACACACGGTGTGTAGGATTTTTTGCAACTTTCAGACTACTTTCTCAGGAAGTATTTACTTGCCCCTTATGAAACTTGTACCGTCGTATGTGGGGCAGTGAATAAAAGTTGTTACAACAAAAATCAAAGCGATTCGACCTAAACTGAACTTGTCCGAACATCATCTAAGTCTTGTAGAAATTTTACGATGTGCAAAGTATGGACCTTCAAGAGTTATCGGGCGCACAAATTTAGACATAGATCCATGTTTGGCATAGCTCCATATAACAGTACCTCTTGATTTTCGGTATTTGGAAAATTTTATCTAATTTTTTTTACCGAAATAGTCGCAATTTGACATTTGAGGTTCCCAGTGGTCTCAAAACTTCTACACCAAAAATTGTCAACCTAGGTCCACGTTTTGGTATAGCCCCATATAACGGTACCTCCTGATTGTAGTTGTTTTTTTCTTGAGTATTTTTGCTAAATTGTTTGACCGAACTACCTGTAATTTGGCATTCCAATGGTCACAAAATTGTTCCCCAAAAAAATTCAACGTGGATCCATGGTTTGGTGTAGCTTCCTTCTTCTGACTTAATAATGGCATTTGGGGCATGCATGGTCGAAAAATGTATCCACCTAAGATTTTGGACGGGAAAGGATATTTTTGTTCAGAATATATTATGGAGGAGAATATAAAAAGTTCGAACCAGCCGAACTTAACACGTCATTTTTTATATTTTTGTTTCATTGTTGTTTCCCGATCGCCATAAAATTTCATATATAAGATTTTTTAATCCAATGGAAAAAATTTAGGGGGTAGGCGTTTAAAAAAACAATTCTGTAATTTTTTGGGCCGATCTATGGGGTATTTTTTGTGTCCTTTTTTCATTTTTTTAAGAAAGAAGTAAATTATAATACAATACAATTATTTCACTTGTATAAAAAAACAAGTAAAAAAGTATCAGTCGGCTTTGCCGACAGAGATATACCCTCAGCCTGTGCAAATTGAAACACTTTTTTCACAAAAAACTTATGTATTTAGGGGTTTCAAAGTTTTGGTCGTATGAACCGACAAAAATTTTGATTAGGATTAAAGTTCAAAAATGTTGCGGAAAAGGTACTTAAAGGAATGGACCGACATAGACCATGGGTGTGCCATAGGGGGTTTTTACACCCTTCGAGCTGTTTTCTCAAGAAGTATGGACTTGCCCCTGAAACAACTTTTACCATCGTAATTGAGGCAGCAGATGTAAGTTGCTTCAACAAAAATCAAAGTGATTCAATAGCAGGTCTTAAAGTGAACTTATCCAAAATTTTGTGTGGGATGTACGGGATGGAGTGGACAAATATAGTCCATATTCGAACCTGATCTATATCTGGTAGATATTATGAGAATGTGTAAAGTATGGACCAAATCGGTCACTCCCATCAAGAGTTATCGTGCGCACAATTTTTCCGAATATTTTTGAATTTTGTGGGGTAGGTACCTGAAGGAGTGGACCGATATGGCTTATCTACGAACTTAAACTATGTTTGGAAACAATATTACGAAGGCCAAATTTTGGCCGGAATCGGCATTTCCGTTCGAGAATTATCTTGCGCTTCCACCCATAAACATGGTGTCATAGGGTTTGTTTTTCAACTTTCAGGCTATTTTTTCAGGAAGTATGGACTTGCCCCTGAGGAAACTTGTACCTTCGTATAGGGGACAATGAATACAAGATGTTACAACAAAAACCAAGGCGATTCGAGAACAGGTCCTAAACTGAACTTTTCCGAAATTTTGTGTAGGAGGTACTCGAAAGAGTTTACCGATTGAGTCCATATTGGAACCTCATCTAAGTCTGGTAGAAATTTCATAATGTGCAAAGTATGGACCAAATCGGTTACTTCCTTCAAGAGTTATCGTACGCACAAATTTTCCGAACATTTTCGAACTTTTGTGGGGGAGGTACCGGAAGGAGTGGACCGATATAATCCATCTTTGAACTTGAACTAAGTTTGGACAAAATATTACGAAAGCCAAATTTTGGACCGAATCGGCAGATCCGTTCGAGAGTTATATTGCGCTCCAACCATTACACACGGTGTCAGAGGGTTTTTTATAACTTTCAGGCTATTTTCTCAGGAAGTATGGACTTGCCCCTAATGAAACTTGCAGCGTCATATAGAGGACAGCGAATACAACTTGCGTATACAAAAATCAAAGCGATTGGAGACCAGGTCCTAAACTGAACTTTTCCGAAATTTTGTGTGGGAGGTACCCGAAGTAGTGGACCGATTGAGTCCATATTGGAACCTCATCTAAGTTCGGTAGAAATTACACGATGTGCAAAGTATGGACCAAATCGGTTATTCCCTACAAGAGTTATCGTGCGCACAAGTTTTGCGACAATTTTTGAACATTTGTGGGGGAGGTACCTGAAGGAGTGGTCCTATATGGTCCATCTTCGAACTTAAATCGAATCTGGACAAAATATTTCGATACCCAAAATGTGAACCGAATCGATTGATCCGTTCGAGAGTTATCGTGCGCACCAGCCAGCCAGACAGACCGACAGACAGACAGACGGACGGACATTGCTAGATCTACTCAAAATTGTCTGAAACGGATATCGTACAAACATACTTGGGGTCTAAAACCATTATTTCGATGAGGCACATTTTTGGTCGTATCAAAGTGTAAATACCCTCTTTAGCCTAAAGGCTGAGGGTATAATAAATGGTTCACTTTAGGAACATAGGCGTCATGCTCCAAGGGGCATACATCACAAAAAATTAGAAAAAAATAATTTTAAACGCTTGAATGTGAGTGAATTCGTCCGGAACTTTAATCTCAAGTGCAGACACCTTCGGATAAAAATTATTTACTAGATGACTGATGACTGTATGAAAATCAGAGAATTTTTCCAACATACTTCCTTTTTGCCGAAGTAACATCTTTTACAACATTAATTTTTAACCTTCGAACATTGAAGCCCGAAATCAGAGGTAACGGGTATCACATGTCGGCCCGTCCGACTATAGTCTTTTTTGGTTCTGCGAACAGTGGCCCCAAAACATATTTGGCTTAAAAAAATGCAAAATTACACCAAAAAAATTAAATTGGAGAACATTTTCAACATTTCTTTTTGGCCTAATTGTTTTTTAATGAACTTGAAAATACAAATTCAAGGTTGTGTTTTCTTTGGGCTCATTTGCATTACTGTAGTGCTGCTTCAATTGTATATCTAACTTTTAAATTCAACACACTTCATTCGTCCCTACTGCGGGGAACCAGTAAGTTGTCCCAATTTTGGGGGGGGGGGGGGTGATTTTTTCTTTTTGATATTGGCCTAATTTTGCATTATTTTGGGGCCAAAATGCACATAACAAATGGGGTCAAACTTCATAATGCACGTATACACAAATTTGGGTCAATTTTGAACTTGACGTTTGGGGTGATTTTGTTCTGGGGCAACTATTCGCAGGGCCTCTTTTATTACTTGTTCTTTTATGTGTTAATCTGTTATATGTTTGAAAGTTTTTCGCTTTCGAATTTAATGCCGTTTATTAATATTGTTAAAACTGAATATTTTGCAATTATATAATTTTCTCATTTACTTTACAAAGTAATACAGATATTAACACCGCCAGAAAATGGGTAACATCAATATAATGTAATTATTTTTAATTATTTTACCAATCTCTGGTAAATCACTTTTCAATTTTTACACAAACCTTTTTTTCGTTTTTTTTTCGGCAGCACAAAGGTAATAAAAACTTTCTCATAAATCATTCAATATTTTACGAAGTACCAAAAAATATAATTAAAATATTTCATGTTTATTGCACATTTTTTTACAATCACCCACCTTAACACTCTTCCTTTATTTTTCCTTTGTTATTCTATGTATAAAATAACTTTTTTTATATATTTTTCAACCGCTTAATTTAAATTGACTCGAGTGTCAAATAAAATACGTCCGTTGCATTGCGCGCCACTTTAAGCTCTAAGTATTCGCCAGCGATCAAATGCCTTTTTTACAACACAAAAAAAATGCATTCAATCACAATCGTTTTTTTTTTCTGTTCTTTTCACCGCAATTGTTTACAAACACATGTAAGAAAGGCACTGTGGCAATACGTTGGCATTGCAAATGCAAGCACCCAAACAAATGGTTATTGAGCTTTTTCAACAAAAAATTCTTTGCAAAAACAAATTTTCTTTTTTTCCACTTTCTTCGTATTGTAGCCTCGAAAAACAATTCCCAATCATATGATGGTGGTGACTGGATGAAACAGGAATATTGGTGGGTGCAGACATGTAAAGACGAATTAAATAACCGGATTAAAAATTACAATATTCATGGTACTGTTGTAAAATAACGTACCTGTATTTATGGACTTTAAATGAGGGCGGTTGAGGATTGCACACCCATCCACCTATGCATGTATCTCATATTGTGCACCGGCGACATTGTATTGTTGTATATTTGAGAATTATCAAAGTTTGATGACCTTGCTTGCATTGTTTTTGGCAAACATGTTTCGAATACAACAAAATTGCAAACATTCATTATTTTTTTATTTATTATTATTAATTACTGATTAATTGAACGTATTTACTTACATATACGCAAAGAAAAAAAATAGCTGTACAACTCAGAAAGGTGGGTAGTTCTCATCAAGAGGTGTGTCAAATTACAAGCAAAACATATGGACGTCTATCACGTGTGTCAGGAAAGACTAGAGCGGGTAATAACGTAGTCAATTTCATTCATTAAGATAGAATCGAGAAGAAGATTTCAAAAGCATCCTAAAGTAAATGTATAAACCTATTAATGTGTGTGAGGATTTATGTAAGATTTCAATATTTAACAAAATGTACAATTTAAAGTCTTAATAATAATTGGTCACAAACATCCCAGAAGGGACAGGGGAGACTTCTCTCATATCAATCATATTAGCTCAATGATACTACTGTTTATCGCCGAGTCCGAACGGCGCACAATGATGACTCAGCGGACAGATATCGCAAAATGTGTTGTCGACTTTTTTATAATTTTATGGTTTTATTTTATTGAGAACACTTCAAATAGGACAATCGTGAAAGAACTTTGTCGATATATGTATGGTGTTACTATAAAGTTATAGCTCCTCAAACATAGAAAATCGTTCGCAGGTTGCTTATATTGCCTTTTATATAAAAAGGGTCACATGTTCAAGGAACTGTATTTAAACAAGTTCCCAGCCAGCATTTCTTTAAAATTTTAATCAAATTCGAGTATTTTTTGATCCGACTGCACGATTAAAAAGCTGGAATATGAGCTCATTTTCTGATCACAAATGACTCCTTTGTCGGTAGGAAAACATAACCTCAGGCGACTCGTCTAAGCAAATCACAAATGAGTCTTCCTCTGCATTAGTTTCGAGTCATTTTTGCCCATTTTCTGATAGTATATAAAGTCTTTTTCGAGTCGTATTTCAATCATTTATTGGTGATTTGTTGATTACTTTGGGACTCTTTTTCGAGTCTTTTTTGGGTCATGTTTATAATCGTTTATGAGTCTTTAGGGAGTCATTTATTAGACAAAATAAATTAGAAGAAATTTCTCTTTATTCTTTTTTGTTTCTTTCCTTTGTTTTGTTGTCTTTTCTGCTTTGTTATGTCTTTTAATTATTCTTTATGTTGCGCGGTGAGTATACTGCTTCTTCATTTCACTTGGCAAAACCTGAACATGTGTTGTGTTGTCTATACTCTTAATATTATACGTTACATTTATATCAAAGTTTTGTAGAAAGTGTATATGAGAATTATTTACAACCAAACAAAAATAAAAAAACAATCAGTTTTTAATCACCTAACTGTTCAAAATATGATCAGAATATACATAATTATAATCACTTTTCAAACACCTATATGACCCTTTTTTGATTAAGCATTTTTCAATCTTCCAGATGATCAAAATGTGACAATAAATAACAAAAAATTGTCACATTTTAAACACCTCAATGATTTATTTGTGATTGCTACACATTTGTTGTTGTATTTTAAATTGAACTCTTTTTAATCATTACAGGGAGTCCCTTTCTGATCACACAAGCGACTTAATCAATTTTTGATCACCAAAATGACTCTAAAAAGACTCCTCAATGTGATTTTTGAAAAAACAGTCTTCTAAATGCTATCTGGGTTATAGTTTTATTTAAATTTATTTCAAATTCAAACCAAGTACTTGACAACTCCACACAGATTATCAATGAAGGAATGTTAAAAACCAAAGTATCGTTATATAGGGACTACATCCAAATCTGAACAAATTTTTGTTTAAATTGGTAAAATTTAACAGGGACCTTAGCAAATATCGCATATTAAATTTGAACGTTATTAAATTAAAATGGACTGAGTTATAGCAAAATAGGAGAATGATATACAATCGGACCTCGATTATCCGTAATGGTTAGGACCGGAGGCATTACGGATAATCGATTTTCCCGGATAATGGGAGTAACACTGTTTCCCATATATTTTTATACCCTCCACCATAGGATGGGGGTATATTAAGTTTGTCACTACGTTTGTAACTACTCGAAATAATCATTGTAGACCTCACAAAGTATATATATTCTTGATCAGCGCGCAATTCTACATCGATATAGCCATGTCCGTCCGTCTGTCCGTCTGTGGAAATCACTCTAGCGTCCGAACGGATTCACGTAGGTTGATGAAGTTTTGGGAAAATATGTTATATTTACGTAGGACTTTTGGTATTGAAAGCGGGCTATGTTGGTCCACGCTTTCGTATAGCCCCCATACAAAATGACGCGTGATGCGTCGTCGTTTTAAGGAATTTTTAAGATATTTGGCCCATTTTACCACCGAATTGGTTGTAGTTTTGTACTTTGTGTCTCCAGAGGCCAAAAAATATTCCTACCAAAGTTGGGTTATATAGGTCCACTTTTTGGTATAGCCCCCACATAAGGCCCCTTATAAAGTACGCGTCATTTTAATATATTTTGAATGTATTAGACCCATTTGACCACAGAATTGGTTGTAATTTGGTATGTTGTGTCTTCAGAGGCCAGAAAACATTCCTACCAAAGTTGGGTTATATAGGTCCACGTTTTGGTATAGCCCCCACATAAGGCCCCTTATAAAGTACGCGTCATTTTAATATATTTTGAATGTATTAGACCCATTTGACCAAAGAATCGGTTGTAACTTTGTATTTTGTGTTTCCAGAGGCTAAGAAACATTTCTACCATAAAATGTTTATATAGGTCCACGTTTTGATATAGCCCCCATAGGACGATATCTCCCGATTTTCGGTATTTTGAAGGTTTCGGCCTCATTATCACACCGAGATGGCTGAAATTTGGTATTTAAACTTCGTTGGGGGTGTAAAACTTTCCGCCAGAAATTTGTAGGTATAGGTCCACGCCATCATATAGCCCCCATAGAACGGTACCTTCCGATTTTCGGTATTTTGAAGGTTGTGGCCACATTAATCCACGGAAGTGGCTGAAATTTGTGGTGGAGGGTATAAAAAGTTCGGCCCGACCGAACTTAACGCTTTTCCTACTTGTTTATAAAAAAATATGCGTTCTTGGAAATATTTATAAATAGAGGTAGTTATGAATTTAATTTGAAGGTTAAAAGATTGAAATTGTTTACCATTGAAATTTGGTCGAATTCATAACAATCCCTCATCATAAAGATTTTCAGGGTTAATCGGCGTAAAATGAACAAAAAATTATGTGTTCTCCTTTTCCGGATAATGGTTTACGGATAATCGATTCCCGGATAATCGAGGTTCGGCTGTATAGGGACTATATCAAAATCTGAACAGATTTTCTCAAAATCGGTAAAACTGATCAACGTCCTAAGAAAACTTCGCATATTAAATTTGAACGGTACTCAATTAAAATTGAGCGATTTATTTCAAAATCGGGGAAAGATAGCTATATCCGAATTTAAACTGATTTTTGTCAAAAATGGGTTAAACTGATTAGCGGCCTAAGAAAATATCAGATATTTAATTTAAGGGTTTATCTTTTAAAATTGACCGACCAATATAGACCAAAGGAGGTATTTTATATTCCTATGCCCTCATAAGTACATGTACAAATATTTATCATCCTTGGTTAACTCCTTCTATTTTTGTCCACGTTTACAAGGAAGTGGCACCACTGTGCGGCGTGTCTTACGACCCCACTTGTAGAGAAGATTTACGTGTCTGAACCACTCAGGAAATGTCACCAGCATTACTTAGGGGTATTTTTCCAACGTTGAACATTTGATGTTGCTGGCCTGGAAATCGAACCGCAGCCCTTCTGAGTGCAAGGCGGGTGTGCATACCACTGCACCACTGTGGCTTTACTATAAAACAATAACAATAATTTTATAAACATTTAAAAATTGTGCACAAAGAGCCATTATATGGAATGGGATCTATTATACATAAATCGTGGACCTGTACTAAAATAATTAATAGGGATGTTTGTCATCCATCCCCTTAACAACACAGACATACGTTTTTTCTAAAATCAAAGTCTGTTTTAGGGAGATACCAGAAAAATTTACCTAAAAATGTCTTCAATCGGGAGGCAATTTTATATGGGGCCTCTATCAATGTGTGGACCGATGTTGACAATGTTTGGTGACCACTGAGAATTTCAAATATCAAATTACAGGTAGTTCGATCAAAAAGTTTTGCAACTATACCGAAAATTCGGAGATACCGTTATATGCGGGCTATAGCACAGCATGGACTTATGTTTATAGTTTTTGGTGGAGAAGTTTGCTGGCCACTGGGAACCTCAAATTACAGGAAGGTCCGTCAAAAATATGGCTAAAATCCTGAAAATACCGAATATCGGGAGATATTGTTATATGGGTGGTATACATGAACCGATGTTGATAATTTTTTTATGGAGAAGTTTTGTGACTGCAGGGAATATCAAACGGAAGGCTCCGTTATAAGGGCGCTATACCACACCATGGATCTATGTTGACAGTTTTTAGTGAAAAATTTTTGTCACCACTAAGAACTTCGAATGTTAAATAACCGCAATTTGGGTAAAAATGTAACTAAAATTCTCAAAATACCAAACCCCCCGTTATATGGGGGCTGTACCAAAATCTGGTCCTCTGTTGACAATTTTTGATGAAGAAGTGTTGTGACCAATGGGAGCCTCAAATTAGGAAGACAGGTCCGTTAAGAAATTTAGCTAAAATCCTGAAAATACCGGAAAATTTGAGGTACCATTACATCGGGGCTATACCAAAACATGGACCTATGTTGACAATTTTTAGTCAAGAAGTTATGTGATCACTGAGAACTTCGAATGTAAAATTACAGCAAGTTGGGTAAACATGTAGGTAAAATCTCCAAAATGCCGGAAATCGGGAGGTACCGTTATATGAAGGCTGTGCCAAAATATGTTCCTCTGTTGACAATTTTTGATGGAGAAGTGTTGCGACCAATGGGAACCTCAAATGTCAAATTACCGTTTTCGGTAAAAAAATGTAGCTGAAATTCCCAAAATACCGAAAAATTCAGGGGAGGTACAGTTATATGGGCGCTATATCAAAACATGGACCTATCTTGACAATTTTTGATGGAGAAGCTTTGCGACCACTAAGAACCTCAACAAATTAAAAATTCTTAAAATACCTAAAATCGGGAGGAAATATTTTATGGGGTCTATACAGAGAACCTCAAATGTCAAATTACAACTTTTCGGGCAAAAATGCAACTAAAATCGTTAAAATACTAAAATCCGAAGATATAGTAATATAGGGGCTATAACAAAACGTGGACCGATATAGCCCATCTACGAACTTAACCTGCCTATGGAAGTAACACACTCGGGTGCAAAAATGTTGCGTTCTTTTTAGAGTTGTATAGATCATGAACGAACTAGTTCAAATGAATGATTCAGTCAAAAGAGCATATGAACTAGATCAGTCGATATACATAGTTCTATAGATCTACCAAAACATAAGGAATATTTTTGATATAACATATTTAAATACGTCGGATTGAAAAAATAAACAAATAAAAAGAAACACACAAAGATCTTTTCTTCGTAATATCAATTTCTACACACATTTTTTGCGAACCACTAATTTTGATTTTCTAATTACAATTTTTTTCCGAATGACATTTTTTCTTAACTTATGGCAAAATTAGTCTTTCTTTATGTATTTAATAATAAAATCTAAATGTAATATTTTTTTTTGTTTTGTAGTAATTGAATTATGTTGTTCTGTTGTATATTCGTGTTTGGTGTATATATGTAACCAAATCAGGGACGTACACAGGATTTCATTTCGGGTGGGGCCAACTTGACCAAACATCATGAAAGTTAAAAATGTTGTTAGTTAATTTTGTATGCAATATAGCCACAAAGTATATACATTCAATGGAGAGATAATAATATTTTAGATACAAGTTTGAAATTTGGATGTTTAGAATTAAAATTTAACCATATCAGACCACGTTGGAGAATTTGATTAAAAACTTTTGTATGAGGACAATATCGACCTCATACAAAAGTTTTTGATCAAATTATCCAACACAATTGAAGCAATAACTAAAAAGCTTTCAAATGACTATTACCCATATAGGTTTACACTTTGGTATATCCCAGAATTTTCAACCACATTACCTCTTATTTTGGCATTTTCGGTTCTAACTCCCGCAGAGAATAGCTGATGTTTTCGCTTTCGAAAAATTTTCTGTAATTCGAAGCTGCTAATTTTTAAAAATATCGTCTGTAATATGGATTTTGGAAATCCTTTTGTTGGGAGAACCTCCATGCAGAAAGTGGGGAAAATAGATCCACGTTCGAATACAGGGATAACATTCGAGAATATTTCGAATAGAGATATACAGTGGTTTCATGTGGAGGGTTTAACAGTTCTACCCGAACATAACGCCTTTTCTTTTCATTAAAGTGCATATCCACATATCACACACTAAATTCACTTCCATTAAAAAGTTTTGTATTATTGTAAGAAAATAATATTATTTTATGTCATAAAAACACCAAAACTTTACTATTTTACCAAAAGTGATATAGTTCGTGAAAGCCAACAAAAAATTCAGAAAATTACATAGACTCCGAATCCAACTCGATACCTCAATGGTTGTTGTTCCCGTTTATTTCTATCTTTATTGTACGAGTTGATGTTTATGGACTCGATGACATTAAAAACTTTCCTAGGACTAATCAATTCTCTAGGAACAGCGGTGGCAAACTTATAAAAATACTTATCTTTTGTTTTCTGGAAAACAAAAAAGTACTCGTATCAGTCGGGTTTGCCGACAGAGATGTACCCTCAGCCTGTGGGAGTTGAGACTTTTATCTGTAGACAGATTGAGTACGGGCTATATATCCAAAATATTTTTCTTAAAAATTGTGTAGTCAGGGAGTTTCAGAATTCGTTGTCTTTTGTGGATATATAAAGTTTCCGACAAACGGGAATGAATGTTTATGTTCGCTCAAAAATTTGACTTCGATAAAAGCGCAAACATTTGCACTTTTGTACAGAAGATACCTTAAAGAATAGATCGATATAATCCATTTTGGAAGTGGACCTACATAATTTTGGAAGTCATTCCTTTTAATAGTTATGCTGTTAAGCCGCCATTTAAGTTGGTCACCGTAAGATTTAGAGCTTTGGGACCATTCCTGCCATAACCATGGACTTACCCACGAAAAATATAATATCGCTGTAAAAAAAAACTTGCGGTCAAAATGTGCAATGGCTCCTCGAACAGCCATTAAACTACACTTATGTTGAACTTTTGAAAGGGATGTATCCGAAGATGTTGTCCCATATAGACCCTCTTGGTACTTGATATACGTCTGGAAGTAATTTTAGGATGTTCAAAGTTTCGGTCAAATCGGATAATTGAAATTTTGTGTTGGAGGTACCTGAAAGAGTGAATCGTTATAATCCATTTTCGAACCTAATATACATATGTCTCGAGAAAATCGATTTGCACTTTCGAGAGTTATTGTGCGCAACATTTTGGAGTCTTGTGGGGGAAGTGTCCGAAGGAGTGGACCGATACGATTTAAAGTTTGGACAAAATATTGAGAGATCCAAAATTTGGAACAAATCTAGTGATCTGTTCTAGCCAGACAGACGGACGAACTGAGCTAAATCGACTCCAAATTGTTTGAAGCGGGTTCCGTCAAAACATATGATTAGTCTAAGACCATTATTTCGATGAGGTACATTTTTATCGTTAGCCTAAAGGCTGAGGATACAATATACAATAACAATTACAGCAGATTTTGATAATGTTTGAGCATTAATATCGTTTACCGTTGTTTTCAGCTACAAATTTGTTACTGATAGGAAAAAAATCAGATGGATATGCTATTATTAGCACTTTATGATGCACAATAATAAATGTTTATCCATTATTTTCTCCTACTATTTAACAACAAGTTGATATAAAATCGCAATACACAATTTTTATTAAGGTTGTAAAACAATTTTCCAATTGGTTTTCAAAATATACTCCAGGAAAACCCCTTGATATGTCGTATATTTCGTCTAATAGACATTTCATTTCATGCACCTCTACTCCGCACAATACTGAACTTGTATTTTTATTTTTTTTTTTTGGATACAGAATGATTTTAAAACCTTTGTATTCATTACAGAATTCCAAAACACTTTATTATTTGATAATGAAATGGCATTGCATAATGAAGTAATTCAGTTTCACTGGAAGTGTCTCTCAAAAAGAGTATTAAAAAAAAAATAATATTTCTTAGACAACTTTATAATAAAGTACATTTTCAGTACAGAACCTTCAAAACAATATAAATGTTCATGTGAAGGTTCAAAAAACCAAAATTATTTTAGAGAAGAAAGAGTAATAATTGGTTAAAGTAGCCCAAAAAAAATTGTTGGACCAAACCATTTCGTGGCGAACGATTAGGAGTCGGTGAACGATTCTAATCTGAATGATTGAATTAGATAGTGAAATATGAACTAGATTACTGAACTAGTTGAGTTAAAAGAGCCAAACTATATGAACTGGATTTTTTAAATGAACTAGATTGTACAACTCTAGTTCTTACTTGTTATACGAACTATTTGATGATATGATAATTCGCTCCTCGCCTATGATAAAATTATCAATCAAATTATCAATCAGGTTTATGGTTGTTTGATTTTGGGTCATTAACGTAATTAACGTTTAGATTGTTTCACATTAAGTTGTACACTTTTTAATGTACTCTACTATTTCTTCGAGTGTAAATATAGAAAAAAAGAACTTGATGTAAACCTTAAATTTCCCCCCATATAATAAGCACAATGGCATTGATAGTTACTTAAAAACGTGATTTATTGCAATTCAAATACATACTTGTGACGTCGTCATTTGACGAACATGAGCCAAAAAAGAAGATGTATCACAAAACTTATTAATCAGTAATTAAGCAAATTGGTGAATTTGTTTTAACTTTACATTCAATACAATTGCAGTTTTACTTTGTATAAAATACATTTTAAATATACAGCCGGTATTTTATATTTAAGATTTGCTTAAACAAAATATATTCCACGGTGTTTATTTTTTTGAGTCATGAACAATTTATAATATTCTAGCACCGTAATAGAATACCAAGAAATCAGACACGTAACTTTTCGGGGTCATGGGTCGCCAATGACTTGAGGACTTGATATCAAATAGTATCATTTTTCCAATCCCTTCCGAGGCAAAGTTATGTATCCTGTCATAAAGAAAAAAAAAATTGCGAACACATAAAATTCATCAAACTTCATCTTCATCAAAGTCTGCTTGGTGAGCCGGATCATCTATAAGGGTGTCGCTAAATTCCTCGTCGAAACACGAGACACCCCTACAGTATCCCCAATAATAACAAGCGCATCATCATGTTGTTGTTCAGCGCCCAAAAATGCATCGTTTATGCAGTTCAATTGCAACGGCATCCGCAACAAAGTCAGTGGAATTGTAGACTTTATGAGTCACACACATCACCGTCACCTGTAGCTTATAACGTTGCGATGATCACAACGTATTGCGGAAGGATCGTACAAGAAGCCGTCCTTATAGACCAGTCTTCAACCACACCTATGTAATGTATGGGGTACCTGTAAAGTGTGGGCAATCACCAGAGGGATTAAGCGCTGACAGAGCAACTAGATTGCTCCACATTTTGCACGTTGAATAAATACACACCTAAAGGATAAGAGGAGATTGCCACAGCTCGCCAGACATCACTATTGTGGCACCCTGTCTAATAAATAACGTGTCCTGGCAATCCGTCATTTCCCTTGACTCAGACTATCTTTCATTTTCTCCCTTAACAGACCACCCGACTTCATAACCTTCTGAAGCTGATTGGCAAGGATTGATAAAATTTACCAACCACCACTTCAGAGAGTTGTCCATTCCCTCAGATAGCTGAGACAGTTTTCCGGGACATCATCACAGCTGCGGGACATCATCGCCACATACTGGTCGAATACCCAATGGCGACCATCAGAGGCGACGAGACTAGCAAATAAATGTGATAAGTTTGGTCGCCGCAGAAGAACGCCAGATGCTAAAGCAAATACAAGTGGTTTTAGTCCAGTTAAGATCAGGACGATGCAGCCCGTATTAGTCCCGAATTAACGGCGCAGTAAACAATACATGCGCTGCATGTGGATTGGCACCGTACGACACTCTGCATTTGTATAATTGCCCAGCTAAACCCACCCACATATCTCCTGATTCTTTATGGACACAGAGGAACAAGAACATATTTGCGTTGCTACATCAACAACAACAATTGATGAGCCTGATAACTTACGATTTGTCTATCCCATTTGGTCGAAACTTTGCATATCGTAAAATTTTTTCAAAAACTTTTCAATTTCCAGAAGGTCTTTATCGGGCAATCCCTCCCTCACAAAATTTCAAAATTTCCGCTTAAATGCAGTTTAAGCAGCCCGTCGTGGATTCCTTCAAAGGTAGACCGCATGATTCTGATAACAGGGCTATGTATTTTTTCGTGGGCAAGTCCATGCTGTCGTCCATTATGACCCAGAAGCTCAAGAAATCCTACCGTGTTGAACTAAAATGGCTGGTTGGCACGATAAGGTCGAACAACTGACTCCCAAAATTGTTTCCGGTTCCAAGATGGACCTTGTTGGTGCATTGCTTCAGCCATCGCCTCCGCAAAATCACAACACAGACGGACATGGTTCTGTGCTGACCAAGAATACATGTATGTACATACCTTATAGGATCTCCGATAAAATTTCGATGTGTTTTTAACGTAATGACAAATTTAATTATACCATCCATAGTATGATTGAGGGTATAAAAATACGAGCATAAGTCCACGTTTTTGTTTAGCCCCATATAACGGTATTTATGTGTTTTTCATTTTCGGCTTAAATGATATCGCCTGATATCAGGTATATTGGAGTTTATATGTACATTTTCTGACCAAATTATCTGTCAAACAACTTTGATACCAAAACTTAGGAACACGATTTGGTATAGCCCTCATATAATAATAGGGCCCGCGTTTTGGGTATTTTGTTATGTTTTTAGGTAATTATTCTAACACCAACAAATAAGAACTGCGTTAATTTCCGTTTCGAACGGTTTATATCCTATCGTTTATGAAAGTACTGAACCATTCCGTCACGTCAAGGCTTATTCCTAGGAGAAGTGGAACCTGGTGAATATCCATTTCTTTTAAATAAGGTTTAATAGACATGAGACATCGATGTTTTCTGACCCTTTGAAAATCTGAAATACCAAGTGTCACCCACTTCAATAGAAAAATTCTTTAAAAGAATACACATCGGACGCTATAGTTTACCTTCCAATCTGAGAACCCACTATGAAAAACACACAAGTTCTCTGGGAGTTATATCAAAACATAGCCCCAAGATTCAAAATTCCGACGTGAAAATGAAGCTAATACCTTCAAAATATCGAAAATCGGGAGGTTCCGTTCCATAGAGCTATATCAAAAGGTGGACCTGTACTGACAAATATCCAAGAGAATGTTTCTTAGTCCCAAAGAAGACTTAATACCGAATTTCAGCCATTTTGGTATGATAATGAATGAGGCTAGAACCTTCAAAATACCGAAAATCGGGAGTTATCGTTCTATGGGGGATATATCAGAACGTGGACCGATATAGCCCATTCTCAATACCCAATACCCTAGGTGTAGTAGAAACCTGTGTACCAAAGTTTAAAGTTCTATCATAAATATCGCAAGCTGCACCTGATTTCAACAGATCAAACATATATACTTTGTAGGGTTTCCGGTAGAGGGTATAAAAATGTAAATTTTGCATTTTTTGATCCTAAAGTGTAAGAGAATTGGTATTTGCTGTAAAAAACATCCTTGTCTTCTTGAAGATTAAAAACCTTCATAATAAAAATTATCTGTATAGGCCCATGTTTTGACATATCCCTATGTAACAATACAGTCCAATGAAAAATATTTTGAATGAATTTAATAATTAATAAAAAATAATTAAAAAATTAAGTTACAGTGTTTTATTTATAAATGCTAGAAAATAATTTTTTATGATGGAATCTCTCAAATAAAACGCTTGCATTTGAATTAAAAATTGCATTTGAATTAGAAATTGTGACAATGAGAGATTCCATCACGAAAAATTATTTTCTCATTTGAAGTGCATTTATAAATAAAACACTGTAACTTAATTTTTTTAATTATTTTTTTATTTTTAACTTTTTTAGTAAATAAATGTTTTGAACATAACCATATTACAGTCAATTTAGGCCAAAAATGTAGATAAAAACATTAAATTGCCTGAAATCGAGGGGTACCGTTACATGGAGGCTACACCAAAATCTGACCCATAGCCACAATTTTTGTTGGTGGAGTTTCTGTACAATTGTGAACTCCAAATGCCAAGTTACAGCCAATTCGGTCTAAGAATGAAGATAAAATCCTCAAAATACCTTAAATCGAGTGGTACCGTTATATGGGGGCTATAGGAAAAAATGGATCCATATTGGTTTTAGTTTCATATTCATGTATTGTCATCCAAATCTGAGAAGTGTGCAAGGTTTCAGTTCGATTGGTCAACTGCAACTGTGTTAAAAATGAGTTACTAGATTTGAACTAAATAGGGTGGTACCGCTTAATGGGGGCTATAGGAAAAAATTGACCCATAGTGGTTTTGATTTAATTTAATGTATTGTCATCCAAATCTGAATAGTGTGCAAAGTTTCAGTTCGATTGGTCAACTGCAACTTTGTTATAGCTTTGTTAGATTTGAACTAAACGGACACCAAAGCAAGATAAATAAAACACTGTAAAAACCTTTCAAATCGACTTGCCTATATTGTGACAGATATGTTAAACTTCCCTAAAATGTGGGTAGTTAAAAATCTGCTACTTCGGGGTTTTAGACATGATTTGTTGAACCCGTTTATAATTATTTTCCTAAAGTTGTATTAAAGAATTCTTATAATCGTAGTGTATCACATGATCACATGTTGATTTTAAATTGACATTTTTCTTTGAGTGCATAGATAAATGTAATGCGTCTCAAAATATTAATATTTACATGCTCCCATAAAAATATAAATCATCTTTGCATTGCTCTTTTTACCGGGTTGTATATCTTTGTAATCACAAAATGAGTTTGCATCAGATTGTTGAATAGCTAAAATCTGTATCATTTGAAAACAGCAGCGGATGCCATGTAACCAGTGGGTGTGGACATAAGGCACGTGCAATTAGGACCTTGACAGTGAAAACAAATATTTAGTTGTGTTTGTTAGCAAACTAATGGCTTTGCGGCATTTTAATGTTATGTTTATATTACGAAATACATTTACGTATTGGCATAAAGAGAGCTGTTGGAAAGTTTATAATTAAACATTATAATCATGTCATAAATTTAAGACCTACCTTATATAGTGGAAAATTCCTGTTATCTTTTATAAAAAATCTGACGACAATGTCCAACTTAGTTTATTATGTTTTATTTAGTTCTATGTATTATAAGTTGGGTTTTGCCCAAAAAAAATCATTGAAATCATGAAAATCATTGAAATATGAACTTATCACTAATTGAACTAATTGTATTCTTAACAAAAGAGAGGATTCACCTCAACCATGTCTGTCCCTCTAAAACTTGCAATCATGTCAAAAGTCTCAACGTTAGCACCGTGGGAAAAACAATAGATCTAAATGTTGAACGTCATTCTATTGAGTAAAAAAGTTATGTGTACACCTATATATAAAACCCGACTACTGTCTCTCGGATGCTCCAGTGCTTGTGCGTTTTGTTTATCTAACATATGTTTACTTCCTCTATAATTCAAACAAACGTGACACAAGTTTCACATGCAAGGATATCTACTTTATGTCGTTGCTTGATCATTAATTCTCAACATGCTAAATGTCCATATAATTTAGGTGATTAATTAAGCTTTGAGAATATTTAAGTGTGAATGAGTAACCAACCACATGTGTATATCAATACATATTTTCTTTGTAGGTCTATATGTATATACATAGGCATGCCGAAACAATAGAATAAATAGCTTATCTATAGCTGTCGCAATTTTTTTTTTCACGTCTGCGCTTTTATATATGTTTTTTTTATAAATAAAATATAATACTCGTATGTTGGGTAAATAGCACGTTTCAGTTCTAAAGTTTATTGACGTTTTAAATCAGCTGTATGCAATGTACGTATTTATATTATGTTTAATAGGTTTAGATACGATGATGGTTTTTGAAATTCAAACTACTGTAAGTATATAAAAAGTGCTACGTTTGGTACAGCTGGCATCAGGTTCAACATACGAACGGAATGGACTAATATTTTGTTTATACCCTTTTTCTATTAACCCTTTGAACCCGCATTTTTTCCGTGGAGATAAAAATATTTTTCATATTTATTATGATTAGTAGTCGCAAAAGTAAGTCTTCTGCAAAAAAATCTTAAAAATTCCTCGTGGTTTGGGAGTTACAAATATTGCCTGTGGGCAACATTGGGCCATTGCACAGTGTCCGATTTTCCAAAAAACCTGGCCAAAAATCGAAAAAAAAATTATCAATTTACACTAAAAAGGGTCAGATATTGTTTATAGAATCCCAGTGCGTGTAGTTATGAAAAAATATATACATTTTTGTTTAATAAGTGGGTATAAAAGCAGGTCGAAGTGACCCTATTTGGAATTTTTATTTTTTTCAATATTTAAGTTGTTTATAAATCTATGATAATATGCAAAATAAACAACGGTTATTAAATATTTTCTTTTTGTAATTGTAATGAAAGGTATGTGAAACGTATTTAAGATGTTCAGTGGCGCCAATGAATTGTGCGTTCTTTAATAATTGATGTTCGTACTTGTTAATTTTTTTCAAGTTCAATTTTCACAATAAATTCTGAAAATTGTTGTGAGTAAGATCGAGTTAGGCCGTGTAATTTATCATTTCATAAAAAAGGAAGGGTTTTTTGCCAATTTCCATCGAAACATCCTGCACATATTTGCACTTTTCGTTTGTATGTGATATTTTGTCTTGCAGGTATATCACGAATATTGTCAAATATTTCATATTCCATTTCAGAAAAAAAGGATAAATTTTTTTCGCGCTACATCGACGATTTTTGATATGTACGTTAAGAAAAAAATTCCCAGTATGAATCTGGTCGCGAGCCAAATTTTGGTTGTTGCGGACAAAAGTTATGGCGCTTTTATTTCGCTTTTTAAGAAAGAAAATATTATAAAAACACTAATTATTTTAATGAGCACAATTGTTACAAAAAAGTTCTCTCGAAGTGACTTCAGCGAGTAGATTACATAATACCTGCAAAATGTTACACAGAATTCGCGGAATGTACATAAAATTGATAAATTATTGAATATAAGTCAACTTTTTTCAAAATTAAGGCCCATTTAGTGGTCATAAAATTAACTAAAAATTTGTTGTGGATCAAAACTTCACGGCGAATCAAATGAGACTACAATCGTACATATTGGTGTTATAGTTTTGATGTTACAGCCCAAAATAAGCACATATTTTGGCCAAAAAAGAATTTTTTTAGTTGACAAAATATTTTTTCACATGAATTATGTAGTAGAAAATATTGGAAAAATCTATAGGAATACTTCCTTCATTTTGCTTAAATCTCCCAATAAAATAGACGGATTTTGCTTTATTGACATTCATATTAAAGCTTTCCCATTAGGGAAGGTAATTGGGTTGATGAGGATATATCTCAAAGCTTCTGAAATGGAAACAGAGGTCAAATAACCCATTTTAATTTATATGAATTTTAAAATACGTGTAAATCGCGTAATTATCAAAATCATTTCGTCCGCATGTGATTTTCATGTACAGCAAGACCATATCTTTTAATTTGTATACATTTTTCGAAATTTAATTTGGAGGCTAAGATGTAGCATCGGCTGCATCTAAGCACTCAAAAACCTATAAAATATCGCTAATTTGCCCAAAGTGCATACAATTTTTGTCCGCATCCGATTTCAGTGTTCACCATGAAAATCTATATCGAAATATATCTATTTCAAGGCGATCAATCAAGAACCGTGGATGTAGCATCACACACTATTTTTTCGGATAAAATGAATGTAGCTCCCTTATCAGTGAAGTTTTCAAATCTTTGTTTCCACTAAAACGAAGATGCTGTACTAGTTTTTTCATTGCAGGGGAAACGAACCGTAGAAAACGTGACAAACTACGCGATATTTCCAAAAACAATTTTATATGATTTTTCTACTTTGGAATTTCTTGTAACTCGCGTTTTAGTAGATGGATTTTCACGGGGAATGATTTATTGGATCAGGAACTTAAAAAACTAAAATGTGCAATCAAGTACGAAGAAATCGAATGACAATTGTTAAAATTAGGCCCGAAAAATACGATTTTTAGAAAAATGTTCACACAAAATTTTCGCATTTGGATGCAGATGTCTATGAATCTATGCAGACTACATTCACAATATTCATATCAAATAACTCAGAATCGCAAGTACTACAATCCTATATATGGTTTTTTGAAAAACCTGTTTGCGGAATGAAATTAGAAGAAAATTTCAAAAAACACTGTAAATCTGGCTTCAAAATGTCAGCATCATTTAATGGTAGAAGCAGACGAAATTTTGAAAAGTACTACACTAGTGAGATAATCCTTATTTAGTTTGCTTTTGCTTTTACTTTGACAGGAAACTCGAGAGAAGTGTGGTTTACTCACAAATCCAGAGAAAACAAAAAAAGACATGGTAGCTTCAACCCATTTTCACAAATTTTTTAACATAAATATAGCCACAGCTTCCACGCAAATTATCTTTTAAGGCCAATATTTTTTGCCACGTCCAAAAACATTTCATTTTATCCAAAAGTATTTAATTTGTATAATATACAATCACGAGTCGCGTGTTCTAAAAGGGTAAACCTTGGCTTCAGCTATGTTAAATTTTCAAAAATATTGGTGATATACAGATTTTCTCTCATTCAGAATGTCAGAATATAGTATAGGGTCACTTTCTGGCGTTTGGGCATAATTTAGAGTTTTGATATATTTAAAGACCTATAGTAAACTTTTATGGCGAACAAATTTCTAGAATATTTTGGTCTGATCCGACCACATTTTATAGCAGATTTTAAAGATTTATGGAAAAAGGGACCAAAAGGACCTCTTTTATGACTCGCACGAGGGTTAATTTTTTAAGACAAATATTATTCGCATTCTTGTCAGTAAAGTTGCCAAAGACATTATACACCTAAAGTGCAAGGATTCCAAGTGATCTTAACTCAAATATTTCCAAATCTGTAGAAATTGTGGAAATTTGCACCCCTATTTTAGTTTCTTGGTTTTTCGGCAAAAGTGATACCGATATTTCCTTGGTATGTAATGCAAATAGAGATTTCATTTCTTTGGTGACTTATAGCGAAATTTAGCTGAGAACATTTTTTGTCTTTGACACCATTCTCCTAAAATGATGCTCAAGGTGTGCCTGAACAAATTTAAATGGAAGGTGCTTACACCTCGGAAGTTTTTGCTGATTCTGAAACTGCAATGCTCGTAGATGAGAAATATCAAGAAACAAAAAAAAAATCGCCGGAGGGATTTTCAAATAAATCGCGATTTAAGTTCACATTTTTAGGGGTTCTTTGGGTTTTCACGATTTTGCTTCGAAACCGCGAGTTCTGTGTAAATGGGTCTAAAGAAAATGTTGTAGCTGTGAAAATTCTCCATAAGATTGCCCTTTATGATATTTTCGTAGGTTTTACCGTTTTTGAGATATGGAAGATCAGATTGGGACCATGTACTGACTGTATCGTCCCCTTATAAAACAATATTATGCACAGTGCCCTTTAACTAACTTTTAATGGAAACCGCTTACACATGGGATGTTTTTGCGGATTCTGAACCAGCAATGTTCATAGATAAGAAAAATAAAAAAACAGGAAAAATCGCCGGAGGGATTTTTAAATAAATCGCGTTCAAAATTCACAATTTTAGGGTTTTTTTAGGTTTTCACGATTTTGCTTGGAAACCGCGAGTTCTATGTAAATGGGTCTAAAGAAAATGTTGTAGTTGTGAAAATTCTCCACAAGATTGGCCTTTATGATATTTTCGTAGGTTTTACCGTTTTTGAGATATAGAGGTTCAATTCAAATTTTTAGGCTTTTATCTTAAATCTTCACGATTTTGCTTGAAAACCGCAAGTCATATCAAAATGGTACTAAAGAAAATATTGAAGCTGTGAAAATTCTCTACAAGACTGGATGATTTATTTTTTACTAGGTTGTACCATTTTCAAGATATAAAAGTTTTATTTGGGAATTTGCACTAATGACATTGTCAGTACATTGTCTCAATTTGAACTTCTATAACTCAAAAAGGGTAACACCTACGAAAGTATCATCAAGGGCAATCTTATGGAGAATTTTCACAACTACAACATTTTCTCTAGACCCATTTACATAGAACTCGCGGTTTCCAAGCAAAATCGTGAAAACCTAAAGAACCCCTAAAAATGTGAACTTAAATCGCGATTTATTTGAAAATCCCTCCGGCGATTTTTTTGTTTCTTGATATTTCTCATCTACGAGCATTGTAGTTTCAGAATCAGCAAAAACTTCCGAGGTGTAAGCACCTTCCATTTAAATTTGTTAAGGCACACCGTGTGCTTTGTATGACAATTTTGCCAAAACTTTGATGAAGTACGACATTAACCCTAAAATTTTTTTCTAATTTGCATATTTCTGGAGTTAAGGTAAGATATAGAGTTTTGGTGTATTCTAGGACCTATAGTAAAAATTGATAACGAAGAAATTTGTAGAATATTTTGATCAGATAAGATCACATTTTTTAGGAGGAGGGACCAAAAAGACCCCTTAAATAACCGCCTGAGGGTTAAATAATATCAAAAATGTAATCAGCGGCCCGAAAAACATAAGAACCAAAGGTTAGGTCAAAATCCATTCATTTTTAGAGCTTTGGCCAGGTTTTTCGGAAAATCGGACACTGTGCATTGTGATTATAAAAATTAACAAAGTTTGTATCTTAAGTCTTTGTATTATCGTTATATTTTTTATTACTCATGATGTTAAAAAGCATAAACAGATGAGTTTGTTTAATTCTAGATGAAAATTGATGGAATGGAATTTGACGTATATGGTGGTGTTCATATAATTTGAAATGCTCATATTGATTTGAAATGCTCATATTGACATTTTTCAGAGTAGAAGCGTTTGAAAAATATTTTCTTTTTATACCCTCATGAGGAAAAGTCAAAATTTTTTAATATTCCATCTGAAAAAAATTAAAATCTTTGTTTGAAGCTACATGAAAGATTTTTGGTACATGGATGGAGAAAAAAATCCTATTCTCAAATCTGTTCGAGATACTAATTTTGGTTATTGCGCGCAAAAGTTATGGCGGTTTCAATTCTGATTATAAGTAAAAATCTTATAAAAACGCTTTTCATTATATTGAGAAACAGGGTTAATTTATAGCTTCCTACATACTATATGTTTACCGAGTTCCCATAACTTTAGTGAAAAAGTTGTAAATTTTCGCGGAAATTAAGAAAGAATTCAAAAAAATTGCTGGCTTGCAACTTATTTTAATAAAATTTTAACTGTTAATGCATCGGAAAAATATTTTAAAAGTATGTACGTAATCCTAACATTTGCGAAGATTCAAATGAAACCAAAAATATACAAATCTGTTTAGCTACTTGCATATTATAGCAAAAACAAAAAAATATATTGAGGGAATTTATACAATTTTTGTAAGAGAAAATATTTTTTCAAATTTATTTTGTGAGTTAATTGAAGAAAATATAGGAAAACTAGAGGACCCCGGTCCGCGTTGCTGGCCCGTCGTAATGAGTTTTAATTCAAAAGTGGGTATTTTCTACCTCACTTCTTCGGTTCATTGTCAAACCGAGAAGGATTTTAAATTTATCAACAGATTTTTTCTGTAATCTTTCTTTTCCCTTACGGACTTTGTCGGATTTTTCGCCAATTTGCGCCTTTTAGGATTTATTATCGTCCATGTCACTGTCTTTATCCTAAAGCGATCTAATAATAAAAGTTAAAAAAATTATTAAATCGAATCTTCCCGCTTATTTAGACCTATATGTTTTAGCTTTTCATGGTTGATGGACCGTTGAACCTCACCATTTAATTACATTTGTAAATATATAGTTTTTCTTGATCGGGGGACAACCACCGTTGTCTCGAAAACTAATTTGCAACCTGATGCACTCATAAGTTTAACAAATGCACCGATTATAAAATAATAGGCCCCGAAATTCGTCTACAAATATATAGCATTTTGGACCACGGGACATTCCTGAATATTTTCTGAAAATTAGGTTCAGTAGTATTGGAAAAATAATGTTTTGAAAAGAGTGGGCGTGGTCATCAGTTTTCAAGATATAACATATTAAAAAAAGTGGGCCTGATCCGGTCCTAGGGTGCACACAACTTCATTGCCTACCAAATTGTATGCTGAAACCGATATAATCATAAGTTTGGCTTATACATATAGCGTTTAACAGAAAGACATGGGGAAGGTACCCCACATAACAACGGCAAACATTGAGCTTTTGCTGCAAATTTTATGAAAATCCCTTCAGTAGTATTGGAGTTATGACATACTAAAAAAACAGGCTTGGTAGGCCCGAAAGAAGTACCTAGATTGTAGATTAATCCGTAAATTTTTATTCCGATACATACATAACTTTTGCAAATATAACGTTTTTTTTAAATATCGCATAGGGGAGGTACCCCGCCCCTTCTGGAATTCAATAAAATATGTAACTTGTTTTCGGGGGCGTGGTAAACTTTTCTTTCCAAAAAACCCAAGTTGGGTTATGACAGCATTTGATTTTTATTCATAAAGGTAAGGCGTTTTTTTGAATATGCCCTCTTCAAAATTCAAGAAAATATGCCTGTACATTCCCTGATATTTTTACGAATATCGGTTCAGTAGTTTTGTAGATATAACATATTTTAAAGAGTGGGTATGGTCAAGTCTGTGGTTCCTAAAAAAGTAGGTAAGGTCGGAGACAAAACCACAATTGTCTCGCAAATTAACTTCCAAATAGATACATTGGTAATTATTGTAAATATAACATTTTTAAAAAAGTATGGTATAGGGGAAGTTCCCCGCCCTTTCCGAAGTTCAACTGAATTTGTAGCCTATTTTAAGCGGGGACCATCTCTGTACATTCCCTGGCGTAAAAGTGGGCATGGTCAAATTTTCTTTGCATAAAAACCCAAGTCCAAAATCGGTCCAGTCGTTCTCAACTGATGCCATTACCAACGAACGACAATTGAGTTTTATATATAAAGATTTAAAAGTTTAGACAAATCGCGATTTTCTTGAAAATTCCCTGTAGATATAACCTAATTAGAAAGTGAGCGTGGTCGGATCTTAAGTCACAAAATATGTACGTAAGGTTGGAGACACAATCGCCATTGACTCGCAAATAAATTCCCAAACCGATACATTCGTATTTGTTGCAAATATTGCATTTTTACTAAAATAGGGCATAGGGGAGGTACCCGCCCGATCCGATAGTCAAAAAAATAGGTAGCCTATTTTTATCGGAGACCAAACCTGTACATTCGCTGAAAGTTTCAGAAAAATCGATTTAGTAGTTTCGTAGATATAACATATTTAATAAGTGGGCGTTGTCCAGTCTTAATGCCCCAAATAAGCACGTAAGGTCGGAGACACAATCGCCATTGACTCGGAAATTAATTTTCAAGGTGATACATTTGTAATTGTTGCAATTATTGCATTTTTACAAAAATAGGGCATAGGAGAGGTACCCCGCCCGATCCGAAATTCAACCAAATATGTAGCCTATTTCAACCGGGGGCCATCACTCTACGTTCGCTGCAAATTTCAGGAAAATCGATTGAGTAGTTCCGTAGATATAACATATTTATAAAAGTGGGCGGAAAAGTGGGCGTGGCCAATTTTTCTTTGCATAAAAACCTAAACTGGACTATGACTAACATTTCCACAAAAAAATATCCAAATCGCTCTAGCCGTTTTCAACTGATTCAATTACCAACAAACGACAATTGAGTTTTATATATAAAGATTGGGTCAGAGTTGTTCTCCTATTTTAGTTAAATTTCACGCACAAAATCACATTTTTTATTCCAATCACTTCTCGAGTACACGCTAACACCTAGTGGAAGATATGGGTAACGTTCAAATAAATTTTGGGTTCCTTTGAATGGGTACAATCTTCAAATAAAACTGTATCGGGAAATGTTCATTTTGAAATGAGTGTAAATCGCGAAATCCTCAAAATAACTTGATGCGCATGCGGTTTATCAATACGGGAAACTCTTCTCTTTTAATCGATTTCACTATCATCCATGAAAAAATACATCGATCTAAATCTATTTCGATAAAATCCATCAAGAACCGTGGATGTAGCATCACACACTATTTTTGGGATAAATCGGATACAGCTCCCATGCCACAGATTTTTTTAAACCGCTGTTTTCGCAAAAACGCGTGTGATGTGTCAGTTTCTTCATTGACAAGGAAACGATCCACAGAAAACGCGATTAAATCCGCGATATTTTCAAAAATATTTTTCGCACATTTTTCGGTTTTTGCAGTTGCTGTTTTCGCCATTCTAGTGGATGAATTTTCACGATCTATGATTTATATGACCCGGAGCGTCAAATAACTAAAATATCTTGGGGTCCCAGCACAATCAAAAGGATATTGTAAATACTGTACCCAAAAAATTGGGTTTTTGGGAAAACTATCGCACTAAATTTTGGCCTTTAGCAGTGGATTAATATGATGCTGTGTGGCCTACATAGTCAATATAGATATCAAATTATGCGTAATCGCGGATACTTTAATCCTATTAATGGTTCTTAGAAAAAGCCGGATGCGCGTCCCTGTTAAATAAAATATACAAAATACACCTGAAATCTGGCTTCAAAATGTCAGCATCCATAAAATGTGGATGCAGTGGAAATTTTGAAAAGTGATACATTAGAAGTGTAATCTTCATTTTGTTTTCTTCTATTTTTACTTTGGGTAGATATCAGTAATTTAAACGGTTTAACCAGCAATCGAATAACATCATAAAAAACGCGCTTGCTTCAACGTTTTTTTACCTATTTTTAATCATTTACGCGGTCATAGGTTCCGCACAAATTAACTTTTTTAGCCACATTTTTGAACTTCGATCAAAAACACTTAATTTGGTCCAACTATGGTCATATTTTGTGGTACACTTGAATAATTCGCGTATTATAATAGTGCAAACCTTGGCTTTATCAATGTTAAATTTTTTTGACTTTCCCTCATATACACTTTCATGCGGACAAAAAGTGCCTCATCGAAATAATGGTTTTAGACCCCAAGTATGTTTGGACGAAATGTGTATCAGACAATTTGGAGTTGATTTAGCCATGTCCGTCTGTCTGGCTGGCTGGTGCGCACGATAACTCTCAAACGGATGAACAGATTTGGTCCAAAATTTTTTGTCCAAACTTAGTTTAAGTTCGAAGATGGGTTATATCGCGGAAAATATGTGCGCACCATAACTCTTGAAGGGAGTAACCGATTTGGTCCATACTTTATAATATTTTGTCCAAACTAAGTTTAAGTTCGAAGATAAGCCATATCGGTTCACTCCTTCAGGTACCTCCCCCACAATAGTTCAAAAATGTTCTGAAAAATTGAGCGCACGATAACTCTTGAATGGAGTAATCGATTTGGTCCATACTTTGCACATCGTGCAACTTCTACCAGACTTAGATGAGGTTCTAATATGGAACCTACCTGCTGTCGAATGGCTTTGATTTTTGTTGAAACAACTTGTATTCACTTCCCCCATACGACGGTATAAGTTTCATCTGGGGCAAGATCATACTTCCTGACACCGTGTGTAGTGGTTGGAGCGCAAGATAACTGTCGAACGGATCAACCGATTAGGTCCAAAATTTGACCTTCGTAATATTTTGTCCAAACTTAGTATAAGTTCGAAGAGAAGGCATATCGGTCCCCTCCTTTAGATGCCTGCCCCACAAAAGTTCAAAAATTATGCGCACGATAACTCTTGAAGGGACTGACCGATTTGGTCCATACTTTACACATACTAATATATCTAGAACGTATATCAGGTTTCAATATGGACCATGTTTATTCACTCCTTCGGGTACCTCAGACACAAAATTTCGGATAAGTTCACTTTAAGACCTGTTTTCGAATCACTTTGATTTCTGTTGAAGCAACTTGCATTCGCTGCCTCAATTACGACGGTAAATGCTTTTTCAGGGGTAAGTCCATACTTCTTGAGAAAACAGCCCAAAAAGTGTCCAAACGTAGTTTCAGTTCGAAGATTGACAACAAACTTCCTGCACTTTCCTCCAATATATAAAAAATTACACTAAAATTGCATGCACGATATCCCTTGAACGGGGCAACCAAATTGGTCCAAACGTTGGATCTCTTAATGTTTGGTACAGCTTATTTTCTAGGAGTTTGGCATAAATCACTTCAAACACTTCAAGTCATGCTTGATCTCGCACAGGAATTTAGCACTGATATCTGGCTAGTTCTCTTCAAAATATGGTCCAACTAGTTATTTTAGTTTTTGTGTAATAATCTTTTTAAGTTGGGAAGTCAAATTTCAATCAATAACTTAAAACGCGTTTTTTCTCGAAACTTGATTTTTTGAAATGTGTCACTCTTTGAGTAAATGAGCGATATGTACAATCTTCTATACTTATAAAAGAGTTGAGTAATGATGACTCACTGATTCACTGACTGACTGATAATCAACGCCAAGGCTAAACGGCTGGAGCTAGAATGTTGAAATTTTGGGTTAGGGTCACTCTTGGGCCGAGTAGGTCAGATAAGGCTGGGTTTTTGGAAATTCGAACTAGAACGGTACGAAAAGTACTAAAAGGCACTAAATATGGTACCATTTGCATTTGCCGAACCGGTAGAGCTAAATTCTGAAATTCGGAATGAGGGTCACTGATGGAGAGTTAAGAAAGTGTACCAAAGGGTTTTTGGAAATTCGACCTATAAGTGTATGAAAAGTACTAAAAGTTACTAAAATTAGTACCAATTGTATAGATAGAATCTTTAAATTTGTTATGGGAATAAAGGTTTGGAAGTGATGCTGATATTAAGAAATGGTTTTGGAAATTCGTACTTATGTGTATGAAAAGTACTAAATGGTACTAAATTTGGTACAATTTTGATTCGGATGAACATATAGAGCTATAAACCTGAAATTTGGATTTAAGATTACTGTGGGAGTATAAAATTGAGATATGGATGTAGTTTTGGAAATTTGTACTTATGTGTACGAAAAGTACTAAATTGTACTAAATTTGGTACAATACGCATTTGGGTGAACGGATAGAACAGGAAACCTGAAATTTGGAACCAGGATTACTGTTGGAGTGAAGGATTGAGATATGGATGTAGTTTTGGAAATTCGTATTTATGTGTACAAAGCAACTTAATTTGGTAACATTTGGTATTATATCAACTGATAGAGCTAAAAGCTTGACATTTGGAATGAAAATTAAGGTTGATACAAGGAGGTGGTTTTGGAAATGTGAACTCCTGTGTTCGAAAAGTACTAAATGGTACTAAATTTGGTACAATTTAGATTCGGGTAATCGAATAGAGATGGACTCCAGAGATTTGGAATTACGAATGCTGTTGGAGTGTAGGATTGAAGTAGTTTTAGAAATTCGTTCTTATGGGTATGAAAAGTACTAAACGGTACCGAATTTAATACAATTTGGATTTGAGTGAACGAACAGAGCAGGAATCCTGAGATTTGGAATTAAGATTACTGTTGGAGTGTAGGATTTAAGTAGTTTTGGAAATTCGTTCTTATGGGTACGAAAAGTACTAAATGATTATGATAACTGTTGGGGTGTAGGACTAAGATTGTTTTGGAAATTCGTTCTTACGGGTACGAAAAATACCAAATGTTACTAAATTTGGTACAATTTGATTTTAGTGAACTGATAGAGCTGTTATCCTGGATATTCGATATTCGTACTTGCACATTGTACACAATTTGCTAAAATATAGAATTGAAATGAATTTTGGTATCAGGATCACTGTTGTTGTGTAGACTAGAGATAAGAATTATATTTGTGAAATTAGTGCTTATGTGTACGAAAATTACGAAAAGGTATTAAATTTGATATTAGGTGTAGGAATAAAGGTGGAATTCGGAATTTTGCTATTATAGTCACTGTTGCTGTGTAGGGTAATTATAAAATTTATTATTAGGTTCACTGTTAGATACAACGATTGCGATGGCTAGGCCATGTTATAAGAATGAGTGATGATGAACCCGCTAAAAAGGCGTATAAATACGGGCCGCATGGAGGTTCTCGCAGATCTGGAAGGCCAAAGCTTCGTTGGAGCGAACAAGTGAAACGAGATATCAGTAAGCTACATATCCCAGATTGGGAAAATACAGCAGCAAACAGAGTGGATTGGAGATTTTTTCTTAGTTCGGCTTATGGAACAAATGTTCTGTAAAAATCCAGCTAAGTAAGTAAGTAAGTTAGATTTGGTCACTGTTAGAGTGTACTCGAAGTACAAACTAAAATAATACCCTAGACAGACGGCAGCGTTAATTTGCATTAACTGCCTTAATTTAAACTAATTCGTGCATTATCCACATTCTTAATGCACAAAATCAAAGGGAATTTAAACTGAATTTAGCTTTGCTCCAGAACTAAAAAGTTTTTACAATTTTTACGACTTTTACACATTTTACCCGAAAACCCGTTCCCGTACACAAAAAAGTTGTAAAATGTTCACTTCTCTGTAAACAAAAATTGCGCTGAATGACGCTCTCTTTAAAAACTTTTTACTCGACAAATTTGAGCGTGTAAAAAATAGTAACATGGATGCCGGAGTCTGATTGGCTGGTACGCCGACTTTGACATTTGTTCCAGCTTGTTTGACTTTTTTCCATTCTTGCGTTCCCGAACGTTTTGAAAAAAACTTTTGTGTGTCAACAATTTTTTTATCTTTCTCTCTTTTACGAGTTTTTCTATTAAAAAGTACGGGAACAAAGCTTTTAGGTATTTCAATATGGCAATGCTCTAAAAGAGAGCCCATATTCATGTAGGAGAGAGAGAATATGCATGCTCTGAGACACAATTTGCATTGCAAACAACAACAAAACAGTTGTTTACCAGCAAACAGCTGTTTCGTAAATGCAGAAACTGTCGTCTGTCAGGTTAAAATTAAATGCACATCTTAATGCAAATTAACGTTGCCGTCTATCTAGGGTATAAGTAAATTGAAAAATTGTACTGAATGTTGTTCTGTTGGCTTTATGTGAACTCGAAGAATTCAAAGTCCAAATTTTCAGAGGATTGGAAAATGAAGATTTGTTCCATTTTTAAAATGGCCATTTTGAATATCGGACATTTTACGGAAGTATTCGGGTTCTTGGCAAAACAGCTGAAGGTAAAACCTTGAATTTGGAATGTGAGTTACTCTTGGCGTGTAGGGGCTGGATAAGTTTGGGTTAATGAAAGGGTAAAACCAGAATTCTGAAAACTCTAAGGTCGTAGTTTTCGAAATTAAAATTAAAAGGGAATTAAATGCTGTGCGATTTTTAATGAATGGGTAAGGTAATGAATCTGAAATTTGAAATTGTAGTGGTTACATACTACGATTTTTTTGGAAATCCAACCAAAGGCGAACGAAATTTTTTTAAATAAAATTAAATAGAAACTTAAATAGCTATTAGTATACCAAAATCCAGTGTTCGTCATCAGTGTTGTTTATTTGTATTTTCTTCAATTTCCGCATACGAAGTAGCGGGCACTTTGACATACAGTGTTGGTCACACAATTAGCACACCCCACTACCAACATTTATTTTGCCTTAAAAGACCTTCAAAAGTAGTTGTATTTAATAAAGTATTTGTACTAATATATTCTCAGTAGTATGCTTAAAGAATACAACGCAATACAGAAACTGAAACATAATTGTCAATTTGAATAACCTCCAAAACGTAAAAAATGTCCTAAATTCACTGGACACGTAATTAGCACACCTTAAAGGAATCACTAATATTGTGAATAGTTTCAATATTTTCGTCCATATTCAGTTTTAAATCCCTTTCGTTTGGCTATAAGTTCCAGTCTGCTAGTTATACTCTCCTGCAGTCTCCGAAATGTTAGTGTCAGAAGGGAATTATATGGGGTACACCTTGGGTTCCAAGGACTGATGGAAATGTCAGTTTTTTTAGTGTTTTTTATCGATTTGTTCACATGTAACAAACGCATTGAGGCAAGTAGTTCATAGAAACATCAAATAAAACATCATATTCTTGTTAATCTTTGTAAATTTGCGAATAGTGGGATGTACCCACCAGCAGTGTGCATCTGTAAAGTCCGCTTGACACAAAAATTTTCATTAAAAAACTGTAATATGATGCGTTGATTTATTGATTTTATAAATACTTATCCATCTGGACTGAATTTGACCGATATGTCGTGATGTATGTCACGATAAACCTATGTTCATCTCTATGGGACCTACACAAATTTCAATAATTTTCTAAACATAAGGCAAATGGGAGATAGTCTAGTGAGAACGCAAGGTAATATGTTTCCCGGAGCTTAAAACGATTAAATTTGAAATCAATAATCCAGAAAACATTTATCTTCAATAGTATATGCCTACTTTTATGGATTTTAACCAATTTCAGCAAACCTAAAAATCCCTTATGGCCAGAAAGGGGTTATACCTTAAAACATACCCATGTGCCACGTGTTCATCTAGTGCTTAATTGACAGTTTTGTAATGATAGGTCCTTGGTGTTATTCAGACGTGTAATTTTGAATTACAAATGGTGTTATAAATTGATTTTTCTTCACATAAGGGTGCATTTTATTGATCTTCTTTCTATAAACCCCTTCCAAATCGAAAATTTTCTTGAATGAATCATCGACCTTAAACACTTTTGAAAAAGTTTTTTGCACGTTGTATTTAAATTTCGGTAATCGGTGAACAATTCCAATAATTTCCGATCCAATTGTACATTTGTTTTTAAAGTTTGGCGACTTTCTGACGTTTAAGTGTACATTACAAAAAATGGTCCGCTATTGGGATATATTTTGAGATTCCGGGGTGATAAATTATTTTTTCTTTCAAAAAATGATTTGTTCAATACGTTTTGAATACGAATTAACATCAATATAAATTAATTTTTGTATATTAACTGAATTAAATTAAAAAATCTTATGGTGTGCTAATTAAATGTCCCCTTGATAATTTGGGCGTCTTCACAAAACTTTTATTTTCAAAAAACCACTGATAATACTATTCACTTATATCATTAAATCTGTTAAATACATTATAGAAAAGGATTTTGTTTACGAAAATATTTCAATTTGTCCTATCAAAACTCTTAGCTGACTGAAATCATTTTGCACCAAAGGGGTGTGCTAATTCTGTGACCAACACTGTATGTAATATGTACACAACATTAATTTTGTGTTTGAACCTGATACCAGCTGTACCAAACTTAGACTTTTTAAACACTTAAAGTAGTTTGAATTTCAAGAACCATCATTGTATCTTAACCTATTAAACATGATATTCCGTTTACTCACCTTCACCCAATACAAAATGTAGTTCCATTTTACCGCCTTATCTCAACTCTACAAACCATCTGTATATCGAGTATATAGCCCAATTACCACCGTAACCTCCTCATATCTACATTACACACCAAGAAAGACTAAAATACCAAATTTTACAATTGATATTGGATGTAGAGATGGAAGTGGCTCCATCCTACGCAGTTTGTTTAACGGATAAAGTGGTTAGACAAAAAAAAAAAAAAACGAATCCTACAAAAATTCGTGAAAATCGGATCAGATTTTCAGTCTTGCATATATGGACTACTACGAATACCGACTACACAACTAAAAACTGTTCCCCCAAAAGTGGTTTTCACAATTGTATGGCATAATTGGTACAGAAGTTTCTATTACTCGGTATTCCATTTTCGGTATTTTGAAGGTTTTAACCTCATTATCACAAAACTGCAAAACTATTCCTTATGAATTTGCCGGTAAAGGACCACGTTTTGATATAGAGAACGGTACCTCCCGATTTTCGGTTTTCTGAAGGTTTTATCCATATTTAATAACTGATTTAGTTTCAATCTTACTTTTAAGGTTCTCTGTGGTTCATGAAATGTTGTTGGCATAGGTCCACATTTTGGTATAGACCCAATGAACGGTACATTTCGATTTTATCCTATTTTTAGAAGATATTGTTTTTCAAACAAAAAAAAAAAACAAATAATTCCACATTTAAAGGTGCATCACGATTTTTGATATTTTTAGAAGATTTTGTTTATAAGAAAAAACAATAATTCGACATTAAAAGTTCCAAGGGTTCAGGTAATCCATCTACTGGTAATCCAGAAGGAGTCAATTGGTTATCTCCTATGACATCACCATGTTAATGTTTAAAGTTGATTGCACAGTTAGGGGTCAAAAGTAGAACTAGTTACTGTAACCAACGACGTAGACAGCGGGGAGCCCGGGGGACCACTATTCGAACATGATCTAATTTTGAAGAAATATGACGATGTGCAAAGTTTGGTACTACCAGAGAGAAGTATTTCTCCACCTATTGAGGAAAATTGAGACACTGCCCGAAATATCGCACCGATATGACCGATATCGCACTTGATATAAGTTTGCACAAAATATTACGAGCTTCAAAGTTTGGAGCAAATCAGTTGCCGTGTGCACCAACCTGGCAAACAGACGACAGGTCTAAATCACTGCCGACCAAGAAGAGAGCACACAAAATTCTGAATATTGGCCACTTTTGACAGTGTGTTAGTAAGGTTGTACGACCGCATGCTGCAAAGCAACAACAAATCAAAACATTTTCTCTCTTTTGTGTGCTCTTTCGTTGCGTTCGGGTCGTGTGTGTGTGAATTTTCGAAAAACTTCGTAACTTCAACAATACCAAAGAACGGCATTTGTCTAAATTAGGGCTGCTCACACAACTACAAACATATTTTGTTATTGTGTTAGTTTTGAAACACAAACATTTTGATAGTTTCCCAACATACCGTTCAGTCTGATTTTATAAAATTTACGAAAAATAATTCGAATAAATACATTCTTCAATTACACGGATAAGCTAATAATTAGCATAAACATTCATTATTTTCAAGAGAATCAAGTTTAGTTTATTCTCCAGTGGCTACACAAGAATTTATAATTCAAATATGATGTTTTGTTCGGATAATGTTGGTTTGTTGGGCTGTCTTGTGTAATGGAAAAAATGTGTGTATTGAAAATTTTCATTGTGGGCAAATTGACACACACCGACAGCAGAAGTGCGCCCTTTGAGCAGCCTTGGTCGAAATCAACATGCTTGGGGTCATAAAAAAATAATTTAGTAAATATGTTTTCCCTTTTTAAAATATCCGGGCACTAACCTAAATTATCTTTTTTGTTGTTTCAAAAATTAACCTAAATTTTTACAATACGAACGTTTAGTTGATAGATAGCTTTAAATTAAGTAATTAAATTGCAAATAAATTACAACTTCTGCAATATTTTAAAATTAAAGAAAAATTTCTACCTTTTCATTATTAATTCAAGGTAATTTAAAAATAAAAAAAATGGGAGTTCAAATAATAATGATCACCGATGCCTGATTTTTAGGTTTAAAGGGTTTTAGCCGCAATTTCCTATAGAAATGGCTAAAATGTAGTATTTAGTCTTTTTTGGGGCTACCACAACTCTTCCCCACAATTTTTCTGTACATTTCCATTTTTCTTTCGGCCCCTCCCCCTCGAAAACGAACTTTGCTATAACGTAGCACTTGGCAACCGACGAATTACTACGTTATAAATACAATTTGTTATAAAGAGATTATGTTATGTGAAAATTTCTACTTGTGCTCTAAAAACAACTTCGTTATAGAGAAGAATTCTTTACAGGATGGTCTTTATAGAGAAGTTCGACTGTACTTTACTTGTAAAAGTGCAAATTTATTCAATGAAATTTATTTTATGAAAAACGAAAACAATGAATTAATAGAAAAAACCCAAAAGTTTACACATTGGCAGATGGATTTGGAAAGTGGAAAACCGCTATTACCGATTTAATATATCGTTTGTATCTTTCATCCGATATCATATTCATCAAAAAGGTAACATTCAATAAGATCAAATCCCCTTTTTTTATTACTTTGAGACTTAACCTAAATTTTAAAATAAAAAATTGATTAAGAGGTTATCCCTACTTATCAATTTCAAAAAATCGAAAAAATATTGGCTTATTTTGAAGTACAGGTAGTATAGAATGTGCCGCAAGTCGATCGGAGCAAATTTGGCTGAGATATGACCTTTCAAAATGGAGAACCCGTAGTGGTTTGCGTATTTAGGCGTATTTTATTTGTTTATTATAATTCTAATGTACCTCGCAATGGCTTTCTAATGGGAATTCCCTGAAATATATTCACTTGTAACCTATGAATGAAACATGTGGACGGTCATTCATTAATTTCCACGTCCAGGTATAGAAGTATTGTACCTGTGAATGGGCGTTTTCTTATTATAAAGCAGCTCATTCGTGTGTCAACGAAAAAGATTGTTCTACATAACAAAAAACAGTGTATTTTCAAAATGGATAGGAAAAAAGTTTCACGAGCTCTTAGACAAACATATAAAATACTGAAATATCTACAAAACAAACGGAAGTCTATATTCTGCAGGAGAGATGATGAATCGCAAGCTGAAAACTTCAGTACCTCTGCCAGGAAACTGTTAACTTATGTTGATGTGACGGTTAATCGATTACAGACTACTTCCATCAAATGTTTTGGATGCTATTAGACCTATATACAACGATCTAAGTAAAGAGTCTTTACACGAAAGATGAGTCGGCGGCTTCAATCAAAATAGAAACGAAAGCTTCAATCAACTTATTTGGAAAATTTGCCCCAAAACCCTTTCAAGTGGAGCACTCGTTGTAAATTTAGCAGCTTACATTGCGATTGGTCTTTTTAACGAAGGTATAAAATCAATGTTATTTTATTTGAGCTCGATCGGAGTGAGCTGTGGACAAAACGCACACGAATATGCTAAAAAATCGACCCAGCACGAATTGCACTGGCGTGCGGCCGAGTGCACTCGTGAAGGAAGAATGTTGCGAAGGCAACACCAAATTTCCATTTTACAAGCTGCATCGTCGGCGGAAGAGTTCCTGTATGGGCCAGGAATAGATGACTCCTTGTAATTTTACCAAAAATACATTTTTTTATTCATGTAAACCGAAATAAAAACTTTAAATGCGTTTTTCTCAAAATGCCATTTTTGAAGTCGGTGCCAACGATAGCTCGAAAACGGATATTTTGGTGAGCTTATTAAATACATAAAAACCTTGTCCTCAAACGCGCACCAAAATATATGAAGATCGGCCCATTTGTTTTCGAGCAAGCGTTGGCACCGCAAAACGCTTTTACAAAAAAATGGGTTTCGCAGGTAGCCATTTACCGCAAAACTGTGCAATATTTTTAACAACAAAAATTCAAAAGGTAGTTTAAGATGTGCTCTTTCACAGGAATAAAAGATTTACCTAAAAATATTTGTAGTTTTCTCAGAAAAAAATTATGAAAATTGAGTTTTTTGGCCAGCACAACTAGGGATAACCCCTTAATCTTATAGTGGAGGGTATAACAACGAAAACGACGAATGAAAAGAAAGAATCCCAAAAGTTTTAAGGATCTTGACTAACAAATCCGTATCCGGAACATCCAGACTATATACAGAGATTCGCAGTTTAAACGCTGACAGACGGATTTGAAAATTACAAAACTACTATACCGACTTAATGTATCGTTTATATCTTTCAATCGATATCACATTTAATAAAAGATCACATTCAACAAAATAAAATCCCCTTTCTTTTTTATTACTTTTTAACTTTTCTACTTTAATCTAAATTTTAAAATAAAAAATTGATTAGGTTATCAGTATAAATCAAATCATTAAATTGCCCATTAATTACATATTGTAAAATTAAAAATAAATATAAATATTATTATCTTATTTTACTCATGTAAAAACAACCCGCTTTGGCAATTTAACTGATATCAATTATTTATTCACACTCACCGACCTACGATAAGATTAACGTATAAATGCAAAAACAATATCAATTGTAATGTGTTTAATATATATTTAAATACATATAATATTTATATATAAATTGATAATAAATAAAATACAACGAATATACGTCAATATTATTACGTATTTATAGGAATATTGCCCTATTGCTTTAAAATAATTGTCGACATTAATGGCAGACGTTAATGTTTTAATCTAACAAGAAATGCAAATATATTAATTATACTTAATAAAAAGTCCAACAACAAAATCTCACCCTGTATTTTAGTATCTATAAAGTTGCCTTTAAATTAACCCAATATAAGTAGTCTTATTTAGAAAAGAGTATGCAAAATATCAGAAAGCTAAAGGGCATCTAAAGAAAATAAATCATCAGGTTGGACATGTTACAGATTTACTGATCTCTGCTTTTTATAATAAACTTCCCATATAGAAATATTGTTTATATGAATTCCTCTACTAAAAAATAAACCCCCTAAAAATCAAAAATGTGATTAATTTACACGAATATGAATACCTTTTTCAACATCCATTATTAGGTCAATGACTTTCTGACACAAACGAAAAGAAAATCCACCCCATTTTGTTCACAAATTTAACCATGCATACGAAAAAAATATTAAATTTCAAGATATGTGTTTGTTTTCTTTTTCATGCAGATTGAAAAGAAAACATTTATTTTTAAAACAATTTTCCGTCAAATATTTTCACAGAATGAAATTCGATATTCACTAACCCTAAATTGGGAATTTTTCATGCCAAAAGTATTCAAATGGCTTTGTACCACTGACTAAGAATTTTTGCTTCGCCCTTTTTTTCAAAACAAAGTGCATCACAAGAAAAATGGCAAAAGTATGCATTAATATTGTCCGGCCAAGCCCATATTAGAAGGGCGTTAAAAATGAACTAAAATTTATGCATTTTTTCGAAAACAAAGAAAACAAAAATTTACATTTCAACTATTTGAACTCTTCTTACCGATGTTGTTGTTGTTTTCTCTCTCCCTTTATTTGAATGTATTTATGTAGAATACAACCAGACAACAAAAGGTCGAAATGGGAGATTTGAATAACGAGGAAACAGAGGGGATGCAATGAAGTCATTTAATACATTTTATTAGAAATTAAAGACTTGTGGACCCTTTTGGTCTACCAGCAATGTGGTAAACAGGCGTACCGAAAATAACAACCATGCATGAATTTATGCATACTTGGGTGTAAAAGTCATTGAAGGAGTCACTAGTGCCAGTATGGTTGAGGTATTTTTATGACCATCTCCATACATTGTAAATGTTCCTTGTTAGGAGGGGTGGTAAATTTGTTTCTAATTCCTTGAAATGTGTGGCCAATTATGTGGCGTTTCTAGGTCAAACTCAACAAGGATGTGTGTTCAAATTAGATCATATAATGATTTTCAATAAAAATGTGTAAGGACTGTCCAATGCCTGTTTATGTTAACGAATAGTTTGTGAACTCTCATAGCTTCATGGGTAGGGCTTAAAATAATATTAGTTTAAATACACTATATGACAATGTTGGGTGATGTGAGGGATGTAAGATGGCAAAATCCAGGACTTTGCTTAGTCATTATTTCATCTCAAGTGAACAATAACCTCACCGTGGTATCATAGGGAATGCCCTCTAAAAGTAGTGAACTAACATTTGCCGGGCGTTCACCCATAAGAACGACCATCCTTCACCATAAAATATTCTAAAAACAAGTAAGCAAAGGCTATAGTCGGACAGGGCCGACAATACGATACCCTATACCACTACCCTGCGAGTTAGCTTTCAGCAAATCAAAGTTTCTTTTGGACAAATAAGCTCATTGTAAGAAATAAATTTTTGGAGTCTGCAACCTTATAGCTTTAAGGGCCATTATTATATGTGTTCTTTTACTATCTGATGGATTTGAAAACGCAAAATAAATCCAAACTATAACAAAAGAAGACTTATAATAATGGGGGTAAGTTTAAATAACAATATAATAATTGTTCCACAAACATCACAGAAGGGACAGGGCGTGTACCACGATTCATATTACAGCAATAGTATGGGGCCTACTGTTTATCACCGAGTCCGAAAGGCATGTCTTAAAACACCACCTGTAGTTGAGTACATGGTTGAAATACTCTGAAAATATCGCCAACTTTACTGAGGGGTATTTTGCCATCGTTGGAAATTTGATGTTTGCTGGCCGGGAATCGAACGCCCGACCTTCAGCGTGCAAGGCGGGTGTGCAAACAATTGTACTATAGTGGCACCAATAAGTAATTTTAGAACGGACATTTAGTCTGGACCTAATTTTTTGCATATTTTGACATATTTTCTAAACCATATGCAAGACTTTGTGCCCTAAATATCCCATCGAATTGGCTGAAAGTTTGTATTAAGTATTCGTTCATCAAAATTTTCGACCTGAAATTTATCGTTATAGGTCCAGGTCTTCATATAGCTCCCATAGAACCGTACGTCCCGATATCCGGTATTTTGAAGGTTGTGGCCTCAATATCAAACTGAAGTGGCTGACATTTTGTATTTAGTCATCGTTGGAGGTAAAAAAACTTTCCACCTGAAATTTGTCGTTATATGTCCACGTCTTCATATACATAGCTCCCATAACCAGAACCTACGGATTTTCTGTACTTTGAAGGTTATGGTCTCAATATCAATCTGAATTGGCTAAAATTTGGTACTAAGTCTTCATTGGGGGTATTAAACTTTCCATCTGAAATTTGTCGGTATAGGTCTAGGCGTTCATATAGCTCCCATACAACGAAAGCTACCCATTTTCGACATTTTGAAGATCGTGGCTCTGGTTACAGATTTCTCTATTTTATTGACTTGTCTGAAGTGAATTTCAAACAGAAAAATGTACACATAAACATTTTAGGAGATATCATTGAAATATATGTAGCATACGAAAATATATGAAATACAGAAATTTTCCATATGCAAAAATAATATTTGCATATGCATAATTTATACATTTCGCATATTTTTGCATATGTGATATATTTCGATTGGAATTTAATTAGAAGCCAAAAATATGCAAATTTTACAAAAATAGGTGTTGCATAAAATTCCGCTGTCTACATATTATTGAGCTGATATTAATCGGGGTGCCCTCATTGATATGAGAGAAGGCGCCCTTGTCCCTACTGGGATGTTTGTGGAACAATTATATACAGTACATTTTAAGAAATATTCTTAAATTGGAAAATCGGCGTTGTTTAGCAATTTCTGCTACATCTTTAAATTTTGGACAATTGGACAGGTAATATGATAGGGTGCCACGCAATTTTTAAGAACTGGGAATTTGTCTGTCATGATAGAGAAAATTTGTAGCATGGGAGGAAGATGTGGTTCTCTTCACAAAACTCATTATATCTTAGGTAGTAGGTCCGTTACCAAGCACACATATTATTGCAATTTTCATCAGAGGAAAGATCGGTAGTTAATTTTTCATATATAGGCGACTTTGCCGGTATATGGCCTCCAGGTATTCAAATATGGACCAAAAATAAAATGTTTTTATTTAGCATACAAAAGTAATGGTCCATTGCACCCGCTAAATAATATCAGATCATCATCAAAAATTGTAGGCATCTTCTTCGACCTAAACCCCTACCTCGTGCAAAATTTCGTGACTATTGATCTGTAATTGCGACCTCTAGTATGCTTTTGATTACATTACAAGCAAAACACTCGATATATTCGGCTGTAACTCTGTTATCTGACCACATAAATCAACATAATTAGCATTAATTGAAAGGGCAAGTGTTGTCCTTCCAAATATTATTTATGTGGGCGGAATGTGTGGTCCAGCAATAAAGATATTACCGGTATATTAAAAATTTTCACAATTTTCACACAAAAGTTGTGGTCCATTTAACCCTCTAAACATCATCCGATCACCATCTAAAATTGCAAGCTTCTTCTTTGTCATATAATCTTACATTATTTAAAATTTCAAGGCGATCGGACTATAATTGCGACATACAGAGCCGCTACAAAATCGGATAAAAATTTTGTTTTTGGTCCATTTCACCCGCTTAATATTTCTCGATCATCACCAATAAGAATAGGGATCTATTCTGATCTGAACCCGACCTCCATACAAAATTTCGTGACGATCGGTCCATAATTGCGGCCTGGAGTTTGATTACAATTTATAATGGACAGACGGACACACGGACGGACGGACGGACGGACACACATCTCAAAATCGCTTTATCTCGTCGAGATAAGAAGATTGGTATACCACATTGGGGGTCTCCGACGAATATTTCGCGGTGTTACATGGAATAATAAGTATCCTGTCCACAAAAAATGTATTTAATCGAGTTGTACCTTTATATAGGGACTATATCCAAGTATAGATCTATGTATGTTTACAATTCTTGGTGGAAAATTTGTGTGACATTGAGAACTTTAAATGTATATATGTACTTCCGTCAACAAATCTAGATAAATTCTTCAAAACGCCTAAAATCGAGGATATCTTTATACCAAAAAAATAGACATATGCCGACAATTTTGTTGGAAACTTTTGTGGCCACTTGAAACCTCAAATGTAAAATAACAGGAAGTTCAGTTAAAAAATTTACAAAAACCCTGAAAGTACCGAGAATCGGAAGGTACAGGGGGGACCTATGTTGACAATATTTGTAGAGAAGTGTTGTGACTACAGGGAACCTCAAGTGCCAAATTACGGATACTTCTCTCAAACTATTTATATAAAACCCTCGAAATATCAAAATCGGAAGGTACCGTTATACGGGGGCTATACCAAAACATTGTCCTATTGTGATTTTTTATTTATTTATTTATTTATTTATTTATTTTATTATTTTTTTTTTTGAGAAGTTTCGTGTCCACCGGAAAGCTCAAATGCCAAATAACAGGAAGTTTAGTTAACAAATTTAACTAAACCCCTCAAAATACCTAAAACCAGGGGTACCTGATATGGGAGCTATACAAAAACATGGGCTTATGTTGAAATTTTTTGTGAAGAAGTTTCTTGAAACCTCAAATGTCAAATTACGGGTGGTTCAGTCAAAAATGTACATAAAACCCTCAAAGTATCGAAAATCGGGAGTTACCGTTATATGGGGGTTATACCAAGACGTTACCCATCTACGAACTTGCCCCGCCTCGGGTGTAAAATTATAGCGTTTTAGCTCAATTACTGTTGCCGGTAGTGTAATTACAACAGACGGTCAGGCCTAGCACGACTCAGATATACACTCCCGCCCATCTGAATAGGTTTGAATTTTTATCTTTGTATATGTTAAATAGGGTGTCCAAAAAACCGGTTTTTGCAAACAAAACGGTTTTCGGTTAACCGAAATTTTCAGTTTTTTCAAAAACCGGTTTTCGGTTTTCAAAAATTTTCAAAACCGGTGAACCGGTTTAAAGCGGTTTTGTAAAATAGGTACAAAATTGCTCATAATTGATAAATATTTGATTTAAAATGTGCGGCAAGGGGTAAATTAAGTATAACTAATTCGTTATTATATAATTATCCGATAATATCCTTGTTATTTAACATTCGACCTTAAAGTGGAGACAGCAAACATAAGTCAGAAATTGTGCTCTAAGAATAGTAAAAGCCCTTACAAATATACGATTGAGAACCTCAAATTATCGTGCCGGAATCAGAATGTACTTTGTTATCGTTACCCTTTACAACCTTAAATTCGACAAGTTCTTAGTTTACTGCAATAATTCAAAAACGTATGAATAACGTCATTCAAAAAACTGTGTGATATTACGTATACGCAGTTTTTTTATAGATCGTTCAATTGAACTATATTGGAGTTGTGCCATTTTACACAAAATATTTTCAAGTTTAAAGGTATCTGACATTTATATTGAGCCGTACCTTTTGTTAGTTAAGTTTAGTTTACTTTCAAGAATACAATTGTAGTGAAATTTTAAAAATATTACTACTTTTTTAAAACCGGTTAACCGACACAAATAACCGGTTTTTTCGGTTAACCGAAAATGACGTTTTTGGCGAAAACCGGTTTCGGTTTTATAACTCAAAACCGGTTAACCGGTTAACCGGTTTCGGTTTTGGACACCCTAATGTTAAAGTGTCTTTAGCTGTGTTTGGATTACAGGTCTATACTAAATAGTTTTTGATAGTCCTATACTATGCCAACATTCACAAGGAAAATCATAACGATGTTGCCATATTTCGGAAAATATCGCTGTTATAATAAAAATGTACCAAAAAGTGCTCAATTTTTTGGCTCATCTGAATAGGTTTGAATCAAATAAAATTGAAAAAAGGTACTACCTATCCAAAGTTTGCCTAGTTTTTATATCCTACACCACTTTGTGGGGAGGGTATTATAAGTTGGTTTTGGCCAAAAAGTTTGTAACGCATCGAAATAATGGTCGTAGACCCATACATATATGTACCGAAATGAATGTCTCGACGAGCCGAGTCGATCTGGCTATGTGTGTCCGTCCGTCAGTCTGTCCATCTGTCCATCTAAACCATGTAATCACAGTACAGGTCGCAATTTTAATCCGATCATCACCCAATTTTGGGTGTTGATAGGGGTCCCGGCGGGGAAGAAGCCTATTGATTTTGTTGATGGTCGGTTGATATTCAGGGGTCGAAATGGGCAAAAAACTTATTTGGAGAAAAAGTCAACATTTTATTTCAAAGCGAATATCTCCGCTTCTATATGGGGTATATCAAAATCAAAACCCACTAATGAAAGTAGAAAATATCACCTTTGCAACGATGGTAGGTTGTCGTAGGTGGCGAAGATATCGCAATAGCCGCTAATAGAACAAAACTTTTCATTTTTGCGATTTTAATAATAATGAAGAATATCACAGCTTTGGTTGGGGACCTTCCAAAAGCAAAGTCTGATTATGAAAAAAGAAAATCCCATCTTTACAATGATGTACGCAGGTTGGCGTAGGTGGCCAAATAACGGAGATATCGCAATAGTCGGTAATACATCCCATTTTTTAATTTTTGTGTAATCACGCCACACGTCGCAATTTTGATTGGATCGGTATTAATAGGGGTCCCACATGGGAAAAAACCTATTGCTTTTGGTAGTGGACGGATATTATTCAGGGGTCGGAATGTGAAAAAAACTTATTTAGAAACAAGGCCAACGTTTTATTTCAAAGCGAATATCTCTCTTCTGTAAGAGGTATATCAAAAGCTAAATCTGGCAAGGAAAGTAGAAAATATCACCTTTACAACGATCTGTAGTAGGTTGTCATAGGTGGTCAAACAACAGAGATATCGCAATAGTCGGTAATGTATCCCTTTTTCCATTTGTTGTGCAATCACACTACAGGTCGGAATTTTGATCGGATCCTCACGAAATTTTGGGGATTGACGGGGGTCTCACAGAGAAAGAAGCCTACCGATGGTTGGCGTACATTCCATTTTTTCATTTTTTTTATTTGAGTTGTACTGACGATACACTTGAATGCGTTTCAACAAAATTGACCTGTATTAATGAAGACATTCAGAGCAAAGGCTCTAAGCTATCCCAATTTTTTAATATTTTGAATTTTACCAGTCAAAAGCTTATGCACAGGGGCAGTGGTGTAGGGTATCACATAGTCGGCCCCGACCCGACTATAGCCTTGGCTCACTTGTTTATGAATATGTAGGAGGAATTACCAGAACCACATGTGTGTTTTTAAGGATGATTATTAAGGAACTACTAGACCCATTTGCGTGGTGTTTTCAAGGAAGATTTTTAAAGAAGGTTTTAGAGGATATACCATGGTCACCAACCTGGGCTTTTGAGGAAGATTTTAAGTAATATTTATGTGCAACTACCAGGGCCAAAACTTGTTTGAAGAACGTTTTGTGGACCTGTCAGGACCAAAATTTAAGGTTTTCAAAAAACATGTTGAGGACTTACCAGAGCCACAGATATAGTGTTTTTATACTCTCCAAAATAGGTATATTAAATTTGTTTTTCCGTGTGTAACGCAATATTCTTGATCAGGGTGAAATTCTGCGTCGATCTATGCGTGTCCGTCCGTACGTCCGTTTGTGGTAACACCCTAGCATCAACGAAAAATTGAGGCAGGACGGTAAAATTTTTTGGTAAAAATGGGTATTTTGTTTTTGCATGCATTTCAAGTTCGAAAATGGGTCAAATCGGTCCACGTTTTCAGCAACATTTTCACACGAAATTAGCTATAATTTGGCATTTAGGGTTCCTAGTGGTCTACCAAAAATTCTGAACATAGGTCCATATTCTGGCATAGCCACCATATAACGATACCTCCGCGTTTTAGGTATTAGCAAGTCATTATCTATATTTTCGGTCTAAATTGGCTGGAATTTGTCGTTTAGAGTTCCCAGTGTTCAGCAAACTTGTCCATCTAAGATTCTGGACATTGTTATTTTCGTAACAGAAAAAGTTCGGCCCTTCCGATCTAACCGATTTCTTCCTTGTTATTCTCTTAGGCTTTATTCTATCTGTGATACGATGGATAATGTGGCTCATTGAAATCAGAAATTCGTTCTGACAATTTAGAATCGATTTAGCCCTGTCCGTCCGTCTGTCTGTATGGGTGGTGCGCAAGTAACTCTCGAACGGGTAAATTGAATTTGGTCGATAGGTTGTATCTTGTAAAATTTTGTCCATACTTAGATCAAGTTCGGTCCACTCCTTCGTTTACCGCCTCCACGAAAGTTTTTATACCCTCCGTCACACTTTCATACGGGAGTCGATTTAGCAATGTCCGTCTGTCTGGCTGGCTGGTGCGCACGATAACTCTCGAACGGATGAGCCGATTTGGTCCAAAATTTGACTTTCGTAATATTTTGTGCAGACTTAGTTTAAGTTCGAAGATGGACCATATCGGTCAACTCCTCCAGATACCTCCCCCGCAAAAGTTCGAAAATGTTCGGACATTTTGTGCGCACGATAACTCTTGAAGGGAGTAACCAATTTAGTCCATACTTTGCACATCGTGATTTTTCTACCAGACATACATGAGGTTCCAATATGGACTCTATTGGTCCACTCCTTCGGGTACTTCCCACACAACATTTCGGAAAAGTTCAGTTTAGGACCTGCTCTCGGATCATTTTGATTTTTGTTATAGCAACTTGGATTCGCTGGCCCCATTACGAAGATACAAGTTTGTAAAGTTGTAAAAATGTAAAGAAAGTTGTAAAAATCGCCTATGGCACAATGCGTAGTGGTTGGAGAGCACGATAACTCTCGAACGGATCTGCCGATTCGGTCTAAAATTTGACCATCGTAATATTTTGCCTGAACTTAGTTTAACTTGGAAGATGAGTCACGTCGGTCCATTCTTTTAGGTAATCGCTTTTATATTTGTTGTAACAACTTGTGTTCGCTGCCTCCATTACGATGGTGCAAGTTTTTTAAGGGAAAGTCCAAACTTGCTCTATCAAAAGCAAAGAATCCCAAAATAAGGTCCACTTCCTAAATGGACTATATCGGTCCATTCCTTAAAGTTCATCCTCCGCAACACATTAGAGCTTCAAACCAAATATATTTTTTGTCGCAAATTTCAAAAAGGGGTATAAAACGGTAATCCCTAGATTCTATATTGTCAATGTCGGCAATGCCGACTGATACCACTGTGCAGCAGCATTTTTGGGGGTGGAAAATTTCTTTTGGAGATGAAAGCCCTTGATGGGTATGCTAAGAACCCAAAAGGAAATTTTCGCCATAGGTCAAGTTTCTGAGATATCGCGCGATGAAGTTTTTGATTTTTTCTCTATAATAGTTGGGAAAAGAGCTCCATATCTCTGTTTGGCGTTGTTGTAGCTTCATTTTGAGGTGACATGTCTTCAGCCAAATCGATTGGCGAATCTTTTTGTAGAACATTTCATTCTTCTAACTCAATTCCCTTCATGTCCTTTTCGTCCTTTATTTCTTGAACCGTAGTGAAAGTACCACAAGATGAGATTTTCAGCATCCAAATATTCTACGAAAATGTTGCTCAGCAGTTTGACCTACGGCATACCTGTCCTTCCGGGTTCTTAGTATACTCATCAAGGGCTTTCACATTCAAAAGAAATTTTCCACCCCCCAGACTTTGAGTTCCATTTTGTGTCACAGTGTACTTTATTACTTGTTTTTTTTTTTTAATTTTAAAATGCACACGATACTTCTCCAAGGATATCGATATATAGATATATGTCTTCTTAGATCAAGTTCGAATATGAACTATATCGGTCCACACCTTCGGATACCTCTCTCACAAAATTTTAATTTGTCGCTAAAGTGCAGTTTAGGACCAGCTTTCGGACAATTTTGAAATTTTGACAGCAGGTAACCCTCTATTACGACACGTTCACCAAGTAAACTGACCAGTGCGCCAGATAACTCTCAAAGAGAGTGCTCGATTTGCTCCAAACTTGGTCTTAAGTACAGGATGAGACATTTTCACAAATAATTTTTAATGTTTATTTCTGAAAGTTTCGCGATATAGGCTCCATATAACGGTACCTATCCCCTTTATTTCCAACCAAAGATTGTAAATTGGCATTTCGGGTTCTCTATGACAAAGTTACACATTTACGAATCTCGATTACCCGTTAATCGATTATCCGGGAACCTCCATTATCCGGGATAGAAAAGAAATGTTGGCGTTGTTTTGATTGCCTCTATTATTCATTATAAACTCCATTATCGGGGAGTTAAAACACACCTTTCAATTGATTTGATTAAGAAATTCTCCTGTTTCATACAATTTGTGTATTTATGCGATCACAAAAACAAGTAAGCAAGACAAGCATAAATTGCTTTATGTTCCCGAAAGATTTTTATGCAGATGTAAATTTTTGAATTCTTAATTTTATTTCATTTCTTTCCTTAAACCAATATAATAAAAATAGAACAGTTAAATATTATTGTGCAAATGTGTACGATATTATTCCATTTTTACTAAGAAATGTGTTCAAAAGCCGCATAAAACGCGTTGACTCCATTATCCGTGAAAATCGATTTTCCGTAATGCCTCCGGTCCCGACCATCACGGATAATAGAGGTCCGACTGTATTTCTTTGCAATTTTGGCCGGTATTCGAACTGCCCAAAGAGGAAAGTCTAACTTTGTAGCCGAAGGTCTGTCGCATATGGATGACCTATGCTTAGTAATTATAGTCTCGTATGCGAACTCTATTATATTTGTCGTCGTTTCTAATTTTACTGGAACTGTCCTTACTATTGTCGTAATCCTTGAAAAAACTACATTGGTGTACAAGTTTATAGTTTTCCCAATAAAATGTTGCACATGAGTGATGTATGTACATCTATGTGTAACATTTGAAGGATCTTTACGTTCCATGTGTTGGCATTAATGACTACATTGTCTCAGGGTTTCCTTATAAATATACACACTTTCAAACACACATAGCCACAAACATAAACCACTATTAATAGACAAGAAGACACTTCCACATCCAGATGGTTCAATGGGTTTAGAGTCTCTCACTCCTCCACCTTCTCTCTTTCTTCCACCACCGCTCCATGGGGAGTTTGGTTTTAAGTGATTTATGCTTATTTGTTCCATGTTGTTGGAACTATGACTAAGGAACTTCGTATGGATTAATAAATTTGTTTGTTTAATTGTATGGACAAATGGAAATGGGAAATGTAATAAAACTGAAGAACCCTGTAATATGTAGTTGAGTGGCATGGAAAAGGGGGGTGATAATGATAAGTAAAATTGGTGGTTTTTTGCTGTTGTGTTGCAGCGATAGTGAGTGACTCTCATGGTGGTGGTGGTAGTGGTGGTGGAAAATCATCATCATTTCCATAAGCTGGTATGGTTTGGTGGCGCTGATGACAGGAAAGTCATTAACACTTCTAATTGTAAGTAATATTTTGAATTAATAGTTTCGACTTCAATTTTGGAATTATGAAAACAAATTGTTTTGCAATTTGTGTATGTGAGAATGTTAGGGAAAATATTATTTTGTTAGTACTTATAAAGATTCTAAATGGAAGGAGTAGTGGTTGATAGATTTATGAATTTCCGTTATTTTAATTATGTTTATGAAAGTGTTACAAATTGCAATACAAATCAATGGGAACTAAAAATACATATATATAGATGAATTGATGAAAAATTATTCAATATTTACAAGATCTCTATCATTACCTGTAGTGGTTACATTTTAAATTTTACCTTCAAAGGCCATAGTCGAAAACCATTTGTTAGGTTTTCCAATGCGGTTCTGCACTCAAGGACGGCTTCAGATTTGAAGCTAAAGAATCTGTTGGCTTTGATAGCCGCATGACTGTCCACAAAGTTAGTCACCGGTTCAAATATCTCAGGATCCAGACTTTTTATCAATTATGCTGTCATTCTGACCGCGAAGATTTCAGCTCGGAATAAACTACAGTCGTTGTCCAACGTGTATGAATAGTCAAGTCAAAGCATTTCACAGTAAACGCCAGCTCCGGTACCTTCTTCCTTCTTGGTCTGTATAGGAGGCCATCTTCAACTATCAAGACTAGTAATATATTGTCGCTAAATTTTCCATGAAGGTCAAATTTAAGGTATGCTCCTAAATCCCTTGAATATATCCATTCCCATAGGTGTTGTCGCGCCAAAGATTCAGTTCATGTAGCCATAGATTCTCTTGTGGAGAAAGGAGAATAAGCAGTCTTTCGGTGCAAACTGACTAGGTTTCCCTGCTTTCGAAGTGTAGAAGACTTTCACTTCTTTCCACAGGCAGGGTACGCATAAAAGACGCAGACAAGCCCATAGATCTCCTCCAGGATTTGGGCATATTCGAGGCAAATTGGAGCATCGTCGGTGTTATACCATCTGGACCAAGTGATATATACCAATGATATCCCTTTCCACATCCGTTTGGATTTGGAAGTCGACACACTGTGTGCGCACGGTAACAATGACCTTACACCTTGGGAAATGGGTCCCCGCTAGGAGGCTTAGAGTCTCAAGACCAGAGTCTTTCCACGTATTATCCGGTTTCTTGTTGTTCATAATGGTCTTCGGGTCCTTGGATATATGCTTCGAAACCTAGCTGCGTCGTTGAGCATTTGTTTACAGTTTACTGACCAAAGAATTTTTCTTGATATCGGACTTTCGTTTGATGTCGGTCTTATATTTATTGAAATTCACCTCATATGCGTCTCTCGCGTGTGATCTACTATATAGTCCTCTGGCGATTTTAAACAGTTCGCCAAGATCCTTGCTCCACCACACCGGTTGGGATTTCTTAACAGTCTATGTTGGTGTAGAGGCATCCTTATGACAGCGAAGAAGAACGTCAGTTAGGTTGTCCAAAGTTCTATTAAGTTCTTCAGTTTGTTAGTTAGGCGTTCCTATTCCAGTATGTTCTTATCGGGTTTCAATAGGGATTTTGACAGACTCAATAGCAATTTCGAAAAGTATATTCATAAGAGTTAGATCGATGACCTCCTGTCTATCCCCTCCCCTATTGGTCCACAGCTACCCCAACATCCATCTCTTCATTCTCCTTACAATGGGTTAGATTTTCAGTAAGAGATACTTGTCCAGGATAGGTGATGCAACACATGCTGGAAGCACCTTTCTGGATGCTGTCTCAGATACGGAGACGCTGGAAGATTAGTCCCTTCCCAAAGCTCAACAAGGCCATTAACTGCCTGAACAAGGAAGTCTCGGGATTTCTTGTTGTGACAGTTAGTGACCTTGACTCCCGTTTGAAGCAAAGCGCTGTTGAACATTCTGATTTACCATCACCGAAACAATAGCGGTTTCGAATAGCGACCAGTAATGGCAGCTACGTAGGAGGTCAATGGATTAACCACCTGAGAAGTCATCGTTTTCTTGGCTAGGGCTGGGACCTTCTGAAGATTGAACGCAGTCTTATGCCCGTCTTCTCAGAAGATGATGGTTTCTCCAAACACCTTGACTTTCTTGCAGCTTTGTGCCTTGAGGGTCGTTATTCCCGGGGAGGTAGTTGTCTTCTCGGTACAGTGCCCGTTGGGTTGCCCACCTGAAAAGTCACCGTCTTCTTGGCGAAAGCTGGGGCCTTCTGAAGATGGAAACCGTTTCGCAGTTTTATACTGTGGAGCTTTATCCGTCTTCTCAGAAGATCATGGTTTCTCTGTTGGTCCAACCACCTTGACTTCCTTGCAGCTTGTAGAGGTTCCTATACCCGATTTTTCATCGGTTTCATTCAGGTTTGAGTCGGCTTAGAGGCAAACCCCTTCCACAATTGTTCTCCTTTATGGATATAGTTTTAGGGATAGACTCTTCATCCTTTTCATTCCTTTCTGGGTTAAGTTTAGCTTCGGAGCATAGAATGCCTCCACCTTTTTGCGTGGGACTGTAGGTTTTGCCAAATATTTTTTTGATTGTCGCC